>NC_066583.1:507451319-507796319 GCF_024323335.1 Lathyrus oleraceus | reverse complement strand
CCCATTGAGTATCTCCGCCCGATTGTCGAGACCATTATCCGCCTTAGGATGACTTGATTAGAACTTACCTGTGAGGGGAGGGTTGTTCTGTCAGATGTTTGTTCAGATAGCCTTCAGATGGTGACTTTTGATCTGTGATTCAGAGACATAATTATAAGTCGGATTTATGGTCATTTATTGCCGTGACGCCGGAGTGCTGTCCGTGACTTATCAGTGGGGATCCGTTTATTTCGGGTTCCCCGGGCCGATTCAGATAAGGGTGATGTGTCTACTCGGATATGGTTTGGTGATGATGGTGATGATGATGTATCTGTCTTCCGTTTATTTCGGAACCCGTGGGTCAGAATTGGGATTGTACATTCCTCAGATGGTTATGATCAGTTCAGAGCCCAGATTCAGTGCAAATGATCAGATGGCTTGGAGGATGGCAACGCATTGCATTCATTCATCAGCATCATTACATTTTGCATTAATTGCATCTAACCCATGTTTACCCATATGCAGGGACACTTTTGATCGAGATTCTGGTTGAGAGATTTTCTGCTCCAATATGAGGACCGGTTTGAAGAACAACATTGCTTACAGTTTCTTTGATCCAGAGATTGGTGTGCTCAAGGATATGATAGCATTGATTACTCCTGACCATGTGGGAATGTTTAGAGAGTCATACGGCGGTATTCTGAAGATGGTTTTCAGACTCACTGACTGCGACAGGAGCGCCATCCACACTCTTCTTCAGTTCTATGACCCTGGGTTGAGGTGTTTCGTTTTTCCAGACTATCTGTTGGGACCTCTGATGGAGGATTATGTCAGCATCCTGGGTATTCAGATCCGTGATCAGATTCCTTTTCATGTCACCAGAGCAGAGCCAGATGTCCTTGGAATTTCACGTGCTCTTTATTTGAGTCCGGAAATGGTCAAGGAAGGTTTGAAGGAAAAAGGAAAGCTACCCGGGTTTCATTTGAGTTTCTTGGAGGCCAATGCCAAGGAACATGCTGCTGTGGGTAACTGGAAGACGGTTTGTGCTCTGATTGCTGTGAGCATTTATGGGATTGTTCTGTTTCCTAACCAGAAGAATTTCGTGGACCGTAATGCTATCAGGTTGTTTATGCAGAGAAACCCTATTCCTACCCTGATTGGAGATGTATACTACTCAGTGCATAACAGGAATGAGAAGAGGCGTGGTGGTCTGGTCAGATGCTGCTCTCAGCTACTCTTTAGGTGGTTCATGGGATATTTGCCTTCCCGAGGTGCCTTTGTTCAGATTGATCCTAGTGTGAAGTGGTCCTTTCGATTGATGGGTCTGCGGGCTGATGACATTGCTTGGACTCATAATGGTTTAGCTGGTCGGGACTTCATCTGCAGTTGCGGGAGTTTACCTAATGTGCCTTTAGTGGGAGTTCAGGGTTGCATTAATTACAACCCGATGCTTCTCCGGAGACAGATGGGGTTTGCTATAGAGGGTCCTCCTCTCGGGCGAGAGATTCAGGAGTCCTTCTATTTCCCGATTGATGGTAACCAGACCAAGTTGAGGCAGGTATTGGACGAATGGCGAGATATCCAGAGGAGGGGTAAGGTTCCTTACGGCAAAGTCAACTGCCGGTATTTTCCACTATTTGAGGATTGGTTGCGGAAGAGGATTGAGTCTACATTTCTACCGTTCCCTGGAGGTGACTCAGTGTGTCCTAGGATTGAGGGTCCAAGTTCTTCTGTCAGCGTGGAGGAGTTCCTTGAGATGAAGAGGGCCAGAGATCAGTTACTTGCAGAGAAAGCGGAGTTGGAAAGAAGTGTTGCTCATTTTCAGGCAGCTAATCAGGAAATCAAAGTGAAGATGGAAGATCAAGACAAGCGACATGCTTTGGAGGCCAAACGCTTCGAGATGGATACAGCCTACTATGGGAAGATCAGCCAAGCTTTAGCATCGTCCAACAGGGAACATGACATCACAAAGGAGAAGCTGTTCAGAGCATCGAAGGTGATTGAAGATGAAAAGAGGAGGCAGATCATTGTCCGGGATCAGAGAGATGACAGAGTCAGGGGTCTCATTGCTGAGTGGGAGGCAAAGCTGCAAGTCAAGGAGTCAGAGAAGCTAAAGATCATTGCAGAGAGAGATCACTATATGGCTGAGAGAGACCACTACTTCAGGCAGATGAAGATTCATCAGAAGGAAGTGGGGAGACTACAGCAGGAGAACACAGAGCTCAGGTTCGCCGCAGAGTTCGTGAGGATGGAAGACGAGATAGGGCCACCTGCGGGACCCTCATCTAGCTAGATCTTTCATTTGTGTTGAATTACCGTCAGGCTTGTTGACGGAATTCACTTGTCTGTATTTCTTTCCTATTCTGGAGGATTGTATCTGACCTTATTTGGTTGATGTATGACTATTGCACTGATTGTGCACTTTTGCTATGTGATGGTGATTTTTCATTCAGTGATTGGTTTTCAAGCTTTATTTGCTTTGCTGTATGCACTCTCACGAGCACACACATGGTTGGGGGTATCATGCTAAATCACATATCTCCGATCTGCACGACAAAATCAAACACTGCTAATCAGAATATTGATGCCGGATTATTATTTGTCTCGATGATGCCAGGGTCGAGAGACAGAGTGTCCTTCATATGGATAGGCACTGCATACATGCATAATCATGATAACTTGTGTTTTATTTTGCAGGTGACTATTATTAACGTGCTTGCTTGTGACAGGAATCATTGCTCGCGCTCGAAGAGTAGTACCCCTGCACTCAACTCGCCCTCACAGATATTACACAAGAAGAAACACTCCCAGACTCATGGAGCTTCCCAGTGCTGATATGCTGGAATTGAAGGAGAAAATGACCGAACTGATCAATATAATGCAAGGTTTTGCCATTGGTCAGAAGGCTCTCGCAGATAAAGTTGAGAAACTCGAGCGGGTTTCTGCTCAGAACAGTGGGGTCAACCTGGATGGAGTCTCCAACCAGGGGCAGGGATCTCGTGATGGTGGAAAGAGGACAACAGTTGGTCTGGTGAATAATGCTGGTGCTGCTGGTCAACCGGGGCTTAGTCAGAATATGAAAGACAACTTTGTGCCTCCGTTTTATGGGTTTGACGAAGATCAGGAGGAAGATAGAGAGGCTGACCAGTTCTCTATGCGAAATGAGCCTTTTGTGCCTTATGACATTCCTCCTCAGAACAAGGAAATTCAGCTGCTGGCTGAGAAGATAAAAGTGCTTGAGAGCTATGCCACGCCTGGGGTGGTAAACATGTCCAACATGGGATTGGTGGAGGGAATTGTGATTCCTCAGAAGTTCAAGGCGCCTGCGTTCGATAAATACAACGGTAGTTCCTGCCCGGAAACTCATCTCCAGGCATTTGTCCGCAAAATCTCAGCATACACCGCGGATCAAAAACTGTGGATGTACTTTTTCCAGGACAGCCTGTCTGGAGGCTCCTTGGAATGGTACACCAAGTTGAGATCGTCCGATATCAAAAGCTGGCAAGATTTGGGAGATGCTTTCTTTAAGCAATACCAATTTAATGCTGATATGGCTCCGAGTCGTACCCAGCTGCAGGGTATGTCTCAAAAGCATAACGAAGGATTCAAGGAGTATGCTCAGCGATGGAGAGAACTGGCTGCGAGGGTGCAACCTCCTCTGGTGGACAGGGAGATGTCGGATTTGTTTATGGGGACCCTGCAGGGGCCGTTTGCAGAACGAATGGTGGGGTGTCCTGTTACCAACTTCTCTGATATCGTGGTAGCTGGAGAAAGAATAGAGAGTTGGTTAAAGCTGGGCAAAATTCAGGGTGCGTCTTCTTCTTCTTCAGGGTCGAAAAAGCCGTTTGGTAACAATGGTGGACAGAGGAAGAAAGAGGGAGATACCAGTGCAGTGTACGCTCAACGCGGACCCAGCAGGGACCGTTACTTCCAGCACAATGCTGCAGTAACAATTCCTGCTGAGTCTCATTCAGCACAGCCAGCACAAACGCAACAGCAGCAACAGCAACAAAGACAACAACCCTTTCAGCAGAGACAACAAAGGGCTGGTTATCAGATCCGAGGCAGAGCGCAGGATCGTCAATTTGATAGGCCTCCAGTGAGTTATGCTTTCTTGTTTAAGAAGCTGCAGGATTTGGGCCTTGTGCAGACCAGAACTCTGGCACCTTTGAGACCTGATCAAAGGCCAGCCAGTTATGATGAGAATGCTAAATGTGAATTCCACTCGGGTGCGCCCGGGCACAACATTGAGAACTGTAAAGCTTTTAAGCACACAGTTCAAGACCTGGTGGATTCCAAAGCCATTAATTTTGCGCCATCTCCCAATGTCAACGCAAATCCCATGCCTGCGCATGGTCAGAGGGGGGTGAATGCAATTTCTGAGGAAAGTCGAGTTGGGCTATTTGATGTTGATCAGCTGAAGACGCCTTTGGCTGAGGTCAAGAGGCAGTTGTTAAGAAATGGGGTTTACCCGGGCTGCGGGTTTGAGTGTGCTGAGTGCACTATTTCTGCAAATGGTTGTGAGCTTCTGAGGAAGCATGTCCAGGGGCTGATGGACGATGGGGAGATTGTGATCGAGAAGTCTGAAGGGAAGAAGGAGGAGGTCTCCACCATAACCATTTTCTATGACCCGGTTGATTTGTCTAACCTGAGGGAGGAGGCTCCAGTTACCATCACGGTACCTGGGCCGATTCCATACGACAAAGAGGATGCCGTGCCATGGCATTATGGGGGAGAGGTATATTGTAATGGTGAGAGGTTGGAAGAACAATCTGCTAGTGAAACCACCGTGCTAAAGGTGGATAATGCCGGTCCCAGCGGTTTCACTCGCAGCGGTAGGCTGTTTGCTCCCGATGCTTTGAGGAGGGGGGAGGAAGAAAAAGATAAAAAGGAAAAGGCCGAGGCTTTAGCCAGGGCAAAGGGGAAGGCTGTGGCAGATAGTGGTAATACTCCTGTGATGACACCGGCGCCTGCGGGGTCGGATAACAAATTTGATGATGAGGCTGAAGAGTTTCTGAGAATCATCAAAAAGTCGGAGTATAAATTGGTGGATCACTTGCAGCAAACACCTTCTAAGATCTCGATTCTTTCACTGCTGTTGAGTTCTGAGGGTCATAGGGAGGCTTTATTGAAAATTCTGAAGAAAGCCTATGTGCCTCAGGAAATCACAATCAACCAATTGGAGACGGTCGTATCCAACGTGCATGCTAGCCATGGGTTGGGCTTTACTGATATGGATTTGACCGTAGATGGAAGGAACCACAATAGGGCTTTACACATTGCAATGGAGTGCAAAGGGGCCGTGCTTTCACATGTGCTGGTTGATACCGGCTCCTCTTTGAATGTGTTGCCTAAGAAAGCCCTAGCGAAGCTAAACTGTGATGGGCTGATTTTGACCCCGACTGATTTGATAGTGCGTGCTTTTGATGGGTCAAAACGGGCCGTGTTTGGAGAGGTGGAGTTGCCAGTGAAGATTGGCCCAGAAGTGTTTAAGTCGACCTTCTATGTTATGGACATCCAGCCAGCTTACAGTTGCTTGTTGGGTCGCCCATGGATTCATGCTGCAGGAGCAGTTACATCGACTTTGCACCAGAAGCTGAAATATGTTTGGGGTGGTCAAGTCGTCACCGTCTGCGGAGAGGAAGACATCTTTGTCAGCCACCTGTCTTCGTTTAAATATGTGGAGATGGATGGAGAAATATGGGAGACGCCTAGCCAGGCATTTGAAACCGTCAAGGTGGAGAATGCTCTGTTTGCTAAGCAGGAGGAGGAGAAACCGTCCATCGCTTCTTATAAGCAGGCTGCTGAGGTAGTCAAAAGCGGAGAGGCTCCCGGTTGGGGAAGAGTGATGGAGGTCCCCGAGAAGAAGGACCGTTTCGGGGTCGGATATAAGCCGAGCCGAGGCTCCGGACGAGGAAGAGGACGTCGTGCGTCAGTAACTTTTACGAGTGCCGGAATGCTAGATCCAGACCACATCTGCATGATGGGTGAAGATACTGACAGCGACTGTGACATGGACCGGTGGATAACGCCGTGCGAACCAGGGATGGAAATCCACAACTGGAAGGCCGAAGAAATCATCCGGGTCACTCTCCTCGAAGAGTAATATTTTTCCTGTTTTCTTTCTTATTTGCATGCAAACCATGCGTGTTGCCCGACACGTAATGGTTCATTGTAAGGGCCTCCTCATGTCATAAATTTGCAGATTTTGCATCATAAATAAAGGATGTTTTTCAGTTAAAAGCGGTGTTCCCTGTTTTTCATTTATTTTTGCAGTTTAAAAATTAAAAACAAATAAAAATGGCAATGTTTTCATTTTTCCTTTTCAATTTTTCACACCGGTTCTAAAGCAATGCATGAATCAACATTCATGCAGATGCGATTCCTCTCCGGATCTCATTGATAACAATCCTGTTACCCCCTTGTATGACTTCGACAATCCGATCTATCTTGCTGAAGAAGAAGACGAAGAAGATTGTGAACTACCAGGGGAATTGGCCAGGTTGTTAAAACAAGAGGAGAAGGTCATTCAGCCGCATGAGGAACAGATTGAGGTCGTGAACCTAGGTACTGATGATGTCAAGAAAGAAGTGAAAATCGGGGCTGCCTTGGAGGGAAGTGTTAAGAGCAGAATGGTGGCATTGTTGAAAGAATATGTCGATATCTTTGCCTGGTCTTATCAAGATATGCCAGGGTTGGATACCGATATCGTGATGCACAAGCTACCATTGAGAACAGATTGTCCTCCAGTGAAGCAGAAGTTGCGCAGAACTCGACCTGATATGGCGATGAAGATTAAAGAGGAAGTGCAGAAGCAGTGGGACGCTGGTTTCCTTGCTGTCACTAATTATTCGCCATGGGTTGCGAACATTGTGCCAGTCCCGAAGAAAGATGGGAAAGTAAGAATGTGTGTGGACTACCGAGATCTGAATAGAGCTAGTCCGAAAGATGATTTTCCATTACCTCACATTGACGTGTTGGTAGACAATACAGCTCAATTCTCGGTGTTTTCCTTCATGGATGGCTTTTCTGGCTATAATCAGATCAAGATGTCGCCAGATGATATGGAGAAAACAACGTTCATTACACCGTGGGGTACCTTTTGTTACAAGGTAATGCCATTCGGTCTCAAAAACGCCGGTGCTACTTATCAGAGAGCCATGGTGACTTTGTTCCATGATATGATTCATCATGAAATTGAATGCTATGTTGATGACATGATAGCAAAGTCCCAAACAGAAGAGGGGCATTTGGTAGATCTGGCCAAGCTGTTTGACCGGTTGAGACAGTTCAGACTGAGGTTGAATCCGAACAAGTGCACTTTCGGAGTGCGGTCCGGTAAATTGCTGGGGTTCATTGTAAGTGAGAAAGGAATTGAGGTTGATCCTGCAAAAGTAAAAGCGATAAAAGAAATGCCTGAACCGAGAACGGAGAAGGAGGTTCGTGGTTTCTTAGGTAGATTGAACTACATTTCACGGTTCATATCTCATCTAACGGCCACGTGTGAACCAATCTTTAAATTGTTGAGAAAAGACCAAACGGTCAGGTGGAATGATGATTGCCAAGCGGCATTTGAAAAGATAAAAGGGTATTTGCAGGAGCCTCCGATTCTGATGCCTCCTGTGGAGGGAAGACCGTTAATTCTGTACATGACAGTCCTCGAGGGGTCTATGGGGTGTGTATTGGGGCAGCATGACGAGTCTGGTCGAAAAGAGCATGCCATATACTACCTTAGCAAAAAGTTTACCGACTGTGAAACAAGATATTCACTGCTCGAGAAAACTTGCTGTGCTTTGGTCTGGGCTGCTCGCCGACTGAGGCAGTACATGCTGGTTCATACCACTTTATTGATTTCCAAGATGGATCCGATCAAGTACATTTTTGAAAAGCCAGCATTGACCGGGCGGGTTGCGAGGTGGCAAATGATTTTGACAGAATATGATATACAGTATACCTCTCAGAAGGCGATTAAGGGGAGCGTATTGTCTGATTACCTCGCCCAGCAACCCATTGATGATTATCAACCGATGAAGTTTGAATTCCCTGATGAGGACATCATGTTTCTCAAATCGAAAGATTGTGAGGAACCGATCCCGGAGGAGGGGCCTGACCCTGAATCCGAATGGATTCTGATGTTTGGTGGGGCCGTTAACGTGAATGGAAGCGGTGTTGGTGCTGTTTTGGTTACGCCGAAAGGATCTCACATTCCTTTTGCTGCCCGGCTAACATTTGAATGCACCAACAACGTAGCTGAATATGAAGCTTGTATCCTGGGGATTGAGGAGGCAATCGATTTGAGGATCAAGAACCTTGTCATATATGGAGATTCAGCTCTGGTGATAAATCAGGTTAACGGAAAATGGTATACGCATCAATCTCATTTGGTTCCGTATCGAGATTATACGAGGAGATTGTTGACGTTTTTCACCGAGGTGAAGTTGCATCATGTGCCCAGAGAGGAGAATCCTTTGGCAGATGCTTTGGCTACTCTGGCTGCCTTGATTAAGGTGCAGAGGTGGAATCAGTTCCCCAATGTTGAAGTGGGACGTCTGGATAGACCGGCTTATGTGTTTGCTGTTGATACAGCGCCTGACGATGATAAGCCGTGGTATCACGATATCAAGCGCTATCTAGAGACTCAAGAGTATCCTGAGGGAGCATCGAAGAAAGATAGAAAGACTCTGCGGAGGTTAGCCATGGTGTTCTACCTGAATAAGGATGGGGTTTTGTATAAGCGGAGTTTTGATTGGGTCTTGCTCAGATGTGTTGATGATGCAGAAGCAAGCCAATTGATGAAAGAGGTTCACGAGGGATCATTCGGTACCCATGCCAGTGGGAATGCAATGGTAAAGAAGCTGCTGAGAGCAGGTTATTATTGGATGACAATGGAGGCCCAATGTTTTAATTTCGTGCGGAAGTGCCATAAATGCCAGATTTATGCTGATAAGGTGCACGTGCCTCCAAATCCGTTGAGCTTAATGTCGTCTCCATGGCCGTTTGCTATGTGGGGCATTGATATGATTGGAAAGATTGAGCCTACAGCTTCGAATGGGCACAGGTTCATATTAGTGGCTATTGATTACTTCACCAAGTGGGTAGAAGCAGCCTCTTATACGAACGTGACGAAGCAGGTTGTGGCCAGATTTCTCAAGAGAGACATCATTTGCAGATATGGGGTTCCCGAGAGGATCATTACTGATAATGGTTCTAACTTGAATAATAAGATGATGGCAGAGCTGTGTCGGGAATTCAAGATTGAGCATCACAATTCTTCTCCCTATCGTCCGAAGATGAATGGGGCGGTTGAGGCAGCCAACAAGAATATAAAGAAGATTGTGCAGAAAATGGTGGTGACCTACAAGGATTGGCATGAGATGTTGCCGTTTGCATTGCATGGGTATCGAACGTCGGTGCGCACATCTACTGGGGCAACTCCTTTCTCATTGGTATATGGGATGGAGGCTGTACTACCTGTCGAGGTTCAGATTCCCTCTTTGAGAGTCCTGATGGACGTAAAATTGCAAGAGGCTGAATGGGTAAGGACCCGGTACGAAGAGTTGAGCCTGATAGAGGAAAAGAGGCTAGCAGCCATCTGTCATGGGCAGTTGTACCAGCAGAGGATGAAGCGTGCTTTCGACAAGAAGGTGCGACCTCGGGTGTATCACGTGGGTGATATGGTGCTGAAAAGGATCCTTCCTCCTCAAAACGATCGAAGGGGCAAATGGACACCGAATTATGAAGGTCCATTCGTGGTCAAGAAGGTTTTCTCTGGAGGAGCCTTGTTGTTAACGACCATGGATGGTGAAGATTTTCCATCCCCTGTGAATGCGGACGCAGTTAAAAAATACTTCGTGTAAAATTGACCCGCTGGACGAAAAGAATAAAATAGTCCAGGCAAAAATGGGCATCCCGGCGAACCAAAAACAGAAAGAAAGGTTCGGGCAAAAATTAGGGATAAAAGGAAAATTGTACACCCGGCAAGTCGAAAACCACAAGGGCGACTTGGGCAAAAAAGGGTATCCCGGTGGACTGAAAACCTGAAAGGGCGGTCCAGGCAAAAGAGGGATTGAAACGAACAACTGCGTCTAGTATGATCGTTTGCGCTTTAGTTAAAGCATCATGGATAATACCCGGTAGGGATCGGTTGGAATTGTCTTGTTCAGAAGGCAGAAAGCATGGAGAGTCTGAGGACATATGGGGTGTAACCGAGTTGGAACTCGATGAGATTACGGGTTTCACATTGCCATTAGGATAGATTTTTCCTTTTGAGCAATTACCTCTTTTCAGGAATTGCTTCCTTTTGTATTGCTCGTTTGAGCCACACACTTTTCCAATCAATAAAATGCATATTCAGTCAAATAATTTTGTTTTTGTTTTCATTACCGCTTTGATTGCAAAAACATCCAGATTATTTTGATAAAGAATCTTGCATTTTTAAAACATACAGGTTTCCTTCCAATGCATGTTTATAAGATTGAAAGCTTGAAATCTTATTTGGAAGGTTGAGTGACCCAAGTGTTGAAATCTTGACACGCCTGGGGCACGGTTTTATCTAACGATCTGTTTTGCAGGAACTGTTGGATATTTTCACTCACTTGCAGGTTGTGATGTGGAAGCTTTGTAACAAATCCCCAGAGGGTTCGCTCAGGAACGAGGATATATGGAGAAACGACGAAGGCGTTGAGGCGTACGACGATCCTTGATGGTAATCAAGAAGACTCTTCAAAATCGGAAGATTTGAAGTATGTAATTCCCCACAAAGTCCGATCAGGGATGAGTGCATAAAATCCCAAGAGTGCGTGCTCGTCGAGTGCGGAGCAATTTGGAATACAAGATGATGGAGCAGAAAAGGTCCAGTTGAGTCTGGGAATTCTCAAAAGTGGAAAGCGAATACGAGTAGTAGAGGTGGATACCGTGGTTCGACGAGTCGACGGGTGTTCTGTGCCAACTGTTCTCATTTTCCAGCTAAGTCCCCGAGCAGAGTTAGAGGGTTGGCTCCCCTGCAGATCCAAGGTCTGTGACCTCTCCAGCCGAGTCAGGATGGTTATCCCCGGTAGGTTTGCAATGGTGTTTCCTCAGCAGCCAGGTCTGAAGGTTGCCATTCCCCGAGTGGAGCGGGTCTTTTTCAAAGAAATATATCTCCAACAGTGTCCATCCTACCAGTGGATTGGACAAGTTCCTGTAGCGGACGAATTTCTGCATCCCCAGCTGAGTTGATGCTACCTATGGATTGCATGGGTAATCCCCAGCGGAGTAGTATGCGGTTCCCTAGCAGGGTCAAGATGGTTATCTCCAGCAGGTGATGGTTTAGTGCTTCCCCAGTTGAGCCTGGAGGTTGCTATTCCCCTAGCAGAGTCTCTGTGAGTGTTTCCCCAGCGAAGTCCACGGGTATCTGTGAGGGTTTTCCCGAAGCGGAGTCAGGATTGATATCCCCAGCAAGTCAAAGGTTGGTGTATCCCCACAGAGTGTTGGTGGTGCTATCCCCAGCAAGGGTGCCTTATCCCTAGCAGCAGTGATTCCCCAGCATGGTGGAAATCGGAGCGTGGACGAGTCCCTCAGCAGAGTGTCTCGTATTCCCCAGAAGAGTCCCTTGAGGGGGATACTTTCTTTATGCATTCATCATGAAAAAATAAACATGGCATATTGCATAGAAAAATAAATAATCGCGTAGCATTTCCATAATTGTGGAGCATTACGTTGAAAAAATCAATCATTCATCATGGCAAGCATAAGCTAGTCTCAAGCCGTGGTTACCGTTTGAGAGGTGGTTTTGCCCAAAGGTGAAGAGGTGTTACTCCGAGGAGTTCAGCATCGTGATTGAATCAAAGGTATTTCCCCAGTGGTGCGATACTGGAGTAATTGTTTTCCGTCGAACAGAGATGGAAAGGTTATGCGATCAGCGCAATTCAAGCCGTGGTTACCGCTTGGAGTTTTGGTTTCGCTGGATGGTGAAGATGTTACTCTGATGAGTTTAGCATCACGACGTCAGATCAACAATGTTCCCCAGTAGGGCGATATTGGAGGGGATGTTTCCGTCGGACAGAGATGGAGATAAAATCAGAAGACGTTGCGCGATCAACGCGATTTTCGGGGTTCAATCAGAGAAGAGTATATGTTGAGGCATTTTCGGGGTTCAAATGGAGAAAAGGAAGTGTTACGGCATTTTCTGGGGTTCAAATGGAGATGGAGTTGAAGATTATATCCGGGATGAGGTCCTTAGGATTACTTTCTGTTCATGTGTCGCCTTAGACTCTGGTTGAGGCCAATGGAGGTCGTTATAGGTGTCTTCTGAGGAAGAGATACACATGCTACCTTCCTTTGTGAAGGTTTACCCTCTGACATGTCGCCCTCAGAGTGGTTGAGTGTTATTTCCGACGTTGCCAGCGGAATTATCACAGGAAAAGGAGATGCTGAGGCATTTTCTGGGGTTCAAATGGAGAAAAGGAAATGTGGATACATTTTCTAGAGACGGGGTTCAAGCGGAGAAAGGGAGATGTTGCGACATTTTCTGGAGAATGGGGTTCATTCTGGCGATCGAGAGTTATCGTCAGGCGACTGGGGTCCAAATCGGAGAATGGGGTTCTTTATTTTGGCAAAGAAGGAGTGCTGAGGCATTTTCCGGGGTTCAAATGCAGAGATCTGAGGATCGTTTGCGCAGAGGAAATTTCGGGGTTCAAGAAAAGAAAAAAAAGAAAAAGAAAAAAAGAGAATGATAATCCTGAGTGGATGTGTGGTGCTCAGACCATGGTTATCCCTGTGCTACCATTTATTTTGGTATCCAGGTCGACGGTTTCGAGTTTGTTTCTTCGCCGATGCTGACAGGCGTTGTTAATTATTATCCCATCAGAGTGCAAATTGTTCGTCTGTTCTTGGTATTCAATCACTCTTCATCCTGATCATCCGAAAGCCGAGGCTATTTCGTATCGACAGGTTCACAGTGGATTGAATAGGGGCAGCTGTAACACCTCAAAATTTGCCCTCCTCTCTTGGAACTAGCATTAACATATTTGCATTTTCATTTTAGGTCATTAGGCATTTCATATTGCATATCATGTGGTTACGTAGTGCAAGCCATCTTCCCAAGTCTTAATCAGGAGATGAGGAAGTTCAAAGGTGCAAGCTAGGGTTTAATGACTGATCATGGGCCATCTGAGGATTGGGCTGTGAATTAGGGTTCCATGATTCTCCAAGGGTATTGGTCTTCATCTTGTTTGCAATGATACATCATCATCATCATGGTTGGATGTCATCAGGAGATTGGAGAAGATTCCTTGAGATTAGGGTTTTGACCACTGGTCAACCCTAATCAGTTGTATTGGGCTAATCAGGGCTGGATCAGGAGATGGGGTTTGTGGATGATATGAGGATCATTCTATGATTATATGGTGCTTATTGAGGCTAGGGTGTCACCCTTGAGCCATTTCAGTTGGAGATTGGGGTTTAAATTGATCTATGCATTGCCAGATTCATCTATCAGATGAAAAGTCAACTATGGTCAACTGTACATGATCTGGTGAATTTGGAGGTGGAAATGAGTTAGACACACCTCATTCATGTTGGAACAAGTGTTGAATGACATTGCAAAGCTTAAGAATGAAGAAAATCAAGTCAGGACAAAAACTGCCAAAAATAGCAAGTGACTTGTAATTGAAGTTTCCAAAAATGGAAAATTTTGACCTCAAAAACAGAAGTCCAAGGAAGCTTCAAATGAAAAATTGTTCAACATGACAGATGTAGATCTTGTTCTCACCTTTCCAAAAAGTCCAAGAACTTGAAAATCCGATGTACGGTTTGCGAGATATGGCTCGGTGAATTTCAGAAAAGACCGTAATCAGGAGGCCATAACTTCCACATGGTTTGTCCAAATTGCAAGTTCTTTATATGCACAAACTCCATTTGACATGTACTTTGAGGGTTCATCATTGGATTTGTTCAAAAATGGCCAAGGCAAAAAGTCAATTTTCAACTGGACAGCTGAATTGGACCAGGGGCAAAATTGTCCAAATCTCAAAATAATTGGAATTTTTGAATGGGACTTTTTCCAACACCTCAGGAATGGCATTTAGAGTATGTTTGAATATTCATTTCATGGCTATGTCTCATAATGTGAGTTTTGGCATGAAAAGTGAAAGTGCACAAATTGGCCTTTTTCTACCACATAGTGAAATTGCACAATAGGCATCCAATTGAGGTGGGAATTGTTTCTACATATTACAAGTGGTATTTTGGACATGTTGAAACCATAATTCAGCTGCTATTTGGACTGTTATAAGGCAAGGGCATTTTTGGCCAAATTGAAGAAAAGTGCATTTAGCTTAACATTGCAATTTTGATTAATCATTTGTTAATCATGATTAAGGCTGAGTATATATATTCCTAATCACTCCATAATCATAACTGAATATCACAATTACCAAGAACAGATCTAGATCTCTCACATTCTCTCCATTTTGCTCAAGAACACACTAATCTTCAATCTCAAATTTCTTCATCAATCTTGGACCAATCTTCACAATTCTTATTGCATTCGATCACAAACTTCATCTTCTCCAACTGTTTTGAAAGATTGAAGCCTGAAGAGCCTTGCATCGCAACTGTCCAATACCACATCAACAATGGTGAATTGCAATTTTGAACAATTGGAGCAAAGTTGATCAAGCCGGAACATCACATACTACTTATACGAGTTGGCACTGCTTCTGTTTATGCAAATCGCGCGCCATATCCACCGATTACACCGCTGCCATAGCAGGTTCGTCCAGGATTCGATTCGTTTGTTTCATTGAATTAAGGTGTGCGTGTTGTAGTGCATAGTGTGTAGGTTATCGTGCTGCTTTCGGAATTGAAAATGATTGAGCGTAGTGTGAGAAATCTTGACTCGAAGTTTTGACGTAAAACCCTAACTCATTCGATTCTGAAGATTTAGAAATTGTTAGGTTAATTGGAGTTAGGATTTGTGTTCTACGCGTTCATACGGTTCCAACGGATGTAATTTCGTTAATTTTGGTTAAGGTTTGAGTGGAACGTGTTCTTGAGGTTCATCGAATTTTCTGGAATTTTTGCGTGTTGAAGATGATGAGGAAGAGCGTTTGATCTTGTTTCCCATTCAAATATTTGAATTACATGTTTCCCGCCGCGCCAAAAATTACCATAATGCCACTGCAATTTCATTAATTTAAGTTAATTCATTTTAATTATTAAAAAATTCATATGACCTTTAAAAAATCGTAAAAAATAGTAAAAAAATCCAAAAAATATGGAAATTTTTTCTATAGCTTCCTTGTTGAGTGTAGGTTTTTTTTGACCTATTGGTCAAAGTTGTGCTTGGGGAATATTTTATTTGACCTAGGGTTTTCCATTGTATGTCCATTTTTGATACATGTTTGTAATTTGATCATGAAATGCTCATAATGTAGAATAAATTCTTGAAAATTTTTGTGGTGGTTCTTGACTCATTGAGGATTATTTATATGTAAATTTCATGAATTTTTGATACCTGGTTAGAGAGCAGCAAATTCTGGAACTTAGGTGTGACACTTTGTGTCACACCTCATTATGTCAACTTGCAGGATTTTTTTGAGTGACCTATACATGTTGAAATAAAATGAAATTTTGCATGATGATTGGTTGGCATGTTGTGATGTTGTATGAATTTTTGTAGAATTTTTCACTGCATTTTCTATTTGATCATGATTTTTCATTTCTGGAGATCATTTGTGCAAGCTCATATGACATAGGTTTGTAATTTTGATGTGAAATCCTCATATGGTATTGTATGGCCATGAAATTTGATATGCATGAACTAGACACATGTTAGGACCTCCTTGTTTTGGTCTCATCCATTTCTTTTTAGTTTCCAATGAGATATGAATTTTTGAAGTGGATGTATGCATTGATGGTGTGAATTGGAGCATGAAATTGTGTCTGTTTTTGTTGATTTTCATTGACATGGTTCCATTTGCCCAATTGAGCTCAAATTTGACATGGTAGACCTTGATTGACCCCTGTTTAGGTGTATTTAATTTGAGATTTTTTTGATATGTTTTGGCATGGCTTTGAATGCAATACTTCTGTTTGTATATTTGGTGCTTCATTTGAACCAATATGGATTGTTTTGTGCATGAATTGAACTTGATGGATGATATAAACATGAGACCAAGGATGTTTGCTCTTGTTTGATGTTAATTTGATGTTGGATGGTGGATACCTTGCTGTTTTAACTTTTTTCTTGCTTTGGGACCCTAGGCTTGGCCTAGTGGTCTAGTTGCTAATATTTGCTTGGTTTTTCAGGATCAAAAAGCAATGCACATGGAGAATGATCCAAATCCAATTTTGATTGATGTTGTGGATGTTTGTACACTAACATAACATTGTTTTGTAGGTGTTGAGGCTTAGGCTTAAGCTTTGGCTTGCCTTGTGTTGTATAGTTTGATTGGTTAACTGTTTATTGTTTACAGTTTGTCTGCTTGAGTATTGACTGAGTTTGATTGTTTCCAGGTACTTTAGTTGCTCAGTTCCTTGTGAACTATTGCTTTGCTTTGCTTAAGCAACTTGCATTTGAGGTATAACCTTCTTACTTCATGTAGTCTGGAGACCCGGCTGTTACCGGGCCGGGCAAATTGTCTGAAGTCCTCCTTAAGAGGCAATGCTTGTGTATGTTTATTTTTCAAGCCCAAGCAGGAAAAGTCCTTCAAAGAAGGCAATTGGTGGAAGGTAGGGACAAGCAACCTGTCCCCCACTATTCAGTGAGTCTTCTCCTTGCTCCCATTACATGGTTGTAGCATTGAGATCAAAAGCCCAAGATCTTGTGCAGTGCACATTGTGTCAGAGTCATCGAGTATAGAAGGGTTCCCCTATTCTGGACCCATGCTCATTTGTCAGCTCTCCCTGGTTAGGGATAAGAGCTGTGAGGTCTGATCCTCACTTCATCCTTTCATCTGCTTCACCTTAGCCTCGTAATGGCAAGGTTAAGAGCAAACACAGCCTGTACAGACGATTGCTTAGGCAGTCAAACCTGATTGATTGAGCCCCCTTGTTTGGCTATAGTGCGTGTTATGTGGATATCTGATTGACATGTTTGTTTGAGATACCTGTTCTCATTTGATGATATATGATTGTATGCTTGTGTGCTAGCTTCTTTCCTGGTTAGGTTAGTTTGCTTATGCAAGTAGGATAGAAAACCGAACTTAGGGTTAACGATGCATGACAACATTAGGCTCGAGTCTCAGCTCCCTAGTTGTGTATCTTTCCCCGGTTTCTGGTTAGCAATTTAGTCCCTTTCAGGGGAACTACATCGCCCTGATCCTCGTGCCAGACGAGGTATGTAGGCAGGTGGTCGTGCGAGACCACTCCGGGCAACCTTTTTCTTTTTTGCGTGTGTGTACTTGTTATCTGATTATGTATGTTTGGGTTCGGATGCCGACGTAAGCCCAGGATTGGCAGTCGGGCTCCATGTTTGCCCTTTTGAGTGTGTTTTGGTTCGGATGCCGACGTAATTCCATCCAGTGGTTGTCGGGCTCCATGTTTGCCACCCTTGCTTGTTTGTATGTTTTGTGTTGTTTGGCGTGCGTAAGCCGAACTACAGAGGCTCTGATTCTTGTTCCAGACAAGATATGTAGGCATAAGGTGCGATACCTTATCGAGCCCGTTTCTCTTAACCCCACCTGCGTTCCCTGTGTGTGTGTGTGATGTTTAGCAACCTTTTCTTTATTCTAGGACGTGGATCCCGTCGAGTACGACGGACGTGAGGGGTGCTAATACCTTCCCCTTGCGTAACCGACTCCCGAACCTTTTCTCTCTGGTCGCGAGACCATGTCTTTCCAGGTTTCTCTGAGCGTTTCCTTTCCCTATCTTGGGATAAATAACGTTTAGTGGCGGCTCTGTGTGTTTTTATTTTTAGGCTCGCCGGTTGATTTTTCGCAGGATGCGACAGTAAGATGTAAAGCACTCAGTCTGGCAGCTGAAACCGTTGAGGTGGAAAATGCCAGTGGTGTTGAGAAAGAGAAAAAGCCGTCCATTGCTTCTTACAAGCAGGCATTGGAAGTGGTGAGAAATGGAGGGATCCCAGGCTGGGGACAGATCATAGGCATTATGGTAAAGGCGGATATGTTTGGGATTGGTTATCATCCAGGTCAAGACTCGTCTGAGCAGAACAGAGGACGTCGTCCGTCGTTCACCTTTGTCAGTGCCGGAATGCTAGATTCAGATCACGCCTATACAGTGGGTAAAGAAACTGACAGTGACTGGGAGATTGATCAATGGATAAAATCGTGCGTACCAGGAAGCTGGAAGGCTTAAAAAGATCAGCATTGTCACTCATCCTGAAGAGTAATGTTTCTTGTTTCTCAATGTTATTTGCATGAAAGCCATACGTGTTGCCCGACACGTAATGGTTCATTGTAAGGGCCACCTCATGTTCATAATTTGCAACATTTCTGCATCATTAATAAATGGATATTTTTCAGTCAAAAAGCGGTGTTCCCTGTTTTTCATTTATTTTTGCAGTTTAAAAACAAATAAAAATGGCAATGTTTATTTTCATTTTTCTCTTTTTTTTGATTTGTCTCGTTCCGAATTCAAAAATAATTCTCCGGATCTCGTTGATAACAATTTGGTTACACCTCATATGACTTCGACAATCCGATCTATCATGCCGAAGAAGGAGGCGAAGAAGATTGTGATCTGCTGGAATTAGCCAGGTTGTCAAAACAAGAGGAGAAGGTGATTCAGCCGCACGAGGAGCGGGTTGAGGTTGTTATTCCAAACACCGCCGAGGTCAGGAAGGAAATAGGAAAATGAGGCCGCTTCAGAGGCGAATCGAGATCAGAATGGTAGCCTTGTTGAAAGAGCAGGTGGATACCTTCGCCTGGTCATGTCAGGATATGCCAGGGTCGGATACCGGTGTCATTGCGCACAAGCTACCGTGGAAAGGAGACTGTCCTCTAGAGAAGCAGAACACCGGTGCTACTTATCAGAGAGTCCTGGTGACTTTGTTTCATGATATGATTCATCATGAAATTGAATTGCTATGCTATGACATGATAACAAAGTCCCAAACAGGAGTGGGGCATCTGGTGGAGATAATTCGGACTGAGGTTGAATTCGAGTAAGTACGCTATCAGAGTGCGATCCGGTAAGATGTTGGGGTTCATTGTGAGAGAGGAATCGAGGATGATCCTGCAAAAAGGAAAAATAATATAAAAAAAAAGGAAAAAACAAGAAGCGCCTGGACCGAGAAAAAGGAAAAAGAGGCTCGTGGTTTCCTAGAAAGATTGAACTACCTGTCATGGTTCACATCTCATCTAACAGTCACGTGTGAATCCATATTCAAGTTGTTGGAAAAAAAAAGATCAAACGGTCAGGTGAAATAATGATTGCCAAGGGGCATTGAAAGAATAAAAAAAAAAAATTGCAGGAACCTCTGATTCTGACGTCTCCCTGTGGAGGGACGACCATCAATTCTGTACTTGACGGCCTTCGAGGGGTCTACGAGGTGTATGGGGTCAGCATGACGAGTCTTGTCGAAAAGAGCATGCAATTTACCTTAGCAAAAAGTTTACCGACTGTGAAACAATACATTCACTGTTCGAGAAAACTTGATGTACTTTGGCATAGGCTGCTCGTCGACTGAGACAGTTTATGCTGGTTCATACCACTTTGTGGATTTCCGAGATGGATCCGATCGAGTATGTATTTGAGAAGCCAGCAATGACCGGACGGGTTGCAAGAGTGCAAAAGAATATTGACTGATTTGTGATGCTCTCAGAAAACAATCAAGGGGTGTATTGTCTGATTACATCGCTCCGCAACCCATTGAGGATTATCAACCAAGGAAGTTTGAGTTCCCTGATGATGACATCTCGAGGTGCTCAAATCGAAAGATTGAGAGTGACCGATCCCGGAAGAGGGGCCTGACCCTGAATCCGAACGGATTCTGATGTCTGATGGGGAGGTTAAGGTGAATGAGCTTTTGTTGCCCGGATAACGTTTGAATGCACCGACGGTGCGATTGTGCAGAAAAGGGTGGTAACCTACAAAGACTGGCATGAGATGTTGCCGTTCGCATTGCATGGGTATCGAACGTCGGTGCGTACATCTACTGGGGCAACTCCTTTCTCATTGGTATATGGAATGGAGGCTGTATTACCTGTTGAGGTTCAAATTCCCTCTTTGAGAGTCCTGATGGACGTCAAGTTGCAAGAGGCTGAATGGGTAAGGGCCCGGTACAAAGAATTAAGCTTGATCGAGGAAAAAAGGCTAGCAGCCATCTGTCATGGGCAGTTGTACCAGCAAAGGATGAAACGGGCTTTTGACAAGAAGGTGCGACCTCGGGTGTATCACGTGGGTGATATGGTGCTGAAAAGGATCCTTCCTCCTCAAAACGATCGAAAGGGCAAATGGACACCGAATTATGAAGGTCCGTTCGTGGTCAAGAAGGTTTTCTCTGGCGGAGCCTTGTTGTTAACGACCATGGATGGCGAGGATTTTCCATCCCCTGTGAATGCGGACGCAGTTAAAAAATACTTCGTATAATTGACCCGCTGGACGAAAAGAATAAAATAGTCCAGGCAAAAATGGGCATCCCGGCGAACCAAAAAACAGAAAGAAAGGTTCGGGCAAAAATTAGGGATAAAATGAAAAGAAAAACTGTACACCCGGCAAGTCGAAAACCTGAAAAGGCGACTTGGGCAAAAAAGGGTATCCCGGTGGACTGAAAACCCGAAAGGGCGGTCCAGGAAAAAGAGGGATTGAAACGAACAACTGCGTCTAGCATGATCGTTTGCGCTTTGGTTAAAGCATCATGGATAATACCCGGTAGGGATCAGTCAGAAGCGTCTTGTTCAGAAGGCAGAAGGAATGGAGAGTCTGAGGACATATGGGGTGTAACCGAGTTGGAACTCGATGAGATTGCGGGTTTCACATTGCCATTAGGATAGATTTTTCCTTTTTGTGCACAATTACCTCTTTTCAGGAATTGCTTCCCTTTGTATTGCTCAATTTGAGCCACACACTTTCCAATCAATAAAATGCACATTCAGTCAAATAATTTTTTGTTTTTGTTTTTCATTACCGCTTTGATTGCAAAAACATCTGATTATTTTTGATAAAGAATCTTTGTATTTTAATACATACAGGTTCCTTCCAATGCATGCTTATAAGATTGAAAGCTTGAAATCTTATTCGGAAGGTTGAGTGACCCAAGTGTTGAAATCTTGACACGCCTGGGGCACGGTTTTATCTGACGATCTGTTTTGCAGGAGCTGTTAGGTATTCTCACTCACTTGCAGGTTGTGATGTGGAAGTTGTTGATGAAACAAATCCCCAGAAAGTTCGCTCAGGAACGAATGTATGAAGAATGACGAAGACGTCGAGACGTACGACGATCCTTGATTTTAATCAAGAAGACTCTCCAAAGTCGGAAAATTGAAATTTTTATATAATTCCCAGGAGTACGTCCCGTCGATCGCGGCGCGACTTGGAATACAAGATGATGGAGCAGAAAAGGTCCAGACGAGTCTGGGAATTCTCAAAAGTGGAAAGCTGATACGAGATTGGGAGGTAGATACCATGGTTCGATGAGTCGACGGGTGTTTTGTACCAACTTTTCCCATTTCCCAGCTAAGTCCCCGAGCAAAGTTATGAGGACTAAATCCCCAGCAGATCCAAGGTTTGTGACTTCCCCAGCCGAGTCGGGATGGTTATCCCCGACAGGTTAAGATGGTGTTTCCTCAGCAGCCAGGTTTGAAGGTTGCTATTCCCCGAGTGGAGCGGGTTTCAATGAAATATATCTCCAGCAGTGTTCATCCTACCAGTGGATTGGACAAGTTCCCGTAGCAGACGGATTTTTGCATCCCCAGCTGAGTTGATTCTACCTATGGATTGCATGGGTTGTCCCCAGCGGAGTAGTATTCGTTTCCCTAGCAGGGTCAGGATGGTTATCCCCAGCAGGTGTCAGATTGATGCTTTCCCCGGTCGCCAGGCCTGGAGGTTGCTGTTTCCCCCAGCAGAGTATCTGTGAGCATTTCCCAGTGAAGTCGTCAGGTATCTGTGAGGGTTTCTCGAAGCAGAGTTGAGATTTATATCCTCAGCAAATCGAAGACTGTTGTATCCCCACAGAGCGTTGGTGGTGCTTATCCCCAGCAGTTTCCCGAGTGGATTGGGTGCAAAGGAGGTTCTTCCCCAGCAAGGGTTACCTTTTCCCAGTAGCAGTACTATTCCCCAGTAGGGTGGAATCGGAGCAGTGACGAGTTCCTCAGTAGAGTGCCTCGTATTCTTCAGAAGAGTCCCTAAGAGGGATACTTTTTATGCATTCATCATGAAAAAATAAGCATAGCATATTGCATAGAAAGATAAATAAATCGCGTAGCATTTCCATAATTATGGAGCATTACGCAGAAAAAGATCATGCATCATATTGCAAGCATAAGCTAGTCTCAAGCCAGTGAAGATGTTACTCCGAGGAGTCTAGCATTATGATTGAATCGAAGATATTCCCCAGTAGTGCGATACTGGAGGAGATTTGTTTTTCCGTCGGACAGAGATGGGAAATATTTTGCGATCAGCGCAATTCAAGCCGTGGTTACCGCTTGGAGTTTTGTTTCGCCGAATGGTGAAGATGTTACTCTGAGGAGTTTAGCATCAAGACGACAGATCAACAATGTTCCCCCAGTAGTGCGATATTGGCGGAGATGTTTCCGTCGGACAGAGATGGAAGTGAAATCAAGGGTGTTACGCGATCAGCGCGATTTCGGGGTTCAAATGGAGAAAAGAAATGCTAAGGCATATTCTGGGGTTCAAATGGAGAAAAGAAATGCTGAGGCATATTCTGGGGTTCAAATGGAGAAAAGAAATGTTGAGGCATGTTCTGGGGTTCAAATGGAGAAAAGAAATGCTGAGGCATGTTCTGGGGTTCAAATGGAGAAAAGAAATGCTGAGGCATGTTCTGGGGTTCAAATGGAGAAAAGAAATGCTGAGGTATTTTCTGGGGTTCAAATGGAGAAAAGGAGATACTGAGGTATTTTCTGGGGTTCAAATGAAGATTGGAGTTGAAGATTGTATCCGGGATGAGGTCCTTAGGATTTTCTTCTGTTCATGTGTCACCTTAGACTCTGGCTGAGGCCAATGGAGGTCGTTATAGGTGTCTTCTGAGGAAGAGATACACATGCTACCTTCCTTTGTGAAGGTATACCCTCTGACATGTCGCCCTCAGAGTGGTTGGTGTTATTTCCGACGTTGCCAGCGGAATTATCACGAGAGATTGGAGAACGGGGTTCAAATGGAGAAAAGGAAATGTTGAGGCATTTTCTGGAGATGGGGTTCAAACGGAGAAAGGGAGATGTTGCGGCATCTTCTGGAGAACGGGGTTCATATTGGCGATCGCAAGTTATCGTCAGGCGACTGGGGTTCAAATCAGAGAATGGGGTTCATTATTTTGGCAAACAGGAGACTGGGGTTCAAATGCAGAGATCCGAGGATCGTTTGCGCAGAGAAAATTTCGGGGTTCAAGAAAATGAAAAAAAGCAGAGAAGAAAATTTCGGGGTTCAAGAAAATGAAAAAAAGCAGAGAAGAAAATTTCCGGGGTTCAAGAAAAGCAGAAAAAGAAAATAATAATCCCGAGCGGATGAGTGGTGTTCAGGCCATGGTTATCCCTGTGTTACCATTTATTTTGGTATCCAGGTCGATGTTGCTATTTGGTGATCAGGCCGACTTTCCTTCCGTACCAGACGGGATTTCTTTTTCAAGATTGTTTCTTCGCCGATGCTGACGGGCGTTGTTAATTATTTTCCCATCAGAGTGCAAATTGTTCGTCTGTTCTTGGTATTCAATCACTCTTCATCCTGATCATCTGAAAGCCGAGGCTATTCATATCGACAGGTTCACAGTGGATTGAATAGGGGCAGCTGTAACATCTCAAAATTTGCCCTCCTCTTCTTTAAAAAAAAAAAAAAAAAAAATTTGCAGGCTATGAGTCGACCATAAGGGTCAGCGCATAGACCTCGGGTCGATGCATAGCAGGTTGTGAGCCGACCTATGGTCGACCATAAGGGTCAGCGCATAGACCTCGGGTCGACGCATAGCAGGTTATGAGTCGACGCATAGCAGGCTATGAGTCGACCGCTCGCGCGAAAACTCAGTTTTCTGGGTATTTTCCACTGTGTGAAGCTGTTTTTTGGTTGTTAAGTTACTTATTTTCCAAATTTTGTTCACACAACTCATTTTTCACTAATTTCACTTCATTTTGCTAATTGTGATTAAGGAGTGGATTAGGATGTGGTATATAACCTTAACTGTAACAGAAATTGCTAATGACATTTTCACAATTTCAGATCTAACAAACTTTCCCTCCAAAACCTCTCAAATTCTCCAAACTTCATCTCATTTTTTTCACCATTTCTCCAAGAAATCTTCATCAAACTTGTTCATTCTTGCTGGATCCATGCTCTACATGTAATTGTGAGTAACTGTTTTGCAAAATTCGTGGCCAAATCTTCAAGAATTGCAACTGTTGGAAGCTTGCTCATCAATGGAGTTTTGAAGATTCTTGCAATTGGTGCTGTTTCGAGCTAGCCTAATCACTTCAATCATCTTCCTCATCAATAATCTTGATCTGTTTCACCTTCTTACACGTGGAAACAAGCTGATTCTCATCTGCTTCATTCATAAGGTGAATTTTCGATTTCCTCCATTGATCAAATTGTTAGGTGGCTTTTGTAGATCTTTCAATGTGGATCATCATGCAACTTGTGGTTTTGGATTTGGTTGAGTGTAGAGAGAGATATCTTGACTTGAACATTTGATGTAGAAACTTCTTTCGCTCGATCCGGTTGATAGGTTTAGAATTAGGAGAAACTGAATCCATATCCATGATGTACGTGTTTAGACGGTGATTTTGATGTATAACATGATTATTTTGGTGAAGAAATGTTCATCGTGATTTTCTGGATTTTCTGGAATGGTTCTTGTTCAAGAGCGCGTTCAATAGTGTGTTTGATCCAAAATTTCCTTGCCTGAGTTTGAATTTGTGTTTGGCGCCATCTCCAGCCAATGAGAACGCGCCATGCAGTTTAATGAAACTGCAGCGTTTTGGCTTGGCGCAGGAATATTACAGAAATGCCACTGGTTCATATTATTTGTATTATTTCATTTCTTTTTCTTTTGGTTATTTCATTTTTGTTACAAGAACTTCCAAAATTCATATCTCACTCATTTTTCATCCAAATTGAGTGAGACTTTTTTCACCATTTTCATGATGATGTGTAGAATTTAATGGCTATTTCTGTGGATTTTTTGCACGTGTAGAAAATTAATTGACTTAGGGATTGATTTAATGTGTTCATTTTTGACATGTTCTACCATTTTCAATGTGAAATACTCATACATTTAAAGAAATTCCTGAAATTTTTTGTGATGATTCTAGACATGTTTCTGGTGATTTACATATAAAGTTTGTGAATTTTGGATACCTGTGGAGTGAGATATGATTTTTTGAACTTAGGTGTGACAATTTGTGTCACACCTAACTAGGGCAACTTCATGAAATTATTTGCCTAGCCTATGCTTGTTGAAATGAGTTGAAATTTTGCATGGATGTTTATGGATATGTTGAGATGCTATGTGAATTTTTCTGGATTTTTATATGGCATTTTCAATTTGATTGATATTTTTCATCTCTGTTGGTCAATTATGCAAGTTCATATGACACATGTTTGTAAATTTAATGTGAAATCCTCATATGGTTTTAGATGAACATGAAATTTGGTATGCTGATTTTAGACACATTGTAGGACATCATGCTTTTGGTCCCATTCATTTCTTAATTGATTTCACTGATTTATGAATTTTTGAAGTGAATGCTTGTGTTGATGCTATGGTTTGGCTTGAATAATTGTGTCTGGATTTCTTGATTTTTATTGGCCTAGTTCCTTTTGTCCAATTGAGCTGAAAATTGACATGCTATACCTTGAATATGTCCTGTTTAGGTGTGAATTATTTGAGGGTTTTTGGAATTGATTTGGTATGCTTTTGAGTGAGGTTATTCTGTTTGGACTTTTGATGTTGCATTTGACCTAGTTTGACTTGTTTTGGTCATGAAATGAATATGGTGAATGATATAAGCATGGGACCAATTGAATTTGCTTTCTATTTGCATTAATTTGGTTTTGGTTGAGAATTGTTTGCTGTTTAGAATTTTTTCTCCCTTTTGGACCCTAGGCTTGGCCTAGTGGTCCAGTTTCTCACATTTGGTTTGACTTTTCAGGATGAAATGCACAAAGCTTAAGGAGAATGATTCAAGTCAATAAAATTGAATTTGTTTGATGTGGAGAACTAACATAACTTTGTTTTGTAGGTTGTGAAGCTTGAGCTTGAGCTTGTAGCTTGCATTTATGTGCTTGTGTTATCTGTATAGTCTGACTAATTAACATTTGCTGTTTATTGTTGTCTGTCTGAGTACTGATGATACTTGATTGATTTCAGGTACATTTAGTCGCTTACAGTTCTTTAAGAACTTGCTTGCTGCTGCTTGGTTTTTAAACCACTTGAGGTAGGACTTCTATTCTTCATGTAGTCTGGAGACCCGGCCTGTTATTTGGCCGGGCAAACTGTCTGAAGTCCTCCTTAAGAGGCGATGTTTGTGATTGTTTACATTTGTGCCTAAGCAGGTGAAGTCCTCTATGAGGCAATTGGTGGATCAAAGGGATATGCAATCTATCCCCCACTATTCTGTGAGTCGTCCCTCTGCTCACACGGCTGTGTGTTGATGCATTGGGACACAAACCCAAGATCTCGTGCTGTTGCACAATCGAGTCAGAGTCTTTGAGCGTAGAAGGGTCCCTCCATTCTGGACCCACGCTCCTTTGTCTGAAGCTCTCCCTGGTTAGGGATAAGAGCTGTGAGGTCTCATCCTCACTTCACCTTTTCATCTGCTTCACCTTAGCCTCATAATGGCAAGGTTAAGAGCGAATACTACACATGTACAGATGACTTGCTTCGGCAGTCAAACCCATTGTTTGAGCCTCACTTGACTGGCTATAGTGTGTGCTATGTGAATATTTGTTTGAAATGCTTGTTTTGATCTGTATGCTTGTATGCTTGCTTTCTTCCTGGATAGGATTAGCTTGCATTTGTGCAAGTAGGTAGAAACCTGAACGTAGGGTAACGATGCATGACAACACTAGGCTCGAGTCCAGCTCCCTGGTAGTGTGTCTTCCCTCGGTTTCTGGCTAGATTTTCTTTCCCTTTAGGGGGAACTACATCGCCCTGATCCTTGTTCCAGACGAGGTATGTAGGCAGGTGGTCGTGCGAGACCACTCCGGGCACCTTTTTTCTTTTTTTGCGTGTGTTTATTTGTTATCTGATTGTATGTTTGGTTCGGATGCTGACGTAAGTCCAGTGATTGGCTGTCGGGCTCCACGTTTGCCCTTTTGAGTGTGTTTTGGTTCGGATGCTGACGTAATTCCATCGAGTGGTTGTCGGGCTCCATGTTTGCCATCTGTTTGTGCGTTTTGTGTTGTTTGGCGTGCGTAAGCCGAACTACAGTGGCTCTGATTCTCGTTCCAGACGAGATATGTAGGCATAGGACGCGACGTCCTATCGAGCTCCCTTCTCTTAACCCCACCTGCGTTCCCTGTGTGTGTGTGTGATGTTTTAGCAACCTATTCTTTATTTTAGAACGTGGATCCCGTCGAGTACGACGGACGTGAGGGGTGCTAATACCTTCCCCTTGCGTAACCGACTCCCTTACCCTTTCTCTTTGGTCGCGAGACCATTTCCTTTCCAGGTTTCTCTGAGCGTTTCCTTTCCCTATCTTGGGATAAATAACGCGCAGTGGCGACTCTGTGTTGTGTTTTTATTTGAGTCCCGCCGGTTGTTTTTCGCGGATGCGACACCTGCCACTCGTTGAGGAACCTTCCGTTCTTCAACCCCTTGGCCCGGCTGATCACGAACACGAACGAATCAAACCCGAATCCTTCACTACACAAACACCGAATCCGCTACTAGACTGATGAAGACGTTCTCTTATCAGTCACCTTCGCTCAGCTGAATGTTAATGAAGCAATTCGTCCAAAAACCCCCAAACACAAACCGGTATTGGAGGACAAAACCCTAATGGTTTTATTCAAGAAAGAACCTGCCAAGACTTCAACTCGAACCCGATTCTCCAATCGTAGCTACGAACCTTATCACCTTCAATCTATCACGAATCACATCAAACGTTATTGTGTGCAGTTGATGTATTGTGAACTGTTGAGGATGAAGATGATGAATCTTTGACACCTTTTTCACTCTTTCTTGTTTCCTTGAACACTTGCAAACAAATTAACAAATGTTAGTTAATAGAAGTGTTTTGACTTCTATATATAGTAACAGAAAAAATCAAACAAACATAACAGTATTTCAAATATTTGAAATAACTCAGAAAACTGAGTTGGCGCGCGAACGGTCGACCATAGGTCGGCGTGCGCTGACCCGTGGGGCATGCGCCGACCCTTATGGTCGACTCAAACATTTCATGCGCTGACCCGTGGATAGCATCACTATGACATGCGCTGACGTGTGGTCGACTTAAGGGGTTTATGCGCCGACCCGTGAGCTATGCGCCGACCCTATGGTCGACGCAAGCAGTTTTGCGCTGACCATCCTCCAGTTTGGGTTGAGTTTTGCGCTGACCCGTGAGCTTTGAGCTGACCCCTATGGTCGACTCAAAGCTTTCAAATCTGCAAAAAAATGTGATTTGTGATTTTCATGCATTTAGTCATGATCACACTTTGTCTACATGTTTTTTTGATGATTATAGTAGATTTAGAGGAGCGTAGAAAAGGATATGGTGGGTAATGTGTTGCATTTGTTTGTAGACGTGCATGATGGTCTTTTGTCATCATCGAAACTTGATATCGTATGTTGTATGACACTTTGTCTTTACATTAGACTCCTACAAGACCCACACATAAAGTTGGTAAAGGGATTTCAAGACGCATCGAGTCGGTTGCATCTCAAAAAAAGGTACAAATATATATACCCATTGAATTATATACGCAACGATTCTGTTGCATCACAAAAAGTCATGATTTATTTTATATGAATTTTTAGGTTCCCGGTCGAGAGTTGAAAAGCGCTGCTAAGGATATTCCAACGACGTCCGGGACAAAATCTCAAATTATGATGCGTCTTGAGAAAATGGTGGAGGAGTCCGATATTATGCATGGGGCCATTCGTACTATAAATTTTGATGAAGGTGTTTTCGGAGCTGCTCATTTCGAAATAATTGGAAAGGAGGACTTCCAACAACTTTTTGAACACGACGAATTGGGCATCGCTGTCATTCATACATACATATGGTACTCCGATCAATCTATAATTTACTTAGTTGAACAATTTATTTACACATTTCAATGAGTAGTCTAATGTTTATTATGTTTCTATTTAAGGTATATGTATGTAACATTGATGCGGAGAACTGAATTGTGTAACCGTTTCAATTTTATTGCTGCTTCCCGTATCAATGCAACGTTAATAACGAATAATCCAACATCCGTAAAGAATGATCTAGTCGATATATTCATGGCGGCCGACGATAATACTACACCCAGTTTGTATTTTTTACCGTTTAATTCTGGCAACGGGTTAGATTTTCTTTCTAATAATTTCATTCTAATCTATGTATATCTTTTACGTAGAAAATTTTCATTCATCTAAATTTTTGTTTTATTTTACAGTGGTCACTGGGTGTTGGTTGCTATGGATCTTTCGAGACTAATAGTGTATTATCTCGATTCTTTATCGGGTGATTGGAGTAAATATCCGAATATGAAGAAGACGGTTGACGCGTAAGTGAAATTCCCCTAAATATTCGTGTGTATTTGTATATTTAATTATGTCTGTCAGATTGATCTCAATATACGTTTTTATTTTGTTAGGGCAATAATAAAATTTAGATTGAAAAAGAAATACCGCAATAGGAAGGACATTACCTGGATCAGAGTTCAGGTATATATTAAGTATCTTATTTTTGCTTATAATAGTGTTTGTTTTTTTGCTTATAATAGTGTTTGTAAGAAATTAACTATATATATATTGTTTGTTTTTCTGTGTAGTGTCCTCAGCAAAATAATTCGGTCCATTGCGGATTTTTTGTATTGAGATTTATGAGAGACATCATTGCGTTGAATCGTATAGACATCTCAAAAATGGTATGGAATAATAACTTAGGGTTTATTTTAATATTATCGAATATTTCATCTAATTTGTTACTAAATCATGAATATGTTTTATTCTCTTAATTGTAGTACTTTGAGGAATACAAAACTTACTCAAGAGCAAATTTGGATGAAATCAAGGATGAATTGTGTCAATTCATTGTTGATCAAAGAATCATATAGCTAGGTTGTATATTGTTGTACATATATGTATGGAATGTTGTTGTTGTATGCTGTTGTTGTATATATGTTGTATATTGTTGTTGTAATTTTACTAAATCATGAATATGTTGTTGTATATTGTTGATCAAAGAATCATATATTAATGTTGTATATATGGAGGATTAATGTTGTATATAAATGGATTCATGTTGTATATATCAATGGATTAATGGTGTATAACATTGGATTAAAGGATGAAATCAATATGAATTTTACACTTTTGCAGCATGCGAACAGGTTACCAATTAAATATCCACTGTTTTTCAAACAAATTTTTTTAAAATAACTAACACTTTAGAGGGCGCTTTGTCCAGAAAGCGCCCTCTAAACACTTTACATTGACAACTTTAGAGGGCGCTTTTTCCTGAAAGCGCCCTCTAAACACTTTACATTGACAACTTTAGAGGGCGCTTTTTCCTGAAAGCGCCCTCTAAACACTTTACATTGACAACTTTAGAGGGCGCTTATTCCTGAAAGCGCCCTCTAAACACTTTACATTGACAACGTTAGAGGGCGCTTTTTCCTAAAAGCGCCCTCTAAACACTTTACATTGACAACTTTAGAGGGCGCTTTTTCCAGAAAGCGCCCTCTAAGGTGTCCCTTTATGGACCACTCCATAGGGCGTTTTTTTCTGAAAGCGCACTATAATGTGGCCACTTTAGAGAGCGCTTTCTCCAGGAAAACAAAGCGCTCTCTTTACCTATGCCAGCGCCACTTTAGAGGGCGCTTAAAAGCGCTGTTATAGGCCAAAATAAACGCCCTCTTTTCCCTTATTTGGCGTAGTATATATATATATATATATATATATATATATATATATATATATATATATATATATAAATTTAATCAATTCTAAATCAAATTCAATTACCATATGTTGAAAAGGCTTTTTGATCTTCAATAACTAAAGAAAAAATTAAAAACACGCAGATATCAATAGTTAGGGGTGTTCGCAGTGTGATTTGGATGGTTTTAACGCTAAAAATCATCTGAACCGCAAGAGAAAAAAATATGTGGTTCAGTTTGATTTAGTTGACTTTTTGAAATAAAATCGAACCAAACTAAACCAAACCAATGCGGTTTGGGTTGGTTCAATTGGTTCGTTTTTTACAATATTTTTATTGAACTATATATACATCTATACATACACCTATAGAGAACAACATAACTTTGTGTTTAGTCATTCATACATTACCAAATAACAACATTTAGACAAAAACTTCTCATTCAATATGCAAAAATCAGATTAGATAAAAGTGAAATAAAAAATATAAAATAATAACATAAAACAATATAAAAAATATTTAAAGAAAAAGAAAAAATGGAGGAGATGAGATATTTCATAAGATGAAAAAGAAAGAACATAAGAGATGAGAGAAATGTGTGATAAAAATATAATTAGAAGAGAAAACAATAACATAAAAATGAGAAGATGAAAAAGAAAGAACATAAGAGAAAAAATATTATAGTAGAAGAGGTGCGACATATATGAAAAAGAAGATGAAAAAAATGTGTGATGCTACTAAGATAAATTTGAGAAGGTTAAAATTAAAATCCTAAGTGAGAGGATGAAAATATTTGTAAGGTTAAGACATAATAGATTTGGATTTGAGATTAGATGTAAGATAAGTGAAATTTTAATTATAAGATAATGCGGTTTGGTTTGGTTTAGTTCAATTTGTAAAATACAAACCGCAAATCAAATAAAACCGCACAATTTTGTTAAAAAATGACCGAAATACATCTAAATTAAATGCAGTTTTTTGAAATTTCGATTTAGTTTAGTTTGCGATTTTCTATTTGATTGATTCGGTTTTGAACACCCGTACCAATAATTAAATTTTCTAATAATTATAATAATTAATTAAAACCCTAAAACAACCAAACAAAACGCAGCAGCTTCATCAAAAACAACAGAAATTCCCCATTTACCCTTCTGTTGGATCAGAAAGTAACAATTTGGTTTGGACTTGGGAGTCACTCAACTCAATCCACCGTACAAACGAAAAGCTCGCCGGAAAAAAGCCGCCGGAATACCTCGTTGACCGCCATAACAGTTAGAAAGTCCGCCACAAGGTTTTCCTTTTATATTTTATTTATTATACTCTTCGAATTTTCATCCTCAGTTCGATTTGCGGCCACCATAGATTGTTATGCGTTTTTCATGGTTTTCTTGAATCAATTTTATTATGCATTCGTTCTCTTAATTTCGTAGTTTTTATTTGTAGAAATGCACATTTTGTATATGTTTATGGTATATAAACGATAGCATAGGTAATTTTGTTCGTTAATTAAATATGAAATAATCCATATAGTTAAATAGTGTCACAGATTTCTACTGAAAATCTACTTAAAATTGAATCGAAGCTGATGGTTCAACGCGTCGAATAGCATTGTTTACTGTCCGTTTAATTGAACGGATTGACTGTAGTTTTGTTAGGGTTTTGGCGGTTTAAAGCATTTGAAGTATGACATGGAACTGGAAGTATCGGTGGTTTGATGCCGGGTTTGGTTTTTAAAACATTGGAGTCAATATGCTCATCTAATTCCACCCTTAATTTTGATAAATCACCTTTGGAACTTTTTTCATCTCTTTCTCTGACTCGACAATTTCATGTTTAGTTCTTGAACTTGAAAAGTTGTAGTTTCCTTTTTTTCCCTCTCCTCAAGCTTGTTCATATTGCGCATTTTCTCTCCACATAGTTTTTCAAGTTTAGAACAAACTCCGCGTTGGGTGCAAGCCATGACAAGTCAAACCCTGTTACAATAAACAAACATTTCTGTTTAACGCTAATGGCCATAACCATTTTAGTTACCTTGGACTTCTGTTTACACAATTCTATCACTTGTAACTAACTTTTCTATGTCGTTTGTTTGTTATAAATGAGCTGGCTTATTGTAACTGCCTAGCGTCGTCATTAACAAGGGATTGCGCTATTGGAATTTGTAACCATATAGAATCAATATTCAATAGAATAAACAATAAGTTCAATTTTTCTTTTCTCAATGTTTCAGTAGTGAACACTGAATTCTGAAAAACTGAAATTCATCTCACTATAGTTTTAATCTTTTAAGGCTTTCACATTTGTCCTCAATCATTTTTGCCACCATTGTGATCTCAAGGAAGTGCAAAACCCTACCAACAGTGTTATTAACGCTGTGCTACATTGCTATAATGCCGTATTTGAAAACAACTTTTCTCAATAATTTATCGCTAAACAATTACAATTTGTTCATATTCCTTTACCAGCGCCACCATTTGATAACACTGCCTGTCTAGTCTTGTAAGAAACAAACACTCTCTGTTCCTTTGGTACTCTTCTAGGGAAGGATGAATATGGAAAACTTTTTTTATCCATGAAAAATACACTCCGTCAACTAATCCCCAGTCTCTTTGTAGTCAACTTGTTTCCGATAAACTTCGAAATCAGCTAACAGATTGAGATCAATTGACTTTGATTCCAACAGTAGCGGAATTTATCAGTGGAGAATCTGGAATTTGATGAGCAGAGAGTAGAGGGTTGAGTAGAAAGAAGCATAGCATCTTCCAATGGATTGGGAGGCTTCTCTCGAGGAACTAGACTGTCACTACTACTAGCTAATGGAAAGTTATTTTTATTTTAGGTTTGGTTAAATATCTGCCAAACCTATTCAGGGTATGCACTGTTTGCTAAAATATACGTACCATATGTCATTCACAGACTAATATAGTGAATTTGCCATTATTTTTTATTGCAGCGTTTCTTTGAGTTCTGGATACCTGTTTTTTGTTTGTTTTTATTATTCAACCGAATTGCTTTACAAAAATCTTGCAAATAGTATATTACAAAGAGAAGTAAATGGTTATGACACAAGTCACATGCCTTTTCTCCTGCAAGTATTCTACTACCCTTTGTTTCATCCTTAGTAGTGTAACCAATATGCGCGTATTGTGCTTGAGTTGGATAATGCTTTTTATAGCCATAGAAGGCCCATACTGTTTTGTATAGATGAATGCTTCTGTTACATACTGTTTTCATTTCTGAATGAATTTTCATAGTCTCCTTTTTTCTGGAGGAAGAAAAATTGACGGGACTGCTAGGATTGTCTAGAATGTGTTGTCATTACTTGATGAGTAACTAATTTTGATTCTACTATAGATTTTATTTTCTCCAAAGGGCATGATTAGTTGGTTACTGAAATAGCTATTTTTACATTAAAATAACCATTAAAACTAATAAGCATTTTGAGTTACATATTTATTCTTATTAATTTACATTCTATAATCATGATGTCTCTGTAGTATCATTTGTTTTATATCTTAAGCTTAAGATTAACCAGACTGAGGTGAGTGTTATGATATTCACGTAGAGCATCATCTCTGCTCATGGTCGCAAGGATATGTATCATATACTCAACATGTTTTTTTTTCGTCAAAAAAGTTTTCGTGCAGTTTTATGTGAATCTTAATGTGGCAAAGGAGCATAACGTTTGTGCCGTTGTATATTATTTTATATAACTTTTTCTCAACCCGGTCTCATATCTAACTAACCTGTCGTATCATTTATTCATTCCTTTTTAGAGCTTTTGGAGGAAGGCCGGGAAGGAAAGAATCGTCTTTCTTAAGATCAAAGCTTGAACATCCCACACAGGTTGTTAAAAAACTTAAAGAATTTTTTGCATTCTAAATTAAAATTTATTTGCTCGTTTTAAATTCAGTTTGTGTTTTCTTGAATAGAAACCACGAAAGTTATGTAGATATTAAGATAGATGACATATACTACATTGTGTTCCTATTTGTTAGTGGTTTACCTTTATGATTACTAATGATTCATTACCCTTTGAGCTGTAAAATTAGCATTGCCAAGGCTATTAAATAATTTACACAATTAATAAAGAAAGGCTTCAAATTGACAGGCTCTTTCTCAGCAATTTAAATCAAAAGCTCAAAATGGAACTCAATAAGCATATAGGCTTTCACAAACTGCAACAGTGAAACCAAATGAATGTCCCCAACAAAGTGTTGACTATACATTTAGAGCTGCCAATATGGTTAAGTCCCCCTTACTCACCCCAGCCTATGTGGTGGGTTAAGACCAAAAAGCCCGCCAACACTCATAAGCCCATATTGCCATGAATAAGAAACTCAAACGCAAAAATAAATAAAAAACTTTTCATTAGCTAGTAGTAATGACAATCTAATTCCACTAACTCCTTGTAAAAAGCTTCCTAATTTATAGTCATAATATGGGCTTTTTGGGTTGGCGGGCTTTTTGGTCTTAACCCACCACATAGGCTGGGGTGAGTAAGGGGGACTTAACCATATTGGCAGCTCTAAATGTATAGTCAACACTTTGTTGGGGACATTCATTTGGTTTCACTGTTGCAGTTTGTGAAAGCCTATATGCTTATTGAGTTCCATTTTGAGCTTTTGATTTAAATTGCTGAGAAAGAGCCTGCCAATTTGAAGCCTTTCTTTATTGATCGTTAGACCTTTATTGCATTTGTCCTCATTTTTCTAATTTAAGATAGCACATCCATTTTCTTTTGTAGTTTTTTGAGTTATTGCTCTGTGCAGTTCTGAATTCATTGTCGTAATATGAGATGAAATTGTTAATCCAGGGAAAGTACTCGATATGTATGGGAGAAAAGCTTGCCAACTTGTGAAAGAATTTTCAAGTGGAGAAAAGGGCCAGCTCACACCATTTAATGTAAGCCTGGTTTTTCATTTTTCAGTTAGACACTCATTATTAATTTCTAGTTGGTTTATGTTGCAACCTGCTTGTGTCGTGGAAAATAATATGCATGATTGATTTGATTGTAAACCCCATTTTGGTACTTAACTTTTGGTGAGTTTTATTTTTGGAGTTTTAGGAAAACTTGGCACTCTTTTGTAAAACCCATTTAAGATGTTCCTGGCCTATATCATCAGTGTCCTGGGATTGCTAACTATACTCTTAATATTTATCTACTGCAGACTTTTTCCCATACTCTGATAAAAAACTCATTAATCAATCTTTATATTGTTGTGAATATGTGCTTGCTTTGACTTGATACTTTTTTCCAATGCTCTTGTAGAATGACTTGTTTGACCAAGTAATATCAGAGTGCAGCCAACATCACCTTGAGCTTCAGGCCTTGATAAGGTAATGGTTAAGATAATGTCCCGATTCTCTTTTTCCTGGTGTGTCCCTTTTCTTCTTGTTGGAGTATGACACCTCACACAGGCATGATTTTTGTTGAATGAATGCCTGTGTTGGTTGAGCCATATTGCTAGGTTAAATGTGAGGCAATGCAGTGTCTTGCATATTTTACTCACGAATCCCTTTCCACGGTATGTTTTTCCATACGGACATGACATGAGTTTAGTGTTGTGTAAACAGGAAGATGCAGGAAGAAGGTTTGGATGTCCAAACAGCTAGGAATCCTGACCACTATGGAGCCCTCATCCATCTATTTTCTATAGTTCGAAATAAACGTTGTCTAACAGCTTATGTGTAAGTATCGCTTTCAAATGCCATTTACCATCATCCATAGTTCCTTTATTTTTGTTCTTTGATTCTGAACATATATCCATTCAGGTATAACCGAGCAGAAACTATACGGAACCTGTTATGGAAGATAGGGCCCGTGATTCCAAAAGAAATTGAAGAGAAGCTTAATCATTGGGAGGAAGAGTATTTCAAGAAGCATTCTGTAGCATTGAGAACTTATATGTCAAAAGCACTGGTTGATTTGACTGTGGTAACCTCTCCTCTCCATCCCTCATCTCTTGCCTTTCTTTTTCACACACATGCACATGTATACTTCACAAAAGAGAAAGGTACCAATTTATGTTACAAATACGTCTATCGATTTGCATTTTCATGATCTTTTATCTGTAATAAAACCCTTGGTGAATTTAGCTTTAGCCGCTTGTGATTTTTTAACGAAGCCACATGTATGCATCTCAACCTTGGGTTCCAGGTAGTTGAGTGATTCTATTGATGCTGATACAACTAAGGAATGTTAAGCATATGTGTCAGAAACATTTATGAGTCTAGTCATATAGATGGAACTGTCGTATGATTTTTTGTGCTGATGCACGTTCTGTCGCTAGACAGACTGGTAGACTCACATCAGTGTTATTCTTCTTTTGAAGCAAACTGAACCATTTTATTTATAAATCAAACACGACTGGTACAAGCTGTATCATCTTAGTTTTACAGCAAAATATACTCTTCCTTCCAGTTTTACAGCAAAATGTACATTCAAAGTCAGAAGTAATTATTGAGCAAAACATCATCAACCATGATTTTTCACAACGAATCTAGTTCAGCTTTATTTTGCAGTTTCTGGTAACAAAATGAACTTGTAAAAAACAATGAACTACTTTTGATAGGATATGGTACCACCAAAAGATCCATACATTCAAGTAAGGGTCCTTGAAGACATAAGAGAAGGCATTGTACTTAGTGATAATAAGAATCCCAATTTCGCCCGCCATTCCATGCACTTTCTGAAGCGAACTGATGCAGAGAAATATATCTCACGGGTAAATTATCTTGTACTAGCTTATACTATAATTTGTAATCCAGAATAGTCTAAAGTTCCACCTAACTAGTTTATTTCTCTCTGCAGGGCTTAATGGAAGAGCTCACTGGTTGAACTGCTTGTTCTAAAAAATATGTAGATGATAAGTTTAATTTTGGACTTGATATGTTGGATTTATTATTGTATTAATATTTTCTCTAGTCTTAGTTATAAGAGAATTAGTCCTAACAGGAGTGCAGTTCACTTAATTTTCCAGATTTTATTTTCTAAATCTTAGAATCCAGATTTTGTTCTTTTAATAAAATCCAAGATTAATAACCTAAATTTTGATCATGTTTTCTAAACGAGTGTTTTGATCATGTTTTCTAAACGAGTGTTTTGATCAAATAAATCAACTAGAAAGATGGATATGATGAGCGCATAGGAAACTATTGTGTTTCTTTGGTAACTCTTACCTGAAACAAATAGGGAACAAAATAAACTAATCAACTCAATTAATGATATTTGTTTGCAACAACCAATTTATTTTCTAGAGGAAGATTTTGATCTGATGATGTAGTTGTCCATGTGAGAATCATGTGCAAAGAATAGTACAGGCAAGGCAAATAATAATATGCTATTCCTATCGTAGTTAACACAAGTGAATAAAGTTAACAATTTGACTAGCAATATACCCTTGAGTCAATATTAGATTTAGTATATATGAGAAGTGATATTGTCACTTTTTTTAAAATAATATATCAAGTTTAGATTTAGTATGAAATCATCCTATTTCATAAATTTCGATATTTGATTTAATATGTGCGGTGGAGAGGAGTGTTATCACTCTTTTTAAATAATATGTTGAAATTAGATTTATAGTATGAAACTATCTCGGAACATTTTTATTAATATAATTCAATTTTTCAAAAAAAATCTTAAAATAATCCACATTTTAGATAATTTATCAAACTACCCTACATTGAAGCATGTGTGTCAGTTCAATTGGCGATGATCCTTTAAATTAAAGAGAATGCGCCAATTGAATTGGCTTATGCACCTTGTGCTGCCAAGCCAATTGACGCCTATGTGTTAGGTTTAAGAGGAGACGTCAATTGGTCGGACACATGTGTGTGTTGTGTAATTTCTTTTGAAAAATAATGGACGTTTTATATAAATGTCAAAATCGGACCATTTGGTATTAATATTAATATGCGTTTACATACGAATACCAAAAATATTAATGTCGTTGATCGGGACGACCCAATCGACCTTCGGTTCCACATCCCCTAGCTACTCGAATGCGTGGCCCTAGCCCACGTTGATGATTCACTCCAGGTGTTTGAGTATTTGAGGACCCAGAAACATCACCACCTGCAGAAGATTCCCTAAGATATTCAGACAAATCCACGAAGTTCTGTGTATGCAATGAAGCACTACCGTCATAGCTGAGTTCGTGACCCATGACAGAGTAGTTGGGGTGTGTTTGAGTTATTGGAGGGCGACCGGGACGATTGAAGGGTGACATTGGTGTGAATGATGGGTTAAAATAGTTGTTGTGGTGTTTAGTATTCATATGGTTGTTGCATGTTTTGGTTTTGTGATTTTTGGGCTTCTTGGCTATAGTAGGAGAGACGATTGATGTTAAATGATCGCTGAGTATTTTGGCTAAGGCGACTATGGTAGGGTGATGTGTTGGGTGCATAGAGGTGTTGGGTGTCTTGATGATGATCTTCTTATTTGTGGTGGTACGGAGTATGCTCTTGGTATTGTGGTTGGGTGTTTGGTATGCTAAGGAGGTTTGTCTATTTGTGGGCCGATAATTTTGATGGATAGGGGGTTACGAGTAACCAGTCTGGTAATGTTGTGAGGGTTAGATGTTGAACCTTCTTGTGTGTAATTGACTTACCGTGGGTCGTATAAGTACATATCCTCGACGAGGAACTCAAATTCAATCGATTTGTACCAAGCCATATAATTACGAGTTGGTTTTTCTTCGGTTGGCATCACATCGTCACTTAAGACATGGTCTTGTCAGTGTTTCCATTTTCAACACTCAGATCTAGCGAAGTCTTGCCAAGGGTTAAAGTTCCATTGGTCGTTAACTCTTCGTAGATGTCATTCTCCGAGGTTTATCGGGGGATCTGGGATGTGTTGAAGCACACCGAGCTGCAATTTAACATAGTCACTATGATACATCTCCACAGTGGTGAATCTGATGATCGGTGTGCATGCAGTCCAAACGATTGCATCTTGTTCGTTGATTTCATGTTCATGATCCAAGTTTAGATATGGACGCCAAATGAATTGAAAGTGAAAATATATTCGATTATAAAATGGGTGATATTAAAATCACATTATTACGAATTAATTCGGTTAATGGCAATACATCTGCTGGTCGAATGTGATCCAAGAGATTGTGATACTGGGTAACACAATGTATAGGACATCTGTTGTAACGCATAACACGAGCCGACCATCTGCACCAAAAAAGTAAATATATTGTTTAGAGATAATAATCGGTAAAGTAAGTAAGTATCGTTAATGTTAAGAACTTATTTTTATGCGTACATGAATGTGAACGGGTTATGGGCGCTAGGGACGATAATATGGATCAACCTCATGCTTGGAGCAAAACAACGCATCCAAAAAATATAGATGTGTCTTTGTGTGCAGTTTTACACAAAGAGCTATAAAGATAAGTCAAACAAGCGGACCCCCAACTATAACTTCTTATTTTATCTACATGTCTTAATAAGGGTAAATACATAACATGCATACTATAACCACTTCTTATTTTATCTAAATCTCTAATTTTTAGTATTATTCATCTTCTTAATTCAAACATTTCTGGATAATTACTAAATTCCACCTTCTTTTCTGTTTCACTCAGTTACAAGGAAGGAAAATGTGTTCTTTTTTTTATTGGTATGATGAGAAGATACCAGAACATTCACAGGAAGTGATTCACTTTTGAAGAAGGTTAATGAGTTGAAGAAGAAAGATGGTTTAACAAAGAAGAATGATGATGCCCTGAAGAAGAATATCAAATTGTTGATTATGTTATTGATTTTGTCTTGGCTTTTGATCATCATGTTGATCACAAAAGCCTTTGTTTGAGTTTAGATGTCATTGTTGTAAGGTTAAGGTTAATGTTGTAAGATTTAGTTGTCATTGTTTGAGTTCAATTGGTGTTACCTTTGATGTCCTGTTGTAAGGTGTTACATATGTTATTAATGACATGTAATAAGTTTTAGCAAGGTTAGTGGCATGTAACAAAAGTTTGATGTTGTATCCGGTGTTCTGTCACAATTCAATTAAGTGTGATGTTGTAATTGATGTTCTGTCACAATTCACTATGCAGTTCAATTTTCCTGTCACAATTTCAGTTCAATTTCTATTCAATTTTGTTGTCACAATTTTTTGATAATGTTGTAATTCTATCTATTTTTTCTGCCACAATTTTTCTATCACTGATAAGATAAGAGCTTGAATTCAAACATAATATTTCATTAATAATAAAAGGTTACACATTAATGTTGTAATCCATTTCAAAAAGTGATGCATCTTAGAAGGTTACACATAAAACTTACAAAATGTGATGCATCTTACAAGGTTATACACAAAACTACTACATTAGGTGCATTGAACTACTACATTAGGTGCATTAAACTACTATATTAGTCTTGTTTTTGTGGTGCTTGTGATCCTTGTGTCAACACGGTTGGTGGTTCTTGTGTCGATTCTTTCTTTTGCTTATTTACCCTGTTACTTCCTTTGGACAATTTTTGGTGCGCCGTTGTTTTTCCTTTGCAAGTTCTCGAATTGTGTCCAAAATTCCCACATCTCTTACACTTTACAGTTGTCAAATGCATTGGTAATGCATTGCTTGAACTCGATTCTCATTAGCTTTATTTATCTTATTCTTTGGTCTACCTGGAACTCGTCTCATTACCGGTGGATTAATTGGTTCTCATTGAGCAGTTAGCCAAAGTCTTAGACCGTTGGAGGGGTGAATAATGTATGAATATGTTGTCATAAATCTTGTTTTTCTGTTGATAAAAATAACACATAACATATATATCAGTTCAGTTCAACATACATTACACATAACATATCAGTCAGTTCAATACACAACATCATTGCAATTAATATGCACATATCAATTCACTGCACAATAACATTGCAGTACATATCACATATCAATTCATATTTTACAACACATATCATATATCAGTGCAACACAAACTATATTTTACAAAACATATCACATATCAATTACAACACAATCCAACATTGCACATGTCACATACCATTTACAACACAATCCAACATTGCACATATCAGTTACAACACAATCCAACAACACATATATTACACAACAGTGCACTGGACAATCCAACAACACATATATTACACAACAATGTTCTTGTTTTGGCCGTATATGCTTGAGCTGAGGAGATCTTCACACCCCACTTATCAAGTGACTTTGAAATCAATCCCCTTGGCCTCATTTTAGGTGTATGTCTAAGGACCAGTGTAAACCTCTTAGCTAGCCACTCAATTTTAGTTTGCCCATTCTTGGAAGTCCCATCACATGTATGATCATCAGTCAAGCTCATCGACTTCTAGAATTGGTTGGCTACCATTTTACTAAATCTCGTGTGAAAAGGGAATTCATTATCACACCTGATAACTATTCTTTTGCTATTAGTCTTTAATCTTAATTAAATCCAAGTCTGATAATCTCAATTCCCAACACAAATTCATCATTACACTTTCTCCAAAACGTCACGTCTAGCCCACGTTCAGAGTTCACTTCCATCATTTCCTCACATCATGATCTCTTTTCAACTTCCACCTCTCTAACATTCCCATCAGAATCGGCCACGTGTCCCACTACCATCATTACCGTTCTAAAGCGTTTCATCATCTTCTTCCTATAAATACCCATAAACCTTTTTCTTTAAACCCTTTTTCACTTCAGATTACTTTTCTTCATACCTATTTCTTAAGCTTTCATACTCTCTTGAGAAAAATCCCTAAGTTCTTCCTAACAATGGCGCCCCAAAAACCTTCAAGCAGCAAACATTCCAAGAAGAAACAAGACTCAGCTTTCTCTCCTGTGCATGATTTAAAAGAACTAATGACCATTGGAAATCAATAGTATGTTCCAGAACCTCCAAATGAGAAAGAGAAAGAATGCATCTATAAATCCCAGGTATTAATCCCTGTTCTTATTTCTGGAAACTGTCATGCTATGTTAGGTCCCCTTCCAAATTTAGAGATTAAACCAGATCGCTTAAAAGAATTTTTCCCATCTTACTTCCACACAAAACCCATAGGCGCTGGAAGAAAACCTCAGCCTAAAGAGAAAGTTGTAGAACAAAATGACCCACCGAGTTCGACGGATACTAGAGAGTTGGACTTAGTCTATTTGAACTACCCCAGGATATTTAGAACTTGTCCATGGTCGAAAGACCCTTCTGACTACGTATCTTGGCTGGATAAAATCGAAAAAGTTAAATGGGCTTTTTTGAAAGAGGTGGACATTTTCGACCTTATTCAGTTGTTGAGAGTAGGACCCAATATCTGTCCAAATATGCTTTTGACTTCTCTCTACTTTTGGGATAGTACCTACAACACCTTTCACCTCCCTTGTGGGATGGTTACGCCCACTCTTTTTGACGCGGCAACCATTGTTGGCCTTCACCCCAACGGTATAGACTTCGACCCTACTGTCTTAAATGAAGATACCATTGCTTTCAAGACTAGCCTCGCCCCATACTCCTTATTTATGTCCTATTATCATGACAAGAGTACTACTGAAGTTTCAGATGTCGAACACATAGCTTTTCTAACACTGTGGCTATCCAAATATGTGTTTTGCTCTCGCTCCCTCCATGTTGCTAAGAGATTCGTTACCATAGCCAATCAGCTTCATGCAGGCACAAAACTATGCTTGAGCGAAATGATTCTGGCGAACCTTTATGAATCTCTGAGTGAGAGCGTACATCTTTTGAAAAACGCCAAAACTCAAGGTAAAATCAACTTATCAAGACCTTTTTGGTTCTTGCAATTATGGCTCAATGCCACATTTGAAGCTAATCTTCCTGTAGCACCAGAAGTAGATGAAGAAGAAGTAAAAAATAGGACTGTCGAATGGCCAAGGTTGGTGCTAATAACACCAACTGATGAAGGAATCAGCCTTCGACAAGCTTTCAAAAGCTATGTCATAATGTTTGCCAAGAGGTATCAGTTTACTTCGAACATGGCACATTTTGCTGATAGAAAAATTGGACCTAAGTGGTTTACCCAATAACTTCCTTTGGAGATGCAGAAGGATGAAAACATATTTCTGAATGTTTGGGAATCATTCTTAACCCCTAGGCTCCTTTTTTCTTACCGTAACACCACTAAAAACCAAATTGCTCTGATAGTTTATCAACCCAACCTTGTTTCTAGACAGTTTGGCCTAATCCAGATAAAACCTCGACCTATATTTCCCAAGAAAGGATCCATCATCTTTTATAACTCCCTTCATACTGAAGACGAGGGCAAAGAGCTGTCGAAGAAACTGGTTGATGATTCTCTCGACATTCGACCAGTTATATTTCGACCATCATTCCTATGTACTCCTGAGTTTGACGAATGGTGGAAAGATTATTATTCCAACAGATTTTTCGACGTAGCTGCCTTTGCTACACATTTGACAAATGCTTTCGCTTTTGTGCAGGATCGGACCAAAAAAGGTATTCAAAGACACATTAGGGAAATACAGAAATTTCAAAAGTATTTCGAAACTGCTTATAGACCTGCTGATCTTAGTCGAACCATACACGAAGCAGCAGCAGAATTGAAACGCAAACTGACGGAGAAGTTTGAAAAACTGTCATTGCCTTCAAACCTTCGACCAGAGGCGCGCTATGACCTGGCTTTCAGTTGTCATCCACCAAAATTCCCTCCTTTGCCAACTGTTGAATTTGGCGTGGCATTTAGCCCTTCATTTCCAGATTGGTTTGTTTGTGGGGACTTTATGAAAATTCTCCGTCAACAGTACAAAAAACCTGCTGAGCGTGTGGTTCCGACTAAGTATCATCTGGGCGAATACCCAGGACACCTTCATATTGGAATAGAACACGTTCGCGTGGAGGATCCCATTCTTGAAGGTGTTCACAGAAAAACATGATTTTTTCCTTTTGTTATTCTAACTGTATTATCATGTATTTCTTATATTTGTTTCTGAATCTTCTTTCTTTCCCTAGCCGTGAGAATTCCTGCCAAGAAAACGTCTGTCGAAGCGTCGCCCAGTGCTGCTAAGAAGCATTCGACAAAGGTACAAAACATCACTTCTTCTCATTTATTTGTTTCCTTTTAAGAAACTAACTGGCTTTGGTTTGCATGACTAGGCAAGTCGAAAACCCCCAACAATCCAAAAGAGAAAGAGTGAAGAGGAGAAAGAAGAGGATAAAGCGCCTAATGAAGAGTCTGGTGACGAATCTCCAGAGTTAATCCCTCCCCCTCAGAAGAAGAAACTCACGAAGGTCTCTTCCCAAAGGTCCATCGTTAAATCAACTAGGAAGGATTCTGCAAGTACTCCCCCTGCTAAGCCTCAGTCGAAAGACACGGAGAGTGCGAAATCCAATTTTAACACTGAGATTCCTGAGGTAAGTTTTTTTTTTATTTCGACAGTATATATTCACCTTTCCTGCATCTTTTCTTCTAAATCTTATAATTATTTTCAGGAACAAGTGACTGTCGAAAGGACCCCTGAGAAAATTCTGGAGGAAACAGTCCTAGAAGAAGATATCCCTACAAGTGATCTTGTCAGACAAACTGTAGCAGAATTCGACGCTACAGTGGGTGAAGCTTCTGAAGATGAATCTCCTCTTCATCCAAGATTAAATGTTGCACCTCAGGGTGATGACATTGACATGGAGGCTGGGGTCGAAGATGATCATGAAGACGAAGCTGCCAAAGATGGGGGTAACCAGTCGAAACACACAGAGGCTGAGCAAACTTTAGAGCGAAACACTCCACCTGCTCCTGACCAGACCCAAGGGAGTGTCAAATCAACTGGTTCGACTAGTTTCTCTCGCGAGGAGCTTGAAAATCTCAAAGTGCAGAGACCCTTAGAGTATCTGAAGGCCATGCTTAGCTCCCGTTTTAATTTCCAAGATTCTTCACAGAGCAGTTCGACTACTTCTGGGGCCACTTCTGAAGCGCCATCCCTTGGCAACATCTTGACCAAAATTAAAATGAAAATCCTTGATGTTGATTTGTTCAAAATTTTGGAAGAGAACTCCCTTGCTCATCTTGAACTTAAGAAAATTTTGAAGCAAGTGAATGTCTTGGAAGCTTCTGCTGAGGTTGGAAGTTTTGTGATGGAGCTGATGACCCTTATTGACTTGGCCACTGCAGATCTTCGTCGTCAAAGAGATCTTACCAATCAAATCTCTTCAAAGTCTGAAACTCAAACTGCTGAATGGGATGCTGTTTCGACTTCGACTGACAAAGTTTCAAAATTGCAAAAGCTTTCTGAAACTTATGTCAAAGAAGTTGCTGCTTGTGATGACAATATTCAAAAATGGGAGAAACAGATAGCAACACTTCAAGAAAAGATCTCTCAAGAGAAAAAATGTACGGCATCCATACAGCAACCCAAGCAGAGCGAGATTGACGAAGAGTTGAGGGTGGGTATTCGACATGCTGAGAAGGCCTAGCAACTTAGTCAAGAGATTGAGACTCTTTCTACTCACAAAAGTCTTTGTGATCATCGACTCCAGTTTCAGAGGCAGAAGTTCGCCACTTTGAAGGAAACTTTTGCCAGTATCAATTTGTAGTCGAATTGATTTCACAATTCTCAGCCCTTTGAGGCTTTCTTTGTAATGACTTTAATGCCATTTTTATTTGGCAAATCTTATCACAATTATGTTTGCAATTATTCTATCATTATTTTTACTTCCTGCAATATTGGCTTATATTTTTTCAAATACTTGCCATTTATCTTTAGGATTCTCTCATCCTTCCCTATTTCTTCTATCTCATACGCGCCATTTGAAAATATTTTCAAAATCTGGAAAGGTCCTTCCCACTTAGGAGACCACTTTCCCATTAACTTATTGTAACACCTCAAAATTTGCCCTCCTCTCTTGGGACTGGCTTAACATATTGCATATCATTTTTTAGGTCATTAGGCATTGCATATTGCATATCATGTGGTTACATTGTGCAAGTCATCCTCCCAAGTCTTGTTCAGAAGATGAGGAAGTCAAAGTGCAAGCTAGGGTTTTATTGACTGATCATTGGCCATCTAAGGATTGGGCAGTGAATTAGGGTTTCATGATTCTCAAAGGATATTGGTCTTCATCTTGATTGCAATGATACATCATCATCATCATGGTTGGATTTCATCAAGTGTTGAAGCTTACTCCTTGAGATTAGGGTTTTGACCACTGGTCAACCCTAATCAGTTGCATTGGGCCAGTCAGGGCATAATCAGGAGATGGGGTCTATGGTGGTTATGGGGTTCATTCTGTGATTATATTGTGCTTATTAAGGCTAGGGTTTCACCTTTGAGCCATTTCAGTTGAAGATTGGGGCTCAGATTGATCTATGCATTGCCAATTTCATCTGTCAGTTGAAAAGTCAACTGTGGTCAACTGTACATGATCTGATGGATTTGGAGGTGAAAATGAGTTGGATACACTTCATTCATGTTGGAACAAGTGTTATATGAAATTTCAAAGCTTAAGAATGAAGAAAATCAAGTCAGGACAAAAACTGCCAAAAATAGAAAGTGACTTGTAATTGAAGTTTCCAAAAATGGAAAGTTTTTGACCTCAAAGCCACGTGTCCAAGGAAGCTTCAAATGAAACATTGTTCAACATGAAAGTTGTAGATCTTGTTCTCACCTTTCCAAAAAGTCCAAGAACTTGAAAATCCCATGTATGGTTGTCAAGTTATGGCTCAGTGAATTTCAAGAATGACCCATAATCAGGAGGCCATAACTTCCACATGGTTTGTCCAAATTGCAAGTTCTTTATATGTACAAACTCCATTTGACATGTACTTTCATGGTGCATAATTGGATTTTCTCAAAAGTGGCCAGTGCAAAAAGTCAAATTTCAACTGGACAGTTAAAATGGACCAAGGGCAAAATTGTCCAACTTGTGAAATAATTGGAATTTTTGAGTGGGGATTTTTGCTACACCTCATAAATGGCATTTGAAACCTGTTGGAATCATCATTTCATGGCTAAGGCTTGTGGTTTGGAATTTGACTCGTAGAATGAAAGTGCAAAGATTGAACAAAGTGCAATTACATAGTGAAAATGAGAATGGCATATCCAATGAAGGTGAAACAAGTGGCAACAGCTCACACATGGCATTTGAAAGTTGTGTGAGCTGTCAAAGAGGTGGCAATGAGCTGGCATGTGAAATTCCAATTTTGCCCTTACTTGAAATTAACCATTTTCACTAACAAATGCAATTTGGTTAATTAGCATGGCTAATCATGGTTTAAGCACACATATATAAACCTAATCACATTCTAATCATAACAGAATACACACTTTCCAAAACCAGATCTGAAAACTCATCACATTCTCTCAAATTGCTCAAGAACATTAAACCTTCAAATCCATCAATCTTCTTCAATATTGGCTCAATCTTCGAAATTCTTCTTGCATTGATCTTGTATCATCATCCTCTCCATCTGTTTGTGAAGTTTGGAAGGAAAGAAGCACTGATTCGCAGCTGTCCAAAGTGCACTCATCAATGGCAAAACGAGTTTCCATGCAATAGGAGCAACATCAATTGAGTTCAAGCACATCACTCACCTTCCTCATCATCCTTCTACATCTGTTTGTGGAGAAAAGCACGCAAAGAGCATCAATACGACACTGCCATTCCAGGTACACGAGTTTTTTGAATGTCACGGTTTTTCAAATTGCTGTATGCGTTTTGTAGTTTATTGATTGAAGATCATCGTGACATAGGTAGTTTTGCGAATGGTGAATCGTAGCTCATGTAATCTTGATTCAAAGTTGGAACATCAAACCCTAACTCCTTCGATTCACAAAATATATGAACATTTAGGATGAATCATAGTGATATTTGAGATCCTCGTGTTGAAACCTTTCCAACCATATGCGGATTGTGGATTTTGGTGAAACTTTTGTGTTCTTCGTGTTCTTGTTGGATCTGGAAACGCGTGAGGGAGAGAGAGATTTTCTGGAAATTTTTGAGTGTTTGATCCATAATTTGGTTTGAAAATTTGAACCAGATGTTTCCCGCTCCCGCGTTTCAGTATTTACCATATTGCCATTGGTTGATTTTAATTAATTAATTTAAATCATAAAAAATTCATAACACCTTAGAAAATTCACCAAAAATCATAGAAAATTCAGAAAAATATAGGAATTTTTTCTTTGACTTCCTTGTTGACTGTAGATGTTTTTTGACCTATTGGTCAAAGTTGTGCATGGTAGAAATTATGTTTGACTTAGGTTTGTTTCACATGTATGTAAATTTGATACACTTTGCCATTTTGTTCATGAAATTATCATAGTTGCAAATAAATGTCTGAAAATTTTTGTGATAATTGTGGACTGGTTGATGCTTATTTCCATGTAGATTTCATGAATTTTTGATACCTGGTCATTGAGTTATGAATTTTGGAACTTAGGTGTGACAATTTGTGTCACACCTCATTATGCCAACTTGCTGGATTTATTTGAGTGACCTATACTTGTTGGATTAATGTGAAATTTTGCATGGATGTTCATTAACATGTTAAGATGCTATGTGAATTTTTGTGGAATTTTATGTGGCATTTTCAATTTGATTGCTATTTTTTCATCTCTGGTGGTTGATTGTGCAAGTTCATGTGATACATGTTGGTAGATTTAATGAGAAATGCTCATATGGTATTGAATGATCATGAAATTTGGTATGAATGTTGTAGACACATGATGTGACATCCCTGTTTTGGTCTCATCCATTTCTTTATTGTCTTCATGGATTTATGAATTTTTGAAGTGGCTGCATGTGTTGATGTTGTGATTTGGAGCATGTAATTGTGTCTGTTTTTGTTGATTTTCATTGACATGGTTCCCTTTGCCCAATTAAGCTGAAATTTGGTGTGCTGGACCTTAATTATGTCCTGTTTAGGTGTAATTTATTTGAGATTTTTTGGATTTGTTTTGATATGGAATTGAATGCAATAGTTCTGTTTGTATGTTTGGTGTTTCTTTTGACCTAAGTTGGATTGTTTTGTACATGAAATGAATATAATGAATGATATGGATATGGGACCAAGTGTGTTGGCTTTTGTTTGACATTAATTTGACTTTGGTTAGAGATACCTTGCTGTTTAGGAATTTTTCTTGCTTTTGGACCCTAGGCTTGGCCTAGTGGTCTAGTTGCTAATATTTGCTTGATTTTTCAGGATGAATAGCATAAGGCTCATGGAGAATGATCCAAGTTGATTGAAATGATGTTGTTTGATGTTTGTACACTAACATAACATTGTTTTGTAGGTTGTGAAGCTTGGGCTTGAGCTCATAGCTTGCCTTTGTGTGCCTTGGCTTGCATAGTTTGACTGATTAACTTGTTGTTTTCTGATTGGTTGTCTGAGTTATTAACTGGTTAGCTTTTGTACAGGTACCTTTAGTCGCTCTAGTTCTTTTAAGAACTTGCTTGGTAGCCGCTGCTCGGTTGTGTAAACCGCTTGAGGTAGGTCCTCTTGACTTCATGTAGTCTGGGAGACCCGGCTGTTACCGGGCCGGGCAAATGTCTGAAGTCCTCCTTAAGAGGCAATGATTGTGGTTGTTTACTTTTCGTGCCAAGCAGGTGAAAGCCCTCAAAGAGGCAATTGGTGGAAGGTAGGGATAAGTAATATGTCCCCCACTATTCTGTGAGTCTTCTCCTTGCTCCCATTACATGGTTGTAGCATTGAGATTACAAGCCCAAGATCCGTGCAGTGCACATTGTGTCAGAGTCTCTGAGTATAGAAGGGTTCCCCCATTCTGGACCCATGCTCATTTGTCAGAAGCTCTCCCTGGTTAGGGATAAGAGCTGTGAGGTCTCATCCTCACTTCATCCTTTCATCTGCTTCACCTTAGCCTCGTAATGGCAAGGTTAAGAGCAAACCCAGCCCGTACAGACGACTCGCTTCGGCAGTCAAACCTATTGATTGAGCCCCCTTGTTTGGCTATAGTGCGTGTTATGTGGATATCTGATTGACATGCTTGTTTGAGATGCTTGTTCTCATTTGATGTATGCTTATATTCTGTATGCTTGTGTGCTTGCTTCTTTCCTGGTTAGGATAGGCTTGCTTATGCAAGTAGGATAGAAACCTGAACTTAGGGCGACTTTGCATGACAACATCTAGGCTCGAGTCGTAGTCTCCCTAGTGTCGTGTCTTCCCCTGGTTTCTGGTTAGGAGAGTTTCTCCCTTTCGGGGAACTACATCGCCCTGATCCTCGTTCCAGACGAGGTATGTAGGCAGGTGGTCGTGCGAGACCACTCCGGGCAACCTTTTTCTTTTTTGCGTGTGTTTACTTGTTATCTGATTGTGTTTTGGCTCGGATGCCGACGTAAGTCCAGTAAGTGGCTGTCGGGCTCCACGTTTTCCGTTTTGTGCGTGTTTTGGTTCGGATGCTGACGTAATTCCATCGAGTGTTTGTCGGGCTCCATGTTTGCCACCCTTGCTTGTTTGTATGTGTTGTGTTGTTTGGCGTGCGTAAGCCGAACTACAGTGGCTCTGATTCTCATGTCCAGATGAGATATGTAGGCATAGGATGCGATGTCCTATCGAGCTCCCTTCTCTTAACCCCACCTGCGTTCCCTGTGTGTGTGTTTGATGTTTTAGCAACCTTTTCTTTATTTTAGGACGTGGATCCCGTCGAGTACGACGGACGTGAGGGGTGCTAATACCTTCCCCTTGCGTAACCGACTCCCTTACCCTTTCTCTTTGGTCGCAAGACCATTTCCTTTCCAGGTTTCTCTGAGCGTTTCCTTTCCCTATCTTGGGATAAATAACGCGCAGTGGCGGCTCTGTGTTGTGTTTTTATTTGAGTCCCGCCGGTTGATTTTCGCGGATGCGACAGCTGGCGACTCTGCTGGGGATACAACGGATGTAGACCTGTCCTGGTCCATCGTCCCTGAGCGAGTCCTTCCTAGCGTTCTAGGATAGTTTAGGTTGCTTATTTTGTATTATTTATTGCATTTATTATTCTAACCATTGTGTATATATTTGCATTAATGTTTGCATGCATCATACTATCATGCTGTTGTCGTCCTCTATGCAGGTGGTTCTGTTATTTGGGGTGGGTGTTCTGAGTGGGGCTAAAACCCAGGCCCGAGTGTACACCTAGGATTAGCGTGGTCTCGCGTCGCTCATGTGCCGGTTGGGCATATTGTTGCTACGTGACATACCACAAGCCGGACGAGGTTCATCTGAGAAGTGCTCTTCCAGTGGGGTTTTCCACTTTGGTTGGGTTATCTCTTTTGAGCTGTTGACTCTGGTGACCGATCATTTCCCGGATCTTTGGTTTAGACGATCTCAGGAGAGCTACAATGGCACACCCGAAAGGGCAAACCCATTGAGTATCTCTGCCCGATTGTCGAGACTATTATCCGCCTTAGGGGGACCTGTTTAGAATTTACCTGTGAGGGGAGGGTGATTCTTACAGATGCATGTTCTGTTGGTGACTCAGATGGTGACTCGTTGTTCCGTGGATCAGAGTCATATTTATAAGTCGGATTTATGGTCATTTATTGCCGAGACGCCGGAGTGCTGTCCGAGATTTATCAGTGGGGATCCGTTTATTTCAGGATTCCCCGGGCCGAGTTATTTATCAGTGGGGATCCGTTTATTTCAGGATTCCCCGGGCCGAGTTATTTATCAGTGGGGATCCGTTTATTTCAGGATTCCCCGGGCCGATTCAGAGATTGTGTGATGGGTCTGCTCAGAGACTGATGATGATGATGATGATGATGTATCTGTCTTCCGTTTATTTCGGAACCCGTGGATCAGATGTGTGATTGTGTGTTCCTCAGATGGTTATGATCAGTTCAGAGACCAGTTTCAGTGCAGAGGATCAGATGGCTTGGAGGATGGCAACGCATTGCATTCATTCATCAGCATCATTACATCTTGCATTAATTGCATCTAACACATGTTTACCCATATGCAGGGACCCTTTTGATCGAGATCCTGGTTGAGAGATTTTCTGCCCAGATATGAGAAGACCCGGTTTGAAGGATGATGTGGCTTACAGTTTCTTCGATCCAGATATCAGTGTGCTGAAGGATATGATAGCATTGATTGCACCCGACCATGTGGGGTTGTTTCGTGAGATGTATGGGGGTATTCTGAAGGTGGTTTTCAGGCTCATGGACAGAGATAGGAGCGCCATTCATACTCTTCTTCAGTTCTATGATCCCGAGCTGAGGTGTTTTGTCTTCCCAGATTACGTGCTAGGGCCTATGATGGAGGACTATGCTGATATTTTGGGTATCCAAATCAGGGATCAGGTTCCTTTCTATGCTACTAAGGAAGGACCTGATATTGGTGGGATTTCCCGTGCTTTCTATCTGAGTCCAGAGGTAGTGAAGGGTAATCTGAAAGAGAAGGGGAAGTTGCCTGGTTTTCATCTCAGTTTCCTGGAGGCTAAGGCTAAGGAGCAGGCAGAGTTGGGTAACTGGAGAGCTGTCTGTGCTTTGATTGCTGCGGGCATTTATGGGATCATTCTGTTTCCCAACCAGAAGAACTTTGTGGATATTAATGCCATTCGCTTGTTTGCTCGAGGAAATCCTATTCCCACCTTGATTGGAGATGTCTATTATTCGGTTCATAACCGGAATGAGAAGAGGCGTGGGGGATTGATTCGATGCTGTGCACAGTTACTATTCAAGTGGTTTATGGGTTATTTGCCGTCTAAGGGTGCTTTTGTTCTTCTGGGCCAGAATGTTAATTGGGCGACCAAACTGATGGGTTTGAGGGCTAAAGACATAGATTGGACTCACGGTAGTGGGGTTGGACAGGATTTCATTTGCAGTTGCAGGGGTTTTCCCAATGTGCCGCTTATAGGAGTTCAGGGTTGCATTAACTATAACCCGACACTTCTTAAGAGGCAGATGGGATTTGCTATGGAGCTTCCACCGTACAAGAGTGAGGTTCAGGAATCTGTGTACTTCCCAGTTGAGGGTAATCAGGCCAGGGTGAAGCAGATAGCTGAGGCATGGCGCAGCATTCAGAGAAAAGGCAAGGCTTCTTGGGGTAAAGCTAATAACAGATCTTTTCCTCCGTTCGATGACTGGCTCGGCGAGAGAGTGGGGCTTACTTGTCTATCATTTCCGATGGTCGATCCTTGGTATCCTTTGATTGAGGAGACTCCTTCTACTGTTAGCATGGATGAGTTCTTAGAGATGAAGCGGGAGAGAGATCAGTTGCTTACAGAGAAGACAGAATTGGAGATGAGTGTTGCTCGGGTTCAGAGGGTTAATCAGGAGCTCAAGGGAAAGATGGAAGATCAAGACAAGCGACATGCTCTGGAAGCAAAGCGCTTTGAGATGGATACGGCCTACTATGGGAAGATCAGCCAGGCCTTAGCATCATCCAACCGGGAGCATGACATCACCAAAGAGAGATTGGCCAGAGCTTCGAAAGTCATTGAAGATGAGAAGAGAAGGCAAATCCTGGTGAGAGGTCAGAGGGATGACACAGTCCGGGTTCTTATTGCTGAGTGGGAGACCAAGCTGAAGGTCAAGGAATCAGAGAGTCTGAAGATCATCGCTGAGAGAGATCACTACATGGCTGAGAGAGACCACTACTTCAGGCAGATGAAGATTCATCAGAAAGAAGTGGGGAGATTACAGCAGGAGAACACCGAGCTCAGGTTCGCCGTAGAGTTCGCGAGGATGGAAGATGAGATAGGGCCATCTGTGGGACCCGCATCGAGCTAGATCTTTCATTTGTGTTGGATTACCGTCAGGCCTGTTGACGGAATTCACTTGTTTGTATTTCTTTCCAATTTTGGAGGATTGTATTTGACTTTATTTGACTTGATTGTATGACTTTGGCACTGTTTGTGCACTCTTTGGTTATGTGATGGTGATTTTTCATTCAGTGATTGGTTTTCAAGCTTTATTTGCTTTACCGTACGCACTCACACAAGCACACACATGGTTGGGGGTATCATGCTAAATCACATATCTCCGATCTGCACGATGAAATCAAATGCTGAATGACTGAATATTGATGCCGGATTGTTATCAGTCTCAGTGATGCCAGGATCGAGAGACAAAGTGTCCTTCATATGGATAGACACTGCATCCATGCATTGATCATAATAATCTGTGTTTTATTTTGCAGGTATTTGTTACTAACGTGCTTGTTTGTGACAGGAATCATTGCTCGCGCTCGAAGAACAATACCTTTGCACTCAACACGCCCTCACAGATATTATACCAGAAGAAATACTCCCAGACTCATGGAGCTTCCCAGCGCAGATATGCTTGAGCTAAAAGATAAAATGAACGAGTTGATCAACATAATGCAAGGCTTTGCAGTTGGTCAGAAGGCTCTGGCGGATAAAGTTGAAAAGCTCGAGCGGGCTTCTGCAGCAAACAACGGAGTTAACCTGGATGGAGTCTCCAACCAGGGGCAGGGGTCTCGAGACGGCGGAAAGAGAACAACTGTTGGTCTTGTGAATAATGCTGGTGGTCTTGGTGGTGCGGGCGGCCAACCGGGTCAGAATCAGAAGGATAATTTTGTGCCTCCGTTTTACGGATTCGATGAAGATCAGGAGGAGGATAGAGAGGCTGATCAGTTCTCGATGCAGAACGAGCCGTTTGTGCCGTACAACGTTCCTCCTCAGAACAAGGAAATTCAGCTGTTGGCTGAGAAGATAAAGGTGCTCGAGAGCTATGCCACGCCAGGAGTGGTGAATATGTCTAACATGGGGCTGGTAGAGGGGATCGTTATTCCGCAGAAATTCAAAGCACCTACTTTTGACCGATACAATGGGAGTTCTTGCCCAGAGACGCACTTACAAGCATTCGTCCGCAAGATCTCTGCGTACACGGCAGATCAGAAGTTGTGGATGTACTTCTTCCAGGACAGCCTGTCCGGAGGCTCCCTGGAATGGTACACTAAGCTGAAATCTTCTGATATAAAGAGTTGGCAGGATCTTGGAGATGCTTTCTTCAAGCAGTATCAATTCAACGCTGACATGGCTCCGAGCCGTACCCAGCTGCAGGGTATGTCTCAAAAACATAATGAAGGATTTAAGGAGTATGCTCAGCGGTGGAGAGAACTGGCTGCGAGAGTTCAGCCTCCGCTTGTGGACAGAGAAATGTCTGACTTGTTCATGGGGACCCTGCAGGGGCCGTTTGCGGAAAGGATGGTGGGTTGTCTTGTCACCAATTTCTCAGACATTGTGGTAGCTGGAGAGCGGATTGAAAGTTGGGTAAGATCCAGGGTACTGCTTCTGCATCTTCTTCCGGTTCGAAGAAACCATTTGGTAATGGGGGGCAGAGGAAGAAAGAGGGCGATACCAGCGCCGTGTATACTCAGCGTGGACCCAGTAGGGACCGTTACTTTCAGCACACTGCTGCGGTAACTATTCCTGCTGAGCCTCAATCCGCACCGCAACAACAGCAGCAACAGCAACAGAGACAACAACCCTTTCAGCAGAGACAGCAAAGGGCTGGTTATCAAGTTCGGGGCAGAGCGCAGGACCGTCAATTTGATAGGCCTCCGGTGACCTATGCTTTCTTGTTCAAGAAATTGGCAGATTTGGGCCTTGTGCAGACCAGAACTCTGGCACCTTTGAGACCTGATCAAAGGCCAGCCAGCTATGACGAGAACGCGAAGTGTGAATTCCACTCAGGTGCGCCTGGGCATAACATTGAGAACTGTAAAGCTTTTAAGCACACAGTTCAAGATTTAGTGGATTCAAAGGCCATTAATTTCGCGCCATCTCCCAATGTCAATGCAAATCCCATGCCCGCGCATGGTCAGAGGGGGGTGAACGCCATTTCTGCGGAAAATAGAGTTGGGCTGTTTGATGTTGATCAGTTAAAGACGCCTCTGGCTGAGGTCAAGAGGCAGTTGTTAAAAAATGGGGTTTACCCGGGCTGCGGCCACGTGTGTGCTGAGTGCACTGTTTCTGTGAACGGTTGTGAGCTTCTGAGGAGGCATGTCCAGGGTCTGATGGACAGTGGTGATATTGCAATGGAGAGGGCTGACGAAGGAAAAGAGGAGGTCTCCACCATAACCATTTATTATGATCCGGTGGATTTGTCGAATCTTACTGAAGAGGCTCCAGTTACCATCACGGTACCTGGGCCGATTCCCTACGACAAAGATGATGTCGTGCCGTGGCATTATGGTGGGGAGGTGTATTGCAACGGTGAGAAGTTGGAAGAACAATCTGCAAGTGAAACCACCGTGCTAAAGGTGGATAATGCCGGTCCCAGCGGTTTCACTCGCAGCGGTAGATTGTTTGCTCCTGATGCATTGAGAAGAGGTGAAGAAGAAAAAGATAAAAAAGAAAAGGCCGAGGCTTTAGCCAGGGCAAAAGGAAAAGCTGTGGTGGATAATAGTGGTAATACTCCTGTGATGACACCGGCGCCTGCGGGGTCGGATAATAAACTTGATGATGAGGCTGAAGAGTTCTTGCGAATCATTAAGAAGTCGGAGTACAAACTGGTTGATCATTTGCAGCAAACTCCTTCCAAGATCTCAATTCTTTCGTTGCTGCTGAGCTCAGAGGGGCATAGGGAGGCCTTATTGAAAATTCTGAAGAAGGCCTATGTTCCTCAGGAGATCACTATCAATCAGCTGGAGACGGTCGTATCCAATGTGCATGCTAGCCATGGGCTGGGCTTTACGGATATGGACCTGACAGTGGATGGAAGGAACCACAATAGGGCACTACACATAGCGATGGAAGGCAAGGGAGCCGTGCTTTCGCATGTGCTGGTTGATACCGGCTCCTCATTAAATGTGTTGCCAAAGAAAGCCCTGGCGAAGCTTAACTGTGATGGGCTGATTTTGACCCCGACTGATCTGATTGTGCGGGCATTTGATGGGTCAAAAAGGGCCGTATTTGGAGAGGTGGAACTGCCGGTAAAGATTGGCCCTGAGGTGTTTAAGTCCACGTTCTATGTCATGGACATCCAACCAGCTTACAGTTGCTTGTTGGGTCGCCCATGGATTCATGCTGCGGGAGCAGTTACCTCGACTTTGCACCAGAAGCTGAAATATGTCTGGGGAGGTCAGGTTGTCACTGTTTGTGGAGAGGAGGACATTTTTGTCAGCCACCTGTCTTCGTTCAAGTATGTGGAGATGGATGGAGAAATATGGGAGACGCCTAGCCAGGCATTCGAAACCGTCAAGGTGGAGAATGCTCTGTTCGCGAAGCAAGAAGAAGAGAAACCATCCATCGCTTCATACAAGCAGGCTGCTGAGGTGGTCAAGAGTGGAGAAGCTCCTGGTTGGGGCAAAATGATGGAGGTCCCCGAGAAGAAGGATCGCTTTGGGGTTGGGTATCAACCTGGCCGAGGCTCAGGGCAAGGAAGAGGACGTCGTACGTCGGTAACCTTCACAAGCGCCGGAATGCTGGATCCGGATCACATCTGTATGATGGGTGAAGATGCTGATAGTGACTGCGATATCGACCAATGGATAAAGCCGTGCATACCAGGGATGGAAATCCAGAACTGGAAGGCCGAAGAGATCATCCGGGTCACTCTCCTTGAAGAGTAATATTTTTCTTGTTTTCATTCTTATATGCATGAAAGCCATACGTGTTGCCCGACACGTAATGGTCCATTGTAAGGGCCACCTCATGTTTAAATTTGCAGAATTTTGCATCATTAATAAAAGGATGTTTTTCAGTCAAAAGCGGTGTTCCCTGTTTTTCATTTATTTGTGCAGTTTAAAAACAAAAACAAATAAAAATGGCAATGTTTTCATTTTTCTTTTTCAATTTCTCACACCGGTTCTAAAGCAATGCATGAATCAACATTCATGCAGATGCGATTCCTCTCCGGATCTCATTGATAACAATCCTGTTACACCCTTGTATGACTTCGACAATCCGATCTATCTTGCTGAAGAAGAAGACGAAGAAGATTGTGAACTGCCAGGGGAATTAGCCAGGTTGTTGAGACAAGAGGAGAAGGTGATTCAGCCGCATGAAGAGCAGATTGAGGTCGTGAACCTGGGTACCGACGAGGTCAAAAGAGAGGTGAAAATCGGGGCTGCTTTGGAGGAAAGTGTAAAGAGCAGAATGGTGGCATTGTTGAAAGAGTATGTCGACATCTTTGCTTGGTCTTATCAAGATATGCCAGGGTTGGATACCGACATTGTTGTGCACAAACTACCGTTGAGATCTGATTGTCCTCCAGTGAAGCAGAAGTTGCGCAGAACTCGACCTGATATGGCGATGAAGATTAAAGAAGAAGTGCAGAAGCAGTGGGATGCTGGTTTCCTTGCTGTCACTAATTATCCGCCATGGGTTGCGAACATCGTGCCAGTCCCGAAGAAAGATGGGAAAGTGAGGATGTGTGTGGACTACCGAGATCTGAATAGAGCTAGTCCGAAGGATGATTTTCCGTTACCTCACATCGATGTGTTGGTAGATAATACAGCTCAATTCTCGGTGTTTTCCTTCATGGATGGCTTTTCTGGCTATAATCAAATCAAAATGTCGCCAGATGATATGGAGAAAACAACGTTCATTACACCATGGGGTACCTTCTGTTACAAGGTGATGCCATTCGGTCTCAAGAACGCCGGTGCTACTTATCAGAGAGCCATGGTGACTTTGTTTCATGATATGATTCATCATGAAATTGAATGCTATGTTGATGACATGATAGCAAAGTCCCAGACAGAAGAGGGGCATTTGGTAGATTTGGCTAAGTTGTTCGACCGGTTGAGACAGTTCAGACTGAGGTTGAATCCGAACAAGTGCACTTTCGGGGTGCGGTCCGGTAAATTGCTGGGGTTTATTGTAAGTGAGAAAGGAATCGAGGTTGATCCTGCAAAAGTAAAAGCAATAAAAGAAATGCCTGAACCGAGGACAGAGAAGGAGGTTCGTGGTTTCTTAGGTAGATTGAACTACATTTCACGGTTCATATCTCATCTAACAGCCACGTGTGAACCGATATTCAAGTTGTTGAGAAAAGATCAAACGGTCAGGTGGAATGATGATTGCCAAGTGGCATTTGAAAAGATAAAAGAGTATTTGCAGGAGCCTCCGATTCTGATGCCTCCTGTGGAGGGAAGACCGCTAATTCTGTACCTGACAGTCCTCGAGGGGTCTATGGGGTGTGTATTGGGGCAGCATGACGAGTCTGGTCGAAAAGAGCATGCCATATACTACCTTAGCAAAAAGTTTACCGACTGTGAAACAAGATATTCACTGCTCGAGAAAACTTGCTGTGCTTTGGTCTGGGCTGCTCGCCGACTAAGGCAATACATGTTGGTTCATACCACTTTATTGATTTCCAAGATGGATCCGATCAAGTACATTTTTGAGAAACCAGCATTGACCGGACGGGTTGCGAGGTGGCAAATGATTTTGCCTGAATATGATATACAGTATACTTCTCAGAAAGCGATCAAGGGGAGTGTATTGTTTGATTACCTCGCTCAGCAACCTATTGATGATTATCAACCGATGAAGTTTGAATTCCCTGATGAGGACATCATGTTTCTCAAATCGAAAGATTGCGAGGAACCGATCCCGGAGGAGGGGCCTGACCCTGAATCCGAATGGATTCTGATGTTTGATGGGGCCGTTAACGTGAATGGAAGCGGTGTTGGTGCTGTTTTGGTTACGCCGAAAGGATCCCATATTCCTTTTGCTGCCCGGCTAACATTTGAATGCACCAACAACGTAGCTGAATATGAAGCTTGTATATTGGGGATTGAGGAGGCGATTGATTTGAGAATCAAGAACCTTGTCATATATGGAGATTCAGCTCTGGTGATAAATCAGGTTAACGGGAAATGGTATACGCATCAATCTCATTTGGTTCCGTATCGAGATTATACGAGGAGATTGTTGACGTTTTTCACCAAGGTGAAGATGCATCATGTGCCCAGGGAGGAGAATCCTTTGGCAGATGCTTTGGCTACTCTGGCCGCCTTGATTAAGGTGCAGAGGTGGAATCAGTTCCCCAGTGTGGAAGTTGGTCGTCTAGATAGACCGGCTTATGTGTTCGCTGTTGATACAGCGCCTGATGATGAGAAGCCGTGGTATTTCGATATCAAGCGCTATCTTGAGACGCAAGAGTATCCTGAGGGAGCATCCAAGAAGGACCGAAAGACTCTGCGGAGGTTAGCCATGGTGTTCTATCTTAATAAGGATGGGGTCTTGTACAAAAGGAATTTTGATTGGGTCTTGCTCAGATGTGTTGATGATGCAGAAGCAAGCCAATTGATGAAAGAGGTTCATGAGGGGTCGTTCGGTACCCATGCCAGTGGGAATGCGATGGTAAAGAAGCTGTTGAGGGCAGGTTATTACTGGATGACAATGGAGGCCCAATGTTTTAATTTCGTGCGGAAGTGTCATAAATGCCAGATTTATGCAGACAAGGTGCACGTGCCTCCAAATCCGTTGAGCTTAATGTCGTCTCCATGGCCGTTTGCTATGTGGGGCATTGATATGATTGGAAAGATAGAGCCTACGGCTTCGAATGGTCACAGATTCATATTGGTGGCTATTGATTACTTCACCAAGTGGGTAGAAGCAGCTTCTTATACGAACGTGACGAAGCAGGTTGTGGCCAGATTTCTCAAGAGAGACATCATTTGCCGATATAGGGTTCCCGAGAGAATCATTACTGATAATGGTTCTAATTTGAATAATAAGATGATGGCAGAGTTGTGCCGGGAATTCAAGATCGAGCATCACAATTCTTCTCCCTATCGTCCGAAGATGAATGAGGCGGTTGAGGCAGCTAACAAGAATATAAAGAAGATTGTGCAGAAAATGGTGGTAACCTACAAAGACTGGCATGAGATGTTGCCGTTTGCATTACATGGGTATCGAACGTCGGTACGTACATCCACTGGGGCAACTCCTTTCTCATTGGTATATGGGATGGAGGCTGTATTACCTGTTGAGGTTCAGATTCCCTCTTTGAGAGTCCTGATGGACGTAAAATTGCAAGAGGCTGAATGGGTAAGGACCCGGTATGAAGAATTGAGCCTGATAGAGGAAAAGAGGCTAGCCGCTATCTGTCATGGGCAGTTATATCAGCAAAGGATGAAGCGTGCTTTTTACAGAAAGGTGCGACCTCGGGTATATCACGTGGGTGATATGGTGCTGAAAAGGATCCTTCCTCCTCAAAACGATCGAAGGGGCAAATGGACACCGAATTATGAAGGTCCATTCGTGGTCAAGAAGGTTTTCTCTGGCGGAGCCTTGTTGTTAACGACCATGGATGGCGAGGATTTTCCATCCCCTGTGAATGCGGACGCAGTTAAAAAATACTTCGTGTAAAGAGACCCGCTGGACGAAAAGAATAAAATAGTCCAGGCAAAAATGGGCATCCCGGCGAACCAAAAACAGAAAGAAATGGTTCGGGCAAAAATTAGGGATATAAATGAAAAATGTACACCCGGCAAGTCGAAAACCTGAGAAGGCGACTTGGGCAAAAAAGGGTATCCCGGTGGACTGAAAACCCGAAAGGGCGGTCCAGGCAAAAGAGGGATTGAAACGAACAACTGCGTCTAGCATGATCATTTGCGCTTTGGTTAAAGCGTCATGGATAATACCCGGTAGGGATCAGTCGGAATCGTCTTGTTCAGAAGGCGGAAAGCATGGAGAGTCTGAGGACATATGGGGTGTAACCGAGTTGGAACTCGATGAGATCACGGGTTTCACATTGCCATTAGGATAGATTTTTCCTTTTGAGCGCAATTACCTCTTTTCAGGAATTGCTTCCTTTTGTATTGCTCCTTTGAGCCATACTTTTCCAATCAATAAAATGCATATTCAGTCAAATAATTTTGTTTTTGTTTTTCATTACCGCTTTGATTGCAAAAACATCCAGATATTTTTGATAAAGAATTTTGCATTTTTAAGACATACAGGTCCCTTCCAATGCATGTTTATAAGATTGGAAGCTTGAAATCTTATTCGGAAGGTTGAGTGACCCAAGTGTTGAAATCTTGACACGCCTGGGGCACGGTTTTATCTAACGATCTGTTTTGCAGGAACTGTTAGATATTCTTCACTCACTTGCAGGTTGTGATGTGGAAGCTTTGTAACAGATCCCCAGAGAGTTCGCTCAGGAACGAAAATGGCGAAAACGTTGAGACGTACGACGATCCTTGATAATAATCAAGAAGACTCTTCAAAGTCGGAAGGTTTGAAAGTTTGTAGAACTTCCCCGCAGAGTCCTCTCAGGGACGAGTGCATGAAGAAAGGACGGAGAGACTACGAGACGTCCGACGACCTTTGGAATTAACCAAGAAGACTCTTCAAAGTCGGAAAATTGAAATTTCTGTATAAATCCCAGGAGTACGTTTCTGTCGAGCACGGAGCGACTTGGAATACAAGACGATGGAGCAGAAAAGGTCCAGATGAGTCTGGGAGTTCTCGAAAGTGGAAGGCTGATACGAGATTGGGAGGTGGATACTGTGGTTCGATGCGTCGACGGGTGTTTTGTATCGACTTTTCTCATTTCCCTAGCTATATCCCCAAGCAGAATCGGAGGATCAACTCCCCAGCAGATCCAATGTCTGTGGACTTCTCCAGCCGAGTCAGGATGGTTATCCTCGGCAGGTTTACAACGGCGGTGTTTCCTCAGTAGCCAGGTCTGAAGGTTGCTATCCCCGAGTGGAGCAGGTTTCAATGAAATATATCTCCAGCAGTGTTCATCCTACCAGTGGATTGAACAAAGTCCCGTAGCGGACGGATTTTTGCATCACCAGCTGAGTTGATTCTACCTATGGGTTGCGCGGGTTGTCCCCAGCGGAGTAGTATTCGTTTCCCTAGCAGGGTCAGGATGGTTGCCCCGCAGGTGATAGAGTGATGCATCCCCAGATGAGTCTGGAGATTGCTATTTCCCCAGCGGAGTATCTGTGAGCATTTCCCCAGTGAAGTCAGCAGGTATTTGTGAGGGTTTTCCCGAAGCGGAGTCAGGATTGATATCCCTAGCAAGTCAAGACTGTTGTATCCCCGCAGAGCGTTGGTGGTAATTATCCCCAGCGGTTTCTCGAGTGGATTGGGTGCAAAGGAGGTTCTTCCCCAGCAAGGGTTGCCTTATCCCCAGCAGCAGTTATTCCCCAGCATGGTGGAAATCGGAGCGGTGACGAGTTCCTCAGCGGAGTGTCTCGTATTCCCCAGAGGAGTCCCTTGAGGGGGATACTTTTTTATGCATTCATCATGAAAAAATAACATGGCATATTGCATAGAAAAATAAATAATCGCGTAGCATTTCCATAAGTATGGAGCATTACGCAGAAAAAAAATCGATCATTCATCATTGCAAGCATAAGCTAGTCTCAAACCGTGATTACTGTTCGAGAAGTGGTTTTGCCCAAAGGTGAAGAGGTGTTACTCCGAGGAGTTCAGCATCGTGATTGAATCTAAGATATTCCCCAGTAGTGCGATACTGGAGGAGTAATTGTTTTCCGTCAAGTCGAGATGGGAAATGTTTGGCGTTCGGCGCAATTCAAGTCGTGGTTACCGCTTGGAGTCTTTATTTCGCCTGAGGGTGAAGGTGTTACTCTGAGGAGTTTAGCATCATGACGTCAGATCAACAGTGTTCCCCAGTAGTGCGATATTGGAGGAAATTTTTCCGTCGAGCAGAGATGGAAATAAAATCAGAGGACGTTACGCGATCAGCGCGATTTCGGGGTTCAAATGGAGAAAAGGAGATACTGAGGTATTTTCTGGGGTTCAAATGGAGATGGAGTTGAAGATTATATCCGGGATGAGGTCCTTAGGATTATCTTCTGTTCATGTGTCACCTTAGACTCAGGCTGAGGCCAATGAAGGTCGTTATAGGTGTCTTCTGAGGAAGAGATACACATGCTACCTTCCTTTTGTGAAGGTATACCCTCTGACATGTCGCCCTCAGAGTGGTTTGGTGTTATTTCCGACGTTGCCAGCGGAATTATCACGAGAGATTGGAGAAAAGGATATGCTGAGGCATTTTCCGGAGTTCAAATGGAGAAAAGAAGATGTTGAGGCATTTTCTGGAGACGGGGTTCAAACGGAGAAAAGGAGATGTTGAGGCATTTTCTAGAGAACGGGGTTCATATTGGCGATCGCGAGTTATCGTCAGGCGACTGGGGTTCAAATCGGAGAATGGGGTTCATTATTTTGGCAAAAAGGAGTGCTGAGGCATTTTCTGGGGTTCAAATGCAGAGATCCGAGGATCGTTTGCGCAGAGAAAATTTCGGGGTTCGAGAAAATGAAAAAGAATAAGAAAATTTCGGGGTTCAAGAAAAGCATAAAAAGAAGAGAATAATAATCCCGCGTGGATGTGTGGTGATCAGGCCATGGTTATCCCTGAGTTACCATTTATTTTGGTGTCCAGGTCGACGCTTCAAGATGGTGTTCTTCGCCGATTCTGACAGGCGTTGTTAATTATTATCCCATCAGAGCGCAAATTGTTTGTCTGTTTTGGTATTCAATCACTCTTCATCCTGATCATCCGAAAGCCGAGGCTATTCGTATCGACAGGTTCACAGTGGATTGAATAGGGGCAGCTGTAACACCTCAAAATTTGCCCTCCTCTCTTGGGACTGGCTTAACATATTGCATATCATTTTTTAGGTCATTAGGCATTGCATATTGCATATCATGTGGTTACATTGTGCAAGTCATCCTCCCAAGTCTTGTTCAGAAGATGAGGAAGTCAAAGTGCAAGCTAGGGTTTTATTGACTGATCATTGGCCATCTAAGGATTGGGCAGTGAATTAGGGTTTCATGATTCTCAAAGGATATTGGTCTTCGTCTTGATTGCAATGATACATCATCATCATCATGGTTGGATTTCATCAAGTGTTGAAGCTTACTCCTTGAGATTAGGGTTTTGACCACTGGTCAACCCTAATCAGTTGCATTGGGCCAGTCAGGGCATAATCAGGAGATGGGGTCTATGGTGGTTATGGGGTTCATTCTGTGATTATATTGTGCTTATTAAGGCTAGGGTTTCACCTTTGAGCCATTTCAGTTGAAGATTGGGGATCAGATTGATCTATGCATTGCCAATTTCATCTGTCAGTTGAAAAGTCAACTGTGGTCAACTGTACATGATCTGATGGATTTGGAGGTGAAAATTAGTTGGATACACTTCATTCATGTTGGAACAAGTGTTATATGACATTTCAAAGCTTAAGAATGAAGAAAATCAAGTCAGGACAAAAACTGCCAAAAATAGAAAGTGACTTGTAATTGAAGTTTCCAAAAATGGAAAGTTTTTGACCTCAAAGCCACGTGTCCAAGGAAGCTTCAAATGAAAATTTGTTCAACATGAAAGTTGTAGATCTTGTTCTCACCTTTCCAAAAAGTCCAAGAACTTGAAAATCCCATGTATGGTTGTCAAGTTATGGCTCAGTGAATTTCAAGAATGACCCATAATCAGGAGGCCATAACTTCCACATGGTTTGTCCAAATTGCAAGTTCTTTATATGTACAAACTCCATTTGACATGTACTTTCATGGTGCATAATTGGATTTTCTCAAAAGTGGCCAGTGCAAAAAGTCAAATTTCAACTGGACAGTTAAAATGGACCAAGGGCAAAATTGTCCAACTTGTGAAATAATTGGAATTTTTGAGTGGGGATTTTTGCTACACCTCATAAATGGCATTTGAAACCTGTTGGAATCATCATTTCATGGCTAAGGCTTGTGGTTTGGAATTTGACTCGTAGAATGAAAGTGCAAAGATTGAACAAAGTGCAATTACATAGTGAAAATGAGAATGGCATATCCAATGAAGGTGAAACAAGTGGCAACAGCTCACACATGGCATTTGAAAGTTGTGTGAGCTGTCAAAGAGGTGGCAATGAGCTGGCATGTGAAATTCCAATTTTGCCCTTACTTGAAATTAACCATTTTCACTAACAAATGCAATTTGGTTAATTAGCATGGCTAATCATGGTTTAAGCACACATATATAAACCTAATCACATTCTAATCATAACAGAATACACACTTTCCAAAACCAGATCTGAAAACTCATCACATTCTCTCAAATTGCTCAAGAACATTAAACCTTCAAATCCATCAATCTTCTTCAATATTGGCTCAATCTTCGAAATTCTTCTTGCATTGATCTTGTATCATCATCCTCTCCATCTGTTTGTGAAGTTTGGAAGGAAAGAAGCACTGATTCGCAGCTGTCCAAAGTGCACTCATCAATGGCAAAACGAGTTTCCATGCAATAGGAGCAACATCAATTGAGTTCAAGCACATCACTCACCTTCCTCATCATCCTTCTACATCTGTTTGTGGAGAAAAGCACGCAAAGAGCATCAATACGACACTGCCATTCCAGGTACACGAGTTTTTTGAATGTCACGGTTTTTCAAATTGCTGTATGCGTTTTGTAGTTTATTGATTGAAGATCATCGTGACATAGGTAGTTTTGCGAATGGTGAATCGTAGCTCATGTAATCTTGATTCAAAGTTGGAACATCAAACCCTAACTCCTTCGATTCACAAAATATATGAACATTTAGGATGAATCATAGTGATATTTGAGATCCTCGTGTTGAAACCTTTCCAACCATATGCGGATTGTGGATTTTGGTGAAACTTTTGTGTTCTTCGTGTTCTTGTTGGATCTGGAAACGCGTGAGGGAGAGAGAGATTTTCTGGAAATTTTTGAGTGTTTGATCCATAATTTGGTTTGAAAATTTGAACCAGATGTTTCCCGCTCCCGCGTTTCAGTATTTACCATATTGCCATTGGTTGATTTTAATTAATTAATTTAAATCATAAAAAATTCATAACACCTTAGAAAATTCACCAAAAATCATAGAAAATTCAGAAAAATATAGGAATTTTTTCTTTGACTTCCTTGTTGACTGTAGATGTTTTTTGACCTATTGGTCAAAGTTGTGCATGGTAGAAATTATGTTTGACTTAGGTTTGTTTCACATGTATGTAAATTTGATACACTTTGCCATTTTGTTCATGAAATTATCATAGTTGCAAATAAATGTCTGAAAATTTTTGTGATAATTGTGGACTGGTTGATGCTTATTTCCATGTAGATTTCATGAATTTTTGATACCTGGTCATTGAGTTATGAATTTTGGAACTTAGGTGTGACAATTTGTGTCACACCTCATTATGCCAACTTGCTGGATTTATTTGAGTGACCTATACTTGTTGGATTAATGTGAAATTTTGCATGGATGTTCATTAACATGTTAAGATGCTATGTGAATTTTTGTGGAATTTTATGTGGCATTTTCAATTTGATTGCTATTTTTTCATCTCTGGTGGTTGATTGTGCAAGTTCATGTGATACATGTTGGTAGATTTAATGAGAAATGCTCATATGGTATTGAATGATCATGAAATTTGGTATGAATGTTGTAGACACATGATGTGACATCCCTGTTTTGGTCTCATCCATTTCTTTATTGTCTTCATGGATTTATGAATTTTTGAAGTGGCTGCATGTGTTGATGTTGTGATTTGGAGCATGTAATTGTGTCTGTTTTTGTTGATTTTCATTGACATGGTTCCCTTTGCCCAATTAAGCTGAAATTTGGTGTGCTGGACCTTAATTATGTCCTGTTTAGGTGTAATTTATTTGAGATTTTTTGGATTTGTTTTGATATGGAATTGAATGCAATAGTTCTGTTTGTATGTTTGGTGTTTCTTTTGACCTAAGTTGGATTGTTTTGTACATGAAATGAATATAATGAATGATATGGATATGGGACCAAGTGTGTTGGCTTTTGTTTGACATTAATTTGACTTTGGTTAGAGATACCTTGCTGTTTAGGAATTTTTCTTGCTTTTGGACCCTAGGCTTGGCCTAGTGGTCTAGTTGCTAATATTTGCTTGATTTTTCAGGATGAATAGCATAAGGCTCATGGAGAATGATCCAAGTTGATTGAAATGATGTTGTTTGATGTTTGTACACTAACATAACATTGTTTTGTAGGTTGTGAAGCTTGGGCTTGAGCTCATAGCTTGCCTTTGTGTGCCTTGGCTTGCATAGTTTGACTGATTAACTTGTTGTTTTCTGATTGGTTGTCTGAGTTATTAACTGGTTAGCTTTTGTACAGGTACCTTTAGTCGCTCTAGTTCTTTTAAGAACTTGCTTGGTAGCCGCTGCTCGGTTGTGTAAACCGCTTGAGGTAGGTCCTCTTGACTTCATGTAGTCTGGGAGACCCGGCTGTTACCGGGCCGGGCAAATGTCTGAAGTCCTCCTTAAGAGGCAATGATTGTGGTTGTTTACTTTTCGTGCCAAGCAGGTGAAAGCCCTCAAAGAGGCAATTGGTGGAAGGTAGGGATAAGTAATATGTCCCCCACTATTCTGTGAGTCTTCTCCTTGCTCCCATTACATGGTTGTAGCATTGAGATTACAAGCCCAAGATCCGTGCAGTGCACATTGTGTCAGAGTCTCTGAGTATAGAAGGGTTCCCCCATTCTGGACCCATGCTCATTTGTCAGAAGCTCTCCCTGGTTAGGGATAAGAGCTGTGAGGTCTCATCCTCACTTCATCCTTTCATCTGCTTCACCTTAGCCTCGTAATGGCAAGGTTAAGAGCAAACCCAGCCCGTACAGACGACTCGCTTCGGCAGTCAAACCTATTGATTGAGCCCCCTTGTTTGGCTATAGTGCGTGTTATGTGGATATCTGATTGACATGCTTGTTTGAGATGCTTGTTCTCATTTGATGTATGCTTATATTCTGTATGCTTGTGTGCTTGCTTCTTTCCTGGTTAGGATAGGCTTGCTTATGCAAGTAGGATAGAAACCTGAACTTAGGGCGACTTTGCATGACAACATCTAGGCTCGAGTCGTAGTCTCCCTAGTGTCGTGTCTTCCCCTGGTTTCTGGTTAGGAGAGTTTCTCCCTTTCGGGGAACTACATCGCCCTGATCCTCGTTCCAGACGAGGTATGTAGGCAGGTGGTCGTGCGAGACCACTCCGGGCAACCTTTTTCTTTTTTGCGTGTGTTTACTTGTTATCTGATTGTGTTTTGGCTCGGATGCCGACGTAAGTCCAGTAAGTGGCTGTCGGGCTCCACGTTTTCCGTTTTGTGCGTGTTTTGGTTCGGATGCTGACGTAATTCCATCGAGTGTTTGTCGGGCTCCATGTTTTCCACCCTTGCTTGTTTGTATGTGTTGTGTTGTTTGGCGTGCGTAAGCCGAACTACAGTGGCTCTGATTCTCATGTCCAGATGAGATATGTAGGCATAGGATGCGATGTCCTATCGAGCTCCCTTCTCTTAACCCCACCTGCGTTCCCTGTGTGTGTGTTTGATGTTTTAGCAACCTTTTCTTTATTTTAGGACGTGGATCCCGTCGAGTACGACGGACGTGAGGGGTGCTAATACCTTCCCCTTGCGTAACCGACTCCCTTACCCTTTCTCTTTGGTCGCAAGACCATTTCCTTTCCAGGTTTCTCTGAGCGTTTCCTTTCCCTATCTTGGGATAAATAACGCGCAGTGGCGGCTCTGTGTTGTGTTTTTATTTGAGTCCCGCCGGTTGATTTTCGCGGATGCGACACTTATCCTTTCGATCCATAGGAAGGATTACTTTCCAAACGAGATCACCAATTAAGAAGGTCTTGAATTTTACTCTCTTATTGTAAAACTTTTCGACTCTTTCTTTTTGTCTTCTTATTAGATCTAGCGCACGTAGTCTTTCTTCGTCCAGATCAACCAATTCATCCATCATCATACTCCAATATATATCCGATGGGATTTCATGATGCCTTTGCACTCTAACTGACTGCAAATATATTTCGACTGGTAAAACTGCATCATGTCCGTAAGTCAACTTAAATGGAGTCGAATTCGTTGCTTCTTTAGAAGACGTTCGACAAGCCCACAAGACTTGATTTAGAGTCTTATGCCAGTTTCTAGGTTTTTTCCCTACATGCTTCTTGATCAAATTTATCACTACCTTGTTGGCTGCTTCAACCTGCCCATTGGCTTGAGCATAGTAAGATGTCGAAGTAAGGAGTTTAAGACCTGTTTCTTGTGCAAATTTCTGCATGTTTTTACCAGTGAACACAGATCCTTGATCTGTTGTTATTGTTTCAGGTATCCCAAATCTGTGAATTATGTATTTTTGGATAAAGTCTATGACTGCTTCTTGATCCACATTTACCAATGGTATAACTTCAATCCATTTAGTGAAATAGTCTATCCCAACCAAAATGTACCTTTGTCCTTTTGAAGAGGCTGGTCGAATTTCCCCAATCAAGTCTAAAGCCCATCCTCTAAATGGCCAAGGCTTTATAATTGAATGCAGCTCACTTGCAGGAACATGAGGTATGTCCGCATGTACTTGACACTCCTGACATCCTTTTGCAAATTCGACACAGTCCTTCAGCATTGTTGGCCAATACATTCCTTGTCGAAATAATAACCATTTCATTTTGTGACCTGCTTGGTGTGCGCCACACGCTCCACTGTGTACATTCGACAAGGCTATGTAGGCTTCGTCTTCACCCAAGCATTTCAACAAGACTCCTTCTGCAGTCTTTTTGAACAATTCATTTCCCAAAAGTACATAACTCAAAGCTCTGTATTTTATCTTTCTTTCTGGTTTCTGATTTGGGTCTTGTAGATAATTCTTGATAGGCTTTCTCCAGTCTGTAACTCCTGAATCGTCTATGTTGAATATCTCGAAGTTTTCTTCGTCACCGTATCTTAATCTTATCGACTCCAGATCTGATGGGGACAACTTGGTGGATACGAATCTTCCTCTGACTTCAATGGCTTCTTCTAACTTTTCCTTCGACACTTTATATCCAGATGCTAGTTGAGCAAGATCGTTCGCTTCTTGATTCTCCAACCTGGGAATGTGCCTGAAGACCACATTGTCGAACTCCTTGAGAAGTCTATTGGCTATTACAAAGTACATGATTAAATTTTCTTTCACGCATTTATACTCTTTAGTCAACTGCTTTATCACCAGTTTGGAGTCGCCCATTATTTCGACTCTTGTTGCCCCCAATTTCAACAAGATTTCAAGTCCAGCGATCAAAGCTTCATATTCTGCTTCATTATTTGAACACAGACTTTCAACTTTGTACTTGAATTTTGTTGGAATTCTGTCAGGAGAAATAATTAACATCCCCACGCCCGTTCCATTTTTATGACTGGAACTGTCGAAATACAGTTTCCAAGGTCCTAATTCGACATATTCCACATCTTCGTCTATAGAGTGGTCGGCTATGAAATCAGCGACCACTTGTCCTTTCATAGATTTAGATAACATATACTTTATTACGTCGAAATGGGAGGAAATATATACATCAACAGGTTTTATATAATGCTTCAATTTCATACAAGAGAAGTATACACATAGACATAGCTTTTCTATAATACTATATCTAGTTTCAGCATCATTCAGGACTCTACTGAGATAATAAATGGCTCTTTCGACGCCATTCTCATCTTCTTGACACAACATACTTCCTAATGTTTTGTCTGATGCCGAAATATACAACCTCGTACTTCTTTTTCTGCAAGGAGACATCAGGATTGAGGGACTAGCCAGGTATTCCTTGATTTTGTCGAAAGCCGCTTGCTGTTCTTGCCCCCATGCGAAGTCTTCCTTCTTTAGTCGAAGTAGAGGAGAGAAAGCTTGTGTCTTCCCACTAAGGTTGGAGATGAATCTTTTGAGAAAGTTGATTTTCCCTAGCAGAGACTGCAACCCCTTTTTGGTTGATGGCGCTTTCGCTTCCATTATGGCTTTGGCTTTGTTTTCATTTATTTCGTTCCCCTTCTTGTGGACCACAAAACCTAAGAAATCACCCGCTTGCACACCAAAAGCACATTTAAGTGGGTTCATTTTCAAACTAAACTTCCTCATCCTTTCAAAGGATTGTCGAAGATGATCTATATGACTTCTCCCTGACACAGACTTAATCACAATATCGTCAATATATACTTGCATGAAAGTCTCAATAAAGTCGTGAAAAATGGAATTCATAGCGCGTTGGTAAGTTGCTCAAGCGTTCTTTAAACCAAAAGGCATTACTACCCATTCGTACGTTCCTATTGCTCCAGGACAACGGAAAGCCGTTTTAGGAACATCTTCTTCAGCGATAAAAATTTGGTTATAACCAGAGTATCCGTCTAACATACTTAAGTACTCATGGCCGGCTGCAGAATCTATGAGCATTTCTGCCACTGGCATAGGATATTCATCCTTTGGGGTAGCCGCGTTTAAGTCTCGAAAATCAATGCGTACCCTAAGTTTGCCATTTTTCTTAACTACTGGAACAATATTTGCAATCCATTCGACATACCTGGTTGTGCGGATGAACTTGCATTTTAGAAGTCTTTCGACCTCTTCTTTTATTTTCGACAGGATTTCTGGTGCGAAGCATCTCGGAGTCTGCTTTACTGGCTTCTTTCCTTCCATTATTGGCAACTGCATTTCGACCAAACTTCTATCAAGACCAGGCATCTCGTCATAATCCCATGCGAAACAGTCTTTGAACTCTTTCAGCAACTGGACTATTTCGACCTTGAACTGGGGGTCCATTGTTGCGCTTATGTAGGTTGGTCTATGTTCTGCCCCCACTCCTAAGTTTATTTCTTCTAACGGATCCTGCGCCACCATCTTCTCGTTTGTTGACACTGGATCTTTTTCGAACCCTAGAGGTTCGTCGTCATAAATGGCGTCCAGCTTTTGCCATTCGCCCATTTGGTTGTTATCATGATCTTCTGCAACGTCTTTTTGGGGACATTGTTTGTTGGAGTTTTCTTTGCTGGCTTCGACAACCATGTATTTTACTTCAGCCTCAAGGGCCTCTTTGAGTTTGTTTTCGGCTATGTAAGCCGTAATCTTTTCGAGCGCTGATTGTTTACTCGTCATCGTCAAATTCGCTTCCCCATCCCGTTGGCGCTATATGAGTAGTTCCCCACATGTAAGTTTCGCCAATTTCTTCTTTATCCCACTGGAAACCATGTGTAGGATGAAGGTACATGGACCAGTAGGCATTGTCTGTCGCCTTTAAGTCGAATTCGGCTGGACTGCATGGAGGTATGTGAGTCAGGTTCTTGTCGAAGCTTTGACTGTTGACATTGTTTATCTTTGTCATGACTAGGGGTGTTCGCGGTGCGGTTTGGACGGTTTTTGTGATAAAAATCACCCGAACCGCAAGAGAAATAAGCATCCGGTTCGGTTTGGTTCGGTTGGCTTTTAGAAATAAAACCAAACCAAACCAAACCAAATCAATGCGGTTTGGGTTGGTTCGGTTGGTTCGGTTTTTTATAATATTTTTATTGAGCCATATATACTCCTAGAAATAATGATATAACTTTGTGTTTAGTCATTCATACATTAGTAAATAACATCAAAATTCATCATATTTAGACAAAAACGTTTCATTCAATATACAAAAAATCAGATTAGACAAAAGTGGAATAAAAGACAAAGATAAATAGTAGCATAAAATAATATCAAAGACATTATAATAAAACATAAAAAAACATATGAGATGAGAGATTAGAGAAGATGAAAAAAAGAACATAAGAGATGTGAGATTGAGAAGAAAAGTGCAATAAAAACGTAATTGGAAGAGAAAATAGTAACATAAAAGATAAAAAAGAAAGAACATAATTGTCATACCCCAAAATTTGCCCATTAATATTTTAAGACATTTTTCAGGGCACTCCGACTCATTTTTATGACACTGATCTTAAAGGAACAAAGGCCCAGCTCACGAATGGCCCGATCCAGAAAATGGCCCAAACTGGCCTGTTCGCTACACGTTCGCTACACGCTCGCCTAGCGAACGTTCGCTACACGCTCGCCTAGCGAACGTTCGCTACACGCTCGCCTAGCGAAGCTGACAGACAACAGAAAATTTCGGGCTTCATTCTGAGCCCATTAGGTCACAAAAAAGAGCATTATAAATACCAGCACTTCAGTAATGAAAAGGAGAACGAAAAAGGACGAAAGGAGAACCCTAGCAAGCAAACCCTGATACTCATTGGAGGCAAACCTGGAAGGAACTCGGCGGCACCAAGTTCTACCTCCGCCCAATTCAATCCGATTTGCCGATTCGAAGTCACAACTCAGCTGCTAACAGGTTTACATTGCTATCATTGTTTTATATTCTTAATTTGCATATGACTTTATGATTAGATTTATGAAATACCTTAAGCTTGGCATGTGAACTTTAGTATATACCATGCATACCTTAAATGATTAATCGTATAATTGCAGTAATGAGATCCATAAGGCATAAAATTGGTTGAGATTGTACTGATATCATATCCAAAAACCAGCAGCGCTCGCTAGCACATCGCTAAGCGAGCCAGCAGCGAGTACTCGCTAGGCCTTCGCTAGGCGAAGCAGGGGCGAATGGAACAGCGGCTGTTTCATTGTTTTGGCTGTTCTATCTTATGTTATTATAATTCTGCATCATTTGGTTTGAGTTCATGATTGTTGTGTTTATTTTATGGTGAAACTTTCAATTATATTTTATCTCGATGCTCTAATCCGTGTGTTGAATTGTGTAAAGGTTTACATGTTTCCAAGGAAATGGCCGGCTAGGCATTCCACCTTATGGAAATTCAATCTGAATTATTCAATCGATTTTAATGTATTAATTTTATGGCAAAGATCCACCCTAAATTGCTTAATTAATTTTAATGTATTAATTTTAATGTATTGATTTTAATGTGGAGATTCATCCTAATCACCTAATTGACTTTAAAATATGGCCTTTAAATATGTGATCTTGGACCTCTCTTGCGCCTTACGATATTACGGTATTACGGTCATGTCCCGCGAATGTAGGGATACACTTAGCAAAGACCCTTCGGTTAAATCATCATAAAATAAATCATGGTCCCTCGGATGTTGCCTTCGAAAATACGATTTTGTCCCTCGATGACCCTTCGGTGTAGCCTACGGTTAAATGATGATCGTCCCTTCGAATGCTAAGGTATCCTTACAACCGTTGCCTTCAATGACCTATCGATGACCCTACAATGACCCTTTTACATCCAAAGGGTAAAATTACTTACTTCTCAATAGTAAGGACAGTTTTACCCTCATAAGGATAGGAAACGTTCATAACGACCTTAGGAAGGTATAACTCTCAATTGCTGGATCATAACCTAAAACATTTCCCACCCCTCACACTTTGCAAATCCTAGAAAATCACCACTTGGTATACATTCATACTAGAATCATTACCTAGTTACATTTTTCTAAACCGTTTTCAAAATCAAACGAGATAAATACTTTGTATACATTCATACGAGAATCATTACAAAGTTAAACTCTCTTTTCGAAACATTTTTTGAACAATTCACGAACACTTTTCAGACAAAAATATAAGTGATCCAGCAATTAAGAGCCCATGGATAACCATGGATACAAAGGGTGCTAACACCTTCCCTTTGTATAATGTACCTCCCGAACCCAAAATCTATTGAGGTCTTTCCTGTTCTTTTCCACCTTTCCTTATTGGATAAAAGAAAAGTCGGTGGCGACTCTTGCTATCCGCGACATTGCGATAAAAAGCAAAACACCCCAAGTCAGTTCACCGTATGACAGAACTTGCGACTCTGCTGGGGACACTTTAAAAAGAGAGGTTACCTTAAAAACAAGATCACTTATTCCAAATTGTCTGATTTACTTTTAAGGGATTGCTTGGGTATTTTTGAGTGAAAGATCCTACACCCGGATCTAGTGTACCTTAGGTAAGTAGCAATAGATCATCGCGACTATCCGGCGTATACTGGAATGGTTAAAATGATGGCTACGGTTAATGTGACACTTTGGATGTCCTGATGTTCCTCATGTTCATTTGAGGAAAAATTTGGCTTCCGCGTGGTGTCATTAAAGCATTAACCAGACCTTTAGAACCCTAATTGACTCCTCCTAGCCATTAGAAAGTAGTGAGATAACTGACTTCGGTTCCGACTGGGGTTGGTTGAGACTCGATACTACACTCTTTGAGATTGGACTTTAGGGAAGCTTCGGTCAACCACTTGGTGTTGCACTGAAGTGGACTTAAAGGAAGGTCAATGATTGGAGATCCTTCTAGAACCCGGTTACTATTCTAGGACAGGTTGAACCAACCAAACTTCAGTGGGGAGGGTACTTACCTATGGAACTCATGCAAGCCTTAAAACCTAGGAATGATTGTGTGACTGGTTTATGTTTGCTACTTACTTAACATCATAACATCATAACATCATAACATCATAACATCATAACATCATTTCAAGGACTTAGGGATTTAACTTTGCTCTGTTTTGTAAGGCTATGGCTCCCAGGAAGACCATCCGGATCAATTTTATAGCAATCTCTCCTCAACTGAAGAATTTAGTGTCAGAGATCCCCGATCATGCCCAGTTCATCAAGAAACACGGTTCTCTCCTCAATTTGGTTACCACTGGTTTCAAAGAAGATATGATGAGAGTTTTATTCCAGTTCTTCGACCCTAAACATCATTGCTTCACATTCCCAGATTATCAGTTGGTATCCACATTGGAAGAATTCTCCAGACTGCTTGGGATACCTATCCTTGATCAACTACCGTTCAGTGGTTTAGAAAAGGTTCCGAAGTCTGAAGAAGTTGCCGCAGCTTTACACATGACGAAGTCCGACATTGAAGCTAATTGGGTAACAAGGAGTGGAGTTAAGGGTTTACATGCCAAATTCCTGACAAATAAGGCCCGAGAATTCTTAAAAGTTATGAATGTCCGTGCTTTCAAAGACATCCTGGCATTGCTAATCTATGGCTTGGTGTTATTCCCTAATCCAGACCAATTCATAGACATGAATGCTATTAAGATATTTCTCACTCATAACCCTATACCTACCTTGCTGGGAGACATTTTGCATTCCCTCCACACTCGTACCATGAAGAAGCAAGGGACTCTCATGTGCTGCATACCTTTGTTGTCTAGGTGGTTTATTTTGCACCTTCCTCAATCAGTCTTGAAGAACGAGCAGAATTTGAAATGGTCTCAAAGGATAATGTCGCTCTCCCACCCAGACATCTGTTGGTGTCCTCAGTTCAAGGAAAATGTTACCATCATTGACCGTTGTGGTGAGTTCCCTAATGTACCACTCCTAGGAATAAGAGGAGGTATTACTTATAATCCTGCTTTAGCTCTGCGACAGTTTGGTTGTGCTCGAAGAGATGGTCCATATGAAATGATCATCGAAGGCATTGTGTTCGACTATGACAACGATTCCCAAGGCCTCCGTCAAAATTTGTACGAGCTTGGGGCATGGTGAAGAGAGGTACGTTAGGACAGAAAAATTCTATTCCTATGGAACCTTATCTCAGATGGGTACGCGCTAGAGCTCGTGAACTTGTCATGCCATATCTTGCAATCGGACCTCAGATTGTCGAACCTGAAGCTGAAGGAGGCGCTCCTCAGATCATTCCTTATCCAGATATGCCTACCAATGTTGAGGCACTAAAGAGATCCTGGACCCAGTTGAGAGAAGAAAGGGATACTTTCGAGACTCAATTCGTCGCAGAAAGGAAGAAAGTGTTAGAACTTACCAGTCAGCTTAATGAGGAACGAAGACTCAATACGTATCTTCGCCCAAAAAGAAGTCGCCCCTGGGAGACTTGAGCTTTCATTGTATTTTATTATTATTCCTTTTGTAACGAACATTGGTCAAAGAAATTAGCAATAAACATTTCTCTCTTGTTGGTGATTTACGCAAAGTTAAATTCCAAAAGTCCTTGAAAACATTTCATGCATTGCATAACATAACATAACACTGCATAACAGGCATTCTACAAGTTCAATGTTCTCACGGTCTTCATTACAAACAGAAAAATGGATCTCGAACAAACTGTCAAAGATCTCCAAACTCAGAATGCTCAATTCAAGGAGATGATGCTAAGCTTATCCAAGGGGCAGGAGGGACTGAAGGCTCTTTTGCTCGAAAAGAAGAAAGACAAGAAAGCTGTGAGTTTCATTAACCCGGGAAGAAGGCGTAAAGGACAGGCCACATGAGTCAAGTTTGGAATCCCGAATGGTCCAGAAGAGGGGGCGGAGAATGATTCAGAGGAAGAGAATGCTGATTTCTCCAACCCTGAGGATGACGATGAAGATTATGAAAATGAACAGTACTCTCCAAGAGATGATAAGTACAAGTTGCTGGAAGAACGTATGCTAGCTATGGAGGGTCAGAAGGCGCCCAGTCTGGATTTCGAAAGTTTGGGTCTGGTCTCCGATGTGACCATTCCTCGCAAATTCAAAATCCCCACTTTCACTAAGTACGATGGTGCGTCCTGTCCTCAGATGCATCTGAGAGCTTATGTGAGAAAGATTCAGCCGCATACCACAGATAGGAAGCTATGGATCCATTTCTTCCAAGAGAGCCTGTCTGGCACACAATTGGAATGGTATTATCAGCTCGAGAGCTCTGACATCCGCACCTGGACTGATTTAGCAACAGCTTTCTATAAACAGTACCAGTATAACTCTGAACTAGCGCCTACCCGGCTACAGTTGCAGAATATGACTATGGGATCTAAAGAAAGCTTTAAAGAATATGCTCAAAAGTGGAGAGATTTGGCTGGCAGAGTCAAACCCCCTATGACTGACAGAGAATTGGTGGACATGTTCATGGGCACACTGACCGGCCCATTCTACAGCCATCTACTGGGAAGTTCTTCATCAGGTTTCACTGAACTTATATTAATAGGTGAACGTGTTGAAAGCGGCATCCGAAGTGGAAAGATACAGGCGGCTACCTCTGCAAGCACCAAAAGGTCCTATCAGGGGAGGAACGAATCAAATGCTGTGTACGGTCAAAAGGGTCGTAACAAGAAAAATCGTGACCATGACATCGGAGCAGTTACGATTGCAGCACCACCATCTCAAAACTTCCAGCCCAAACAAGACAGGCCAAGAAGGCAGTTTACCAGGATCAATATGACCTTGGCGCAGGCACTGCAGGGAATGCTAAAGGCAAATTTGATCACCCTCAGAGATCCTCCTACGAATCCCAACACTACCTCTTCTCGTTATAATCCCAATGCCAGGTGTGCATATCACTCCGATAGCCCCGGGCATGATACAAACGATTGCTGGTCATTGAAGAATAAGATTCAGGATATGATCGAAGCTGGAGAAATTGAGTTTGAGCCTCCAGAGACTCCTAATGTCATCACTGCTCCTATGCCTAACCATGACAAGACTGTTAATGCTATGGATGACGATTCTCACATTTCCAATGTGGCGGACTTAACATCTCCTCTCCCGATCATAAAGAGGAATTTATTGCAAGCTGGTTTATTTCCAGGTTGTGCTGAAGATTGCAATCTCTGCATACTCCGGCCCGAGGACTGTTTGAAATTGAAGAATGGTATTCAACGGCTGATGGACGATCGTACAGTTCTCTTCGAAAGGATTCCTAAGGCGGAAAACCCTATTGAAGAAATATCTGTGATTGCTAGGTCCAAAGTTCCAGTGAAGATTACCGCTACTAGGGCGCCTGTGAAGATTACTGTTGAGCCCAGGGTAGCTCCCCTAATCATTACTGCACCTGGCCCGATCCCGTATTCCTCAAGCAAAGCTATTCTGTGGAATTATGGCGGTGATGTTTACGTCCATGGCGTGAAGCAAGTGGATAATGCTGCTAATACTAGTGGCATTGTTGGGACTAGTAAAATTACTCGAAGCGGAAGGATCTTCTCTCCAGAAATCTCACCTCCTGTCCTTGAAACTCGAGGAAAGGAACCAGTCAATCCTTCTCAGTCAGAGACACCGGTCGAAGTTACTCCCGAAGATGTTGCCAAACAAGAAATGGAAGAAGTGCTGAAAATCATTCGCAAGAGTGATTTTGATGTTGTAGAACAGTTGGGGCATACCCCGTCTAAGATCTCGATGTTATCCTTGCTGTTATCTTCTGAACCTCATGCCAATGCATTGATAAAATTCTTGAAGACCGCTCATGTACCTCAGGAGACATCTGTCGATCAGTTCGAACATTATGTTGCTCACTTGGCTGTTGACAATGGCCTAGGCTTTTCCGACGCTGATCTGACACCAGCAGGAAAGAATCACAATAAAGCCCTGCATATCTCCATTGAGTGTAGGGGAATCACTTTGTCTCATGTGTTGATCGATAATGGCTCTTCCTTGAATGTGCTGCCGACAGTTGTGCTGGATAAGCTGGATTGTAAAAGCATTGAACTAAACCTAGTGACATTGTGGTACGTGCTTACGATGGTGCGAAGAGTGTTGTCCATGGCGAAGTAGTCCTTCCTATCAAGATAGGACCTCAAGTCTTCAACACTACCTTCCATGTAATGAACATTCGTCCTGCCTATTCCTGCTTACTGGGACGCCCTTGGATTCATGGGGCAGGCGTTGTAGCCTCGTCTCTCCATCAAAAGTTGAGGTATCCCGCAAAGGGCAAAATTGTCACCGTGTGTGGAGAAGAAGAGTACATTGTCAGTAGTGTGCATACCTTCAGATACGTCGAGATGGATGGTGAATTCATTGAGACTCCTTGTCAGTCATTTGAAGTAGTTCCTCCGACCAATCCTGTCCTTAAGCCAACTTCCTGTGTACCCAAGGTTATTCGTGCTCCTCCTGCTATGATTTCTCTGAAGGACGCTCAAGCCGTGGTCGAAGATGGTGGTCGTACTGGCTGGGGTCAATTGATCGACGTACCGTACAAGTCTGACAAATTTGGCCTGGGGTTTAGCTCTGACAAGAGTCAAATTAATGCTGTAGAAGATGCTGACAGCGATTGCGACCTGGATAGCTGGATTTTCCCAACAATTGGTGACGGACTCAATAATTGGAAGGCTGAAGACACTATCCCGATTTCCTTTAGTCAGGAGTAATTGTTATTGTCTATTTTAGTGTTGCAAATTTTTGTTTTTTTACAATTGAACTTCTCCAAGCGTTGTGTCTATGCCCGGGGCACAATAGCTAATTTGTTAAGGGTTTTGTCATCTTCATAAGCATATTCATATTCAATAAATCAATGGACTTTTTGCATTCAAATATTGCGCTCTTTATCTTTTCTGTCATCTTCCAAACGAGCTATGTTTCTTACACACACTCACGTAACGAATTGCAGATCCATACCCACTCTGGATCCTGTTGACAATAGTTCTACTACTGTTCATTATGAATTTGAAAATCCGATCTACCAAGCCGAGGATGGAAGTGAGGAAGATTGTGAAGTACCTGGAGAACTTGCCAGACTGTTACTGCAGGAAGAAAGGACTATACAGCCACACGAGGAGTCAGTTGAGACTGTAAATCTGGGTACTGAAGTAAACAAGAAAGAAGTCAAAATAGGAGCAGGCTTGGAAAACAGTGTCAAGAGAAGGTTGATTCAGATGTTGCATGACTATGTAGAGATTTTTGCTTGGTCTTATGAAGACATGCCAGGACTGGATACCGATATAGTAGTGCATCGACTGCCAACGAGGGAAGAATGTCGTCCTGTTAAGCAAAAGGTTCGTCGCATGCGTCCTGAAATGTCTGAGAAAATCAAAGCCGAGGTGATGAAACAATTCGATGCAGGTTTTCTGGCTGTTACTTCTTATCCTCAATGGGTTGCTAATGTGGTACCAGTGCCAAAGAAGGATGGTAAGGTGCGAATGTGTGTAGATTACCGAGACCTGAATAAAGCGAGTCCCAAGGATGACTTTCCACTCCCGCACATTGATGTTCTGGTAGATAACACCGCTCAACACAAGGTGTTCTCATTCATGGATGGATTCTCAGGTTACAATCAGATTAAGATGGCGCCTGAGGACATGGAGAAAACTACGTTTGTGACGCAATGGGGCACGTTCTGTTATAAAGTAATGCCATTTGGTTTAAAGAATGCAGGGGCAACGTACCAGCGTGCTATGGTGGTTTTGTTCCATGATATGATCCATCATGAAATAGAAGTATATGTGGATGACATGATAGCCAGATCTCATACTGAGGAGGAACATCTCGATCATTTATACAAACTGTTCGAGAGGTTGAAGAAATACAAGTTGAGGTTGAACCCGAACAAATGCACCTTTGGGGTAAGGTCCGGCAAACTCCTGGGCTTTATTGTCAGTGGCAGAGGAATCGAGGTTGACCCAGCCAAGGTGAGAGCTATTCAAGAAATGCCAGTTCCCAGTACAGATAAAGAAGTCAGAGGTTTCTTGGGACGCTTGAATTACATTGCCCGATTTATCTCCCATTTGACCGCCACCTGCAAACCCCTCTTCAAGCTACTGAGGAAAAATCAAGAGATGATATGGAATGAGGAATGTCAAGAAGCTTTTGACAAAATCAAGAAGTATCTTCAAGAACCTCCAATTCTGATGCCACCAGTTGAAGGAAGACCCCTAATCATGTATTTAACCGTGTTAGAAAATTCCATGGGGTGCGTGTTGGGACAACATGACGAGTCTGGTCGAAAAGAGCATGCCATATACTACCTTAGCAAAAAGTTTACCGACTATGAAACAAGATACTCACTGCTCGAGAAAACTTGTTGTGCTTTGGCCTGGGCTGCTCGCCGACTAAGACAGTATATGTTGAAGCACACCACTTTATTGATTTCTAAGATGGATCCTATCAAATACATATTTGAGAAACCCGCTCTCTCCGGAAGAATAGCAAGATGGCAGATGATCTTAACAGAGTATGACATCCAGTATACTACTCAGAAAGCAATCAAAGGAAGCGTGCTAGCTGATCATTTGGCTCATCAAGCGGTGGATGATTACCAATCTATGAATTTTGAGTTTCCAGATGAAGATGTCATGTTTGTTACCAATCATGAAGAACATGGACCGGATGAAGGACCCGCACTGGGATCCCGATGGACTATGGTTTTTGATGGGTCTTCTAATGCATTGGGCAATGGTGTTGGTGTGGTAATCATTTCTCCCGAGGGTTACCATACGCCTTTCACTGCTAGACTATGTTTTCATTGTACCAATAATATGGCTGAGTATGAAGCATGTATTTTGGGACTCAAGGCTGCTATAGACCGGCGGGTCAAGTTTTTGAGTGTGTACGGAGACTCAGCATTAGTAATCAGTCAGATCAAAGGAGAATGGGACACTAAGCATCTGAATCTCATCCCTTACCGAGAACGGGTGATGACATTAATCCCATACTTTGAAGAGATTACATTCGAACATATCCCACGAGAAGAGAATCAGTTGGCAGACACATTAGCTACCATGTCATCTATGTTCAGAGTCAGATGGGACAATGAAGCTCCCAGGATCACCATTGAGCGATTGGATGAACCAGCACATTGTTATGAGCTTAATACTGATGAAGTGGAAGAGAAACCTTGGTTCCACGAAGTAAAAAGATATTTAGAAACTCAGGAGTACCCTGAGGGGGCATCTATCAATGATAGAAAATTCCTGAGGAAGTTCTCTGCTAAATTCTTTTTGAGTAATGGAGTATTATACAAACGTAACCACGATTCGACTTTGCTTCGCTGTGTGGATAAAAAGGAAGCAGAAAAGATTATGGGAGATATGCACGACGGTATTTTTGGGACTCATTCTAGTGGACATACGATGGCCAAGAAGATTCTGAGATCAGGGTATTATTGGTCTACCATGGAAGCTGATTGCCATCATCACTCCAGAACCTGTCACAAGTGCCAGATATATGCGGATAAAGTACATGTGCCTCCTGCTCCATTGAACGTGTTGACAGCACCTTGACCCTTTGCAATGTGGGGCATTGATATGATTGGAGAGATTAAACCTACTGCTTCTAATGGACATCGCTTCATCCTTGTCGCTATTGATTACTTTACAAAGTGGGTAGAGGCCGCCTCATTTGCTTCTGTCACCAAGAATGTGGTGGCACGGTTCATCAAGAATAGTCTTATTTGTCGGTATGGTATCCCTGAAAGGATTATCACCGACAATGGTACTAATTTGAACAACAAGATGATTACTGAACTCTACACGCAGTTCAAAATAAAACACCATAACTCTTCTCCGTACCGGCCAAAGATGAACGGCGCTGTAGAGGCTGTTAATAAGAATATCAAGAAGATCATACAAAAGATGACGGTGACGTACAAAGACTGGCATGAGATGTTACCGTTTGCTCTTCACGGTTATCGCACTTCAGTACGCACTTCGACAGGAGCAACTCCTTTCTCTTTAGTCTACGGAATGGAAGCCGTTTTACCAGTGGAAGTTCAGATTCCCTCTCTACGAATCATGAAAGAGGCGGGCTTAGATGAAGATGAATGGATTCAGACTCGACTCGACCAGATAAACTTGATCGATGAGAAGAGACTTGCGGCTGTGTGTCATGGACAGATATATCAGAAGCGCATGACCCAGGCATTTAACAAAAGAGTCAAGAGACAGGTATATCGAATTGGCGATTTGGTAATAAAGCGTATCATTCTACCACAAGGTGATCCCAGAGGCAAATAGATTCCCACGTACGAAGGGCCATTTGTAGTTAAGAAGATATTCTCTGGTGGAGCCATGATACTAGCTACAATGGACGGCGAAGACTTCCCGCATCCCGTGAACGCAGACATAGTCAAAAAATACTACGCATAAAAGAGACCTGCTAGGTCGACGTACCTAGGCAAAAGTAAGGGCATCCCGGCGAACCAAAAGGGTTCGGGCAAAAATTAGGGATAAACATAAAAAAATGTACACCCGGCAAGTCGAAAACCTGAAAAGACGGCTTGGGCAAAAAGGGGTATCCTGGTGGATTGAAAACCTGAAAAGGCGGTCCAGGCAAAAATTAGGGATCAAAGCGTATGACTATGTCCCGTTCTCAAACAGCTTTCATCCAAGTTCAAAGGACTGAACAAGCTAATCACTTCTATCCGACAGCAGGAGATGAGAGGCTTGAAGACATAATGGCAGTAGTGGAATTAAAGTCAATAGGACGTTTTCGGCATAGCTTTCTCTTTGTTTTCTTGACAATTTCCTCTTACTAGGATTTTTGTCTCCTTGTACACAAATTGCCTGTTTATAGGCCCTCTGTCGAAATCAATATAATTTTAGTTTCAAAAAAAAATGCTCTTGTTTTACTTTCTCTGTTTTGTTTGCATAAATGTCCATTGATTTAATTCGAATTAATATATGCATTTGGATATGATCGATGTTTACCAAAAATGCATGCATAAAATAGAAATAGCGATTACTACTAGGCTTCAGGATCGAGGAGAAGGTCTAATCATGCTTTCCAATGAATCCGTTGCTAATCCTATTCCCCAGCAAAGCCAGTCATTCCCAGAAGAGAGTGGCATTACTAGACAAATGGGTCATCTCTTCCACCCCCAGCCGGGCTTCTGTTGAACATTTCTACCATCAGACAGAAATCAAGCATCCCCTGCTAAGAAAGGGTCATCGATACCAGTATCTCCCAACCAGAAGATTGAGATTTGTTTTCCCCAGTAGAGTCCTCTGGAAGAACTTTTCAGATGCATAATTCATTCATTACATCATTTCACAGCATACGCATGCATACATCTGTAACACCTCAAAATTTGCCCTCCTCTCTTGGGACTAGCATTAACATATTACATACATTTTTAGGTCATTAGGCATTGCATGTTGCATATCATGTGGGTACATTGTGCAAGCCATTCTCCCAAGTCTTGATCAGAAGATGAGAAAGTCTAAGTGCAAGCCTAGGGTTTACTGACTGATCATTGGCCATCTGAGGATGTGGAGGTTCAAATTAGGGTTTTATGGTTCTCAGTGGATGTTGGTCTTCATCTTGATTGCAATGATACATCATCATCATCATGGTTGGTTATCATCAGAAGAATCAAGGGATTGAAGCTCATTCCTTGAGATTAGGGTTTTGACCACTGGTCAACCCTAATCAGTTGCATTGGGCCAGTCAGGGCATGATCAGGAGATGGGGCTTATGATGGTTATGGGGTTCATTCTATGATTATATTGAGCTAATTGAGGCTAGGGTTTCACCCTTGAGCCATTTCATCAGGAGATTGGGGCTCAGATTGATCTATGCATTGCCAGATTCATCTGTCAGTTGAAAAAGTCAACTGTGGTCAACTGTACATGATTTGATGGATTTGGAGGTGGAAATGAGTTGGATGCACTTCATTCATGTTGGAACAAGTTTTGTATGACATTTCAAAGCTTAAGAATGGAGAAAATCAAGTCAGGACAAAAACTGCCAAAAATAGAAAGTGACTTGTAATTGAAGTTTCCAAAAATGGAAAGTTTTTGACCTCAAGACCACGTGTCCAAGGAAGCTTCAAATGAAAAATTGTTCAACATGAAAGTTGTAGATCTTGTTCTCACCTTTCCAAAAAGTCCAAGAACTTGAAAATCCCATGTATGGTTGGAAAATTGGGGCTCAGTGAAATTCAGAAATGACCCATAATCAGGAGGCCATAATTTCCACATGGATTGTCCAAATTGCAAGTTCTTTATATGCACAAACTCCATTTGACATGTACTTCCATGGTGCATAATTGGATTTTTTCAAAAGTGGTCAATGCAAAAAGTCAATTTTCAACTGGACAGTTAAATGGACCAAGGGCAAAATTGTTCAACTTGGGAAATAATTGGAATTTTTGAGTGGGGATTTTTGCAACACCTCATAAATGGCATTTGAAACTTGTTGGAATCATCATTACATGCCTAGGCCTTGTGGTTTGGAATTTGACTTGTAAAATGAAATTGCAAAATTGGACACATAACCATTCACATGTGATTTTTCAAAATACACATCCAATGAGAGTGAAACAAGTTGCAACAGCTCACACATATCATTTAGAGAGTGTGTGAGTTGTCCATGAGGTGGCAATGAGCTGGCATGGGAAGTTCCAATTTTGCCCTTACTTGAAATTAACCATTTTCACTAATCATTCCATTTGGTTAATTAACATGTTTAAGCTTGGATTAAGGTGGCATATATATTCTTAATCACATTCTAATCATAACAGAAACTCACACTTCCCAAAATCAGATCAAGATTCATCAATTCTCTTCAACTTCTCTCAAGAACACAAAACCTTCAAATCCATCAATCTTCTTCAATATTGGCTCAATCTTCGAAATTCTTCTTGCATTGATCTTGTATCACCATCTTCTACGTCTGTTTTTGCTTCTCATCATCAATCGAGCACCAAAACTCGACTGCACATCCAAGCTCCATTAATGGCAAATCGAGTTTTCATGCACTAGGAGTGGAATCAAGCAAACATGAACGCATCGATCATCTTCCTTATCTCTCTTCTCCATCTGTTTCGTGGAATTGAGCTTCAAGAACAGCAAATTCACCGCTGCCATTCCAGGTATGCAAAATTTCGAATCTCACGTTTTGCTTGATTGGTATATGCGTTTGAAAGCTTGTTCCACGTAGAATCCAATGATGTGAGTAGTTTAGCAAATGAAGCACTGTAGGCTAAGAAATCTGGATTTGAAATTATGAACCAAAACCCTAACATGATCGATTCAGATGATTTAGGAATTTTTAGGCAAAATTAAGTTGATATTTGTGATCTACGTAGTGAGACGAGTCCAACGGTTATCCATTTGCATGTTTTGGTGGAGGTTTTGTGTTCATCAAGTTCTTGATATTTCTGGAAAATTTGAGATGAAAACGATGATGGAAGTGTGTTTGATCCAAAAATCCGTTTGAAAATTCAAATAACCTGTTTCCCTCCCCCGCGCCTTATAATTACAGGAATGCCACTGGTGAAAATCATTTTAATTTAATTAATTCATAAAAAATTCATTAACACCTTAGAAAATTCACCAAAAATTGATAAAAAATCAGAAAAATGTGAGGATTTTTGTGTTGACTTTGTTTTTGACTCTAGAATTTTTTTGACCTATTGGTTGAAGTTGTGCATGGTAGAAATTGTGTTTGACCTAGGTTTGTTTCACATGTGCTACATTTTGATACATTCTACCATTTTGATTGTGAAATGCTCATAGTATAAAAGAAATTCTTGAAAAATTTTGTGGTAATTGTAGACTGGTTGATGATGATTTACATGTACATTTTGTGAATTTTTGATTCCTGGTGATTGAGTTATGAATTTTGGAACTTAGGTGTGACAATTGGTGTCACACCTCATTATGTCAACTTGCTGGATTTTTTTGAGTGACCTAGGCTTGTTAGAATAATATGAAATTTTGCATGATGTTTCATTAACATGTTAAGATGCTATGTGAATTTTCGTGGAATTTTATGTGGCATTTTCAAATTGATTGCTATTTTTCATCTCTGTTGGTCAAATGTGCAAGCTCATGTGACATATGTTGGTAGATCTTTTGTGAAATGCTCATATGGTATTGAATGATCATGAAATTTGGTATGCTTGTAATAGACACATGATAGAACATCCCTGTTTTGGTCCTACTCATTTCTTTATTGTTTTCGTTGAGTTATGAATTTTTGAAGTGGAAGCATGTGTTGATGTTGTGATTTGGAGCATGTAATTGTGTCTGTTTTTGTTGATTTTCATTGACATGGTTACCTTGGTCCAATTAGGCTAAAATTTGGTATGCTAGACCTTGAATAGCCCCTGTTTAGGTGTAAATTATTTGAGAATTTTTGAAATTGTTTTGATATGGGATTGAATGCAATAGTTCTGTTTGCATGTTTGGTGTTTCATTTGAACTAGTTTGGATTGTTTTGTGCATAAAATGAACATGATGAATGATATGGATATGGGACTAATTGTGTTGGTTTTTGTTTGACAATAATTTGAGTTTGGTTAGAGATACCTTGCTGTTTAGGAATTTTTCTTGCCTTTGGACCCTAGGCTTGGCCTAGTGGTCTAGTTTCTAACATTTGATTGAGTTTTCAGGATGAAAAGGTGCAATGTTTATGGAGAATGATCCAAGTCAATTCAATTGATGTTGTTTGATGTTTGTACACTAACATAACTTTGTTTTGTAGGTTGTGAAGTTTGGGCTTGAGCTCATAGCTTGCCTTTGTTGTGCATTAGTTTGTATAGTCTGACTGATTAATACTTGCTGTTTATTTTGGTATGTCTGAGTACTAACTGTGTTTGACTGTTTCCAGGTACTTTTAGTTGCTCAGTTCCTTGTGAACTTTTGCTTTGCTTTGCTTAAGCAACTTGCATTGAGGTATAACTTCCTAACTTCATGTAGTCTGGAGACCCGGTCTGTTATTTGACCGGGCAAACTGTCTGAAGTCCTCCTTAAGAGGCAATGATTGTGATTGTTTAATATTGTGCCTAAGCAGGTAAAGTCCTTAATCAAGGCAATTGGTGGAAGGTAGGGATATGCAATCTATCCCCCACTATTCAGTTGAGTCTTCTCCTTGCTCCCATTACATGGTTGTAGCATTGAGATCACAAGCCCAAGATCTTGTGCAGTGCACATTGTGTCAGAGTCTCTGAGTATAGAAGGGTTCCCCCATTCTGGACCCATGCTCATTTGTCAGAAGCTCTCCCTGGTTAGGGATAAGAGCTGTGAGGTCTGATCCTCACTTCACCTTTCATCTGCTTCACCTTAGCCTCGTAATGGCAAGGTTAAGAGCAAACACAGCTCGTACAGATGACTTGCTGAGGCAGTCAAACCTATTGTGTGAGCCCACTTGTTTGGTTATAGTGCGTGCTATGTGGATATCTGTTTGAGATGCTTGTTCTCATTTGATGTATGCTTGAGTTATTTTGTACGCTTGTATGCTTGCTTCTTTCCTGGATAGGAGTAGTTTGCTTATGCAAGTAGGATAGAAAACTGAACTTAGGGTAACGATGCATGACAACACTAGGCTCGAGTCCAGCTCCCTAGTAGTGTGTCTTTCCCCGGTTTCTGGCTGAAATCTTTTTCCCTTTCAGGGGAACTACATCGCCCTGATCCTCGTTCCAGACGAGGTATGTAGGCAGGGGGTCGTGCGAGACCTCTCCGGGCAAACTTTTTTTCTTTTGTGTGTGTTTGTTTGTTATCTGATTGTGTGTTTGGTTCGGATGCCGACGTAAGCCCAGTGATTGGCTGTCGGGCTCCACGTTTGCCCTTTTGAGTGTGTTTTGGTTCGGATGCCGACGTAATTCCATCCAGTGGTTGTCGGGCTCCATGTTTGCCACCCTTGCTTGTTTGTATGTTTTGTGTTGTTTGGCGTGCGTAAGCCGAACTACAGTGGCTCTGATTCTTGTTCCAGACAAGATATGTAGGCATAAGGTGCGATACCTTATCGAGCTCGTTCCTCTTAACCCCACCTGCGTTCCCTGTGTGTGTGTGTGATGTTTTAGCAACCTATTCTTTATTCTAGGACGTGGATCCCGTCGAATACGACGGACGTGAGGGGTGCTAATACCTTCCCCTTGCGTAACCGACTCCCTTACCCTTTCTCTTTGGTCGCAAGACCATTTCCTTTCCAGGTTTCTCTGAGCGTTTCCTTTCCCTATCTTGGGATAAATAACGCGCAATGGCGGCTCTGTGTGTGTTTTATTTTTAGCTCGCCGGTTTGTTTTTCGCAGGATGCGACAGCTGGCGACTCTGCTGGGGACACAACTGATGTAGACCTATGCTGGTCCATCGTCCCTAAGCGAGTCCTTCCTAGCGTTCTAGGATTAGTTTAGGTTGCTTGTATGTGTTATTTATTGCATTTATTATTCTAACCCTATATATTTGCATAAATACTTGCATGCATCATACTATCATGTTGTTGCCGTCCTCTTTGCAGGTGGTTCCTCTGTGTGGGGTGGGTGTTCTGAGTGGGGCTAAAACCCAGGCCCGAGTATACACCTAGGATTAATGTGGTCTCACGTTCCTCATTTGCTAAATCAGCATATTGTTGTAACGTGACATGCCACAAGCCGGACGAGGTTCATCTGATAGTGCTTTCCATTGGGGAATATTCCACTTTGGTTGAGTTACTTCATTTGAACTATTGACTCTGGTGACCGATCATTTCCCGGATCTTTGGTTCAGACGGTTTTAAGAGAGCTACAATGGCACACCCGAAAGGGCAAACCCATTGAGTATCTCTGCCCGATTGTCGAAACTATTATCCGCCTTAGGATGACCTGTTTAGAATTTACCTGTGAGGGGAGGGTGATTCTTTCAGATGCATGATCAGATGGATTCAGATGGTGACTTTTGGTTCTGTGGATCAGAGTCTTATTTATAAGTCGGATTTATGGTCATTTATTGTCGTGACGCCGGAGTGCTGTCCGGGGTATTTATCAGTGGGGATCCGTTTATTTCAGGATTCCCCGGGCCGAGATAGTTATCAGTGGGGATCCGTTTATTTTAGGATTCCCTGGGCCGATTCAGATAGTGGTGAGTGTCTGCTCAGAGACTGATGATGATGATGATGATGTATCCGTCTTCCGTTTATTTCGGAACCCGTGGGTTGGATTTGTGGTTATATTCTTCCTCAGATGGTCATGATCAGTTCAGAGACCATATTCAGTGCAACAGATGATCAGATGGCTTGGAGGATGGCAACGCATTGCATTCATTCATCAGCATCATTACATTTTGCATTAATTGCATCTAACCCATGTTTACCCATATGCAGGGACATTTTGGATTGATATCCTGGTTGAGAGACTTTCTGTTCAGATATGAGGACCGGTCTGAAAAACAACATTGCCTACAGTTTCTTCGATCCAGAGATTGGTGCGCTGAAGGAGATGATAGCATTGATTACACCCGACCATGTGGGGATGTTCCGAGAGGCATACGGTAGTATCCTGAAGATGGTTTTCAGACTCAGTGATAGTGACAAGAGCGCCATCCATACCCTTCTCCAGTTCTATGACCCGGGGCTGAGATGCTTTGTGTTTCCAGACTATCTGTTGGGACCTCTGATGGAGGACTATGCTAGTATTCTGGGTATCACGATTAGAGATCAGATTCCTTTTTGTGCCATTAGGGGAGAGCCTGACGTCCTTGGGATTTCCCGTGCTCTTTATTTGAGTCCGGAAATGGTCAAGGAAGGTTTGAAAGAGAAAGGAAGATTACCGGGTTTTCACTTGGGTTTCTTGGAATCTAAAGCCAAGGAGCATGCTGCTGTGGGTGACTGGAAGACGGTCTGTGCTTTGATTGCTGTGAGCATTTATGGGATTGTTCTGTTCCCCAATCAGAAGAATTTTGTAGACCATAATGCTGTCAGATTATTCATGCAGAGAAACCCTATCCCTACTCTGATCGGAGATGTTTATTACTCAGTGCATAATCGGAATGAGAAGCTGCGTGGGGGGTTGGTCAGGTGCTGTGCTCCGTTGCTCTTCAAGTGGTTCAAGGGGTATTTGCCTTCTCGAGGTGCCTTCGTTCAGATTGATCCCAGTGTCAAGTGGTCCTTCAGGTTGATGGGTCTGCGGGCTGATGACATTTCTTGGACCCATAATGGTTTGGCTGGACGGGATTTTATATACAGTTGTGGGGCTTTTCCCAATGTGCCTCTTATAGGAGTTCAGGGTTGCATCAATTACAACCCGACGCTTCTTAGGAGACAGATGGGGTTCGCTATGGAGGTTCCTCCTCTCGAGTGTGAGACTCATGAGTCCTTTTATTTTCCTGTGGAGGGCAATCAGGCCAAGCTGATGCAGGTGTCCGGGGCATGGCGCAACATTCAGAAGAAGGGTAAGGTTCCATTTGGTAAGGTCAACTGTCGGTATTTTCCTCTATTCGAAGATTGGTTGCGGAAGAGGATTGAAGCCACATTTCTACCATTTCCGGGGGGTGATCCTGTGTGTCCTATGATTGAGGGTCCAAGTTCTTCTGTCGGCATGGAGGAATTCCTTGAGATGAAGAGGGCCAGAGATCAATTACTTGCAGAGAAAGCTGAATTGGAAAGAAGTGTTGCTCGGTTTCAGGCAGCTAATCAGGAGATCAAAGTAAAGATGGAAGATCAAGACAAGCGACATGCCTTGGAAGCCAAACGCTTTGAGATGGATACAGCCTAATATGGGAAGATCAGCCAAGCTTTAGCATCATCCAACCGGGAGCACGACATCACTAAGGATAAGCTGTTCAGAGCGTCGAAAGTCATTGAAGATGAGAAGAGAAGGCAAATACTTGTCAGAGATCAGAGGGACGACAGAGTCCGAGTCCTCATTGCTGAATGGGAGACCAAGCTGAAAGTCAAGGAAGCGGAGAATCTGAAGATCGTCGCCGAGAGAGATCACTACATGGCTGAGAGAGACTATTACTTCAGGCAGATGAAGATTCATCAGAAGGAAGTGGGGAGACTACAACAGGAGAACACCGAGCTCAGGTTCGCCGCAGAGTTCGCGAGGATGGAAGATGAGATAGGGCCATCTGTGGGACCCTCATCCAGCTAGATCTTTCATTTGTGTCGGATTACCGTCAGACTTGTTGACGGAATTCACTTGTCTGTATTTCTTTCTTATTCTGGAGGATTGTATTTGACTTTATTTGACTTGATGTATGACTATGGCACTGATTGTGCACTCTTTGGTTATGTGATGGTGATTTTTCATTCAGTAATTGGTTTTCAAACTTTATTTGCTCTGCCGTATGCACTCACACAAGCACACACATGGTTGGGGGTATCATGCTGAATCACATATCTCCGATCTGCACGATAAATCAAATGCTGAATATCAGAATGTTGATGCCGGATTATTACTTGTCTCAATGATACCAGGATCGAGAGACAAAGTGTCCTTCATGTGGATAGACTCTGCATCCATGCATTAATCATAATAACTGTGTTTTATTTTGCAGGTGTTTGTTACTAACGTGCTTGTTTGTGACAGGAATCATTGCTCGCGCTCGTAGAACTGTACCCTTGCACTCAACACGCCCTCACAGATATTATACCAGAAGAAATACTCCCAGACTCATGGAGCTTCCCAGTGCAGATATGCTCGAACTGAAAGATAAAATGAACGAACTGATCAACATAATGCAAGGCTTTGCAGTTGGTCAGAAGGCTCTGGCAGACAAGGTTGAAAAGCTCGAGCGGGCTTCTACAGCAAACAGTGGGGTTAACCTGGATGGAGTCTCCAACCAGGGGCAGGGGTCCCGAGACGGTGGAAAGAGGACGACTGTGGGTCTCGTGAATAATGCTGGTGGTCTTGGTGGTGTGGGTGGCCAACCGGGTCAGAATATGAAAGACAATTTTGTGCCTCCGTTTTATGGGTTCGACGAAGATCAGGAGGAGGATAGAGAGGCTGATCAATTCTCCATGCAGAATGAGCCGTTTGTTCCTTATAGCGCTCCACCTCAGAACAAAGAGATTCAGCTGCTGGCTGAGAAAATCAAGGTGTTGGAGAGTTATGCCACTCCTGGGGTGGTGAATATGTCTAACATGGGACTGGTAGAGGGGATTGTGATCCCACAGAAGTTCAAGGCGCCCAGTTTTGACAGATATAACGGGAGTTCTTGCCCAGAGACGCACTTACAAGCTTTTGTCCGCAAGATATCTGCGTACACGATGGACCAGAAATTGTGGATGTACTTCTTCCAGGACAGCCTGTCCGGAGGCTCCCTGGAATGGTATACTAAGCTGAAATCGTCTGATATAAAGAGTTGGCAGGATCTTGGAGATGCTTTCTTCAAGCAGTACCAGTTCAACGCTGACATGGCTCCGAGCCGTACCCAGCTGCAGGGTATGTCTCAGAAAAATAACGAGGGATTCAAGGAGTATGCTCAGCGATGGAGAGAACTGGCTGCGAGAGTTCAACCTCCACTTGTGGATAGAGAGATGTCAGACTTGTTTATGGGGACCCTGCAGGGGCCGTTTGCGGAAAGGATGGTGGGTTGTCCTATCACCAATTTCTCTGACATTGTGGTGGTAGGGGAAAGAATCGAAAGTTGGTTGAAACTGGGTAAGATTCAGGGTAATGCGTCTGCTTCTTCTTCGGGGTCTAAAAAGCCATTTGGTAATAATGGGGGTCAGAGGAAGAAGGAAGGAGACACCAGTGCTGTTTATACTCAACGTGGACCCAGTAGGGACCGTTACTTCCAGCACACTGCTGCGGTAACTATCCCTGCTGAGCCTCAATCTGCACCGCAACAACAGCAGCAACAGCAACAGAGGCAACCCTTTCAGCAGAGGCAGCAAAGGGCCAGTTATCAGGTCCGGGGCAGGGCACAGGACCGTCAATTTGATAGGCCTCCGGTGACATACGCCTTCTTGTTCAAGAAACTGCAAGACTTGGGGCTAGTGCAGACCAGAACCCTGGCACCTTTGAGACCTGATCAAAGGCCAGCCAGCTATGACGAGAACGCCAAATGTGAATTCCACTCAGGTGCGCCTGGGCATAATATTGAGAACTGTAAAGCTTTTAAGCACACAGTTCAGGATTTAGTGGATTCCAAGGCAATTAATTTTGCACCATCTCCTAACGTCAATGCAAATCCCATGCCCGCGCATGGTCAGAGGGGGGTGAATGCCATTTCTGCGGTAAGTAGAGTTGGGCTGTCTGATGTGAGTCAGTTGAAGACGCCTTTGGCCGAGGTCAAGAGGCAGTTGTTAAAGAATGGGGTTTATCCGAGCTGCGGTCACGTGTGTGCTGAGTGCACTGTTTCTGTGAATGGTTGTGAGCTTCTGAGGAAGTGTGTCCAGGGGCTGATGGACGAAGGGGTTATCATAATTGAAAGGGCTGACAAAGAAGGAAAAGAGGAGGTCTCCACCATAACAATCTATTATGATCCGGTTGATTTGTCGAACCTTGTGGAGGAGGCTCCAGTTACCATCACGGTACCTGGGCCAATTCCCTACGACCAAGATGATGCCGTGCCATGGCATTATGGTGGGGAAGTGTATTGCAACGGTGAGAAGTTGGAGGAACAATCTGCAAGTGAAATCACCGTGCTAAAGGTGGATAATGCCGGTCCCAGCGGTTTCACTCGCAGTGGGAGGTTGTTTGCTCCTGATGCGTTAAGGAGAGGGGAGGAAGAAAAAGATAAAAAAGAAAAGGCCGAGGCTTTAGCCAGGGCAAAGGGAAAGGCTGTGGTTGAGAATGGAGGTACTCCTGTGGTGACACCGGCGCCTGCGGGGTCGGACAACAAATTTGATGATGAAGCTGAAGAGTTCTTAAGAATCATCAAAAAGTCGGAGTATAAACTGGTTGATCATTTACAGCAAACTCCTTCCAAGATCTCAATTCTTTCATTGTTGCTGAGCTCAGAGGGGCATAGGGAGGCCTTATTGAAAATTTTGAAGAAGGCTTATGTTCCTCAGGAGATCACTATCAATCAGCTGGAGACGGTCGTATCCAATGTGCATGCTAGCCATGGGTTGGGCTTTACGGATATGGACCTGACAGTGGATGGAAGGAACCACAACAGGGCACTACACATAGCAATGGAATGCAAAGGAGCCGTGCTTTCGCATGTGCTGGTTGATACCGGCTCCTCATTAAATGTGTTGCCAAAGAAAGCCCTGGCAAAGCTTAACTGTGATGGGCTGATTTTGACCCCGACAGATTTGATTGTGCGGGCATTTGATGGGTCTAAAAGGGTCGTGTTCGGGGAGGTTGAATTGCCGGTGAAGATTGGACCTGAGGTGTTTAAGTCAACATTCTACGTCATGGACATTCAGCCGGCATACAGTTGCCTGTTGGGTCGCCCATGGATTCATGCTGCGGGAGCAGTTACTTCAACTTTGCACCAGAAATTGAAATATGTCTGGGGAGGTCAGGTTGTCACAGTTTGTGGAGAGGAGGACATCTTCGTCAGCCACTTGTCTTCATTCAAGTATGTGGAGATGGATGGGGAAATATGGGAGACGCCTAGCCAGGCATTCGAAACCGTCAAGGTGGAGAATGCTCTGTTTGCGAAAGAAGAAGAGAAACCATCCATCGCTTCCTACAAACAGGCTGCTGAGGTGGTTAAGAATGGAGAGGCTCCTGGTTGGGGCAGAATAACGGAGATTCCTGAGAAGAAGGACAGATTTGGGGTTGGATATCAACCTGGCCGAGGCTCAGGACGAGGAAGAGGACGTCGTACGTCGGTTACCTTCACAAGCGCCGGAATGCTGGATCCGGATCATATCTGTATGATGAGTGAAGATGCTGATAGTGACTGCGACATGGACCAATGGATAAAGCCGTGCACGCCAGGGATGGGAATCCAGAACTGGAAGGCTGAAGAGATCATCCGGGTCACTCTCCTTGAAGAGTAATATTTTTCTTGTTTTCATTCTTATTTGCATGAAAACCATGCGTGTTGCCCGACACGTAATGGTCCATTGTAAGGGCCACCTCATGTTTAAATTTGCAAGATTTTTGCATCATGAATAAAGGATGTTTTTCAATCAAAAGCGGTGTTCCCTGTTTTTCATTTATTTTGCAGTTAAAAAGTAAAAACAAATAAAAATGGCAATGTTTTCGTTTTTCTTTTTGTTTTCTCACACTGGTTCTAAAGCAATGCATGAATCAACATTCATGCAGATGTGATTCCTCTCCGGATCTCATTGATAACAATTCTGTTACACCCTTGTATGACTTCGACAATCCGATCTATCTTGCTGAAGAAGAAGACGAAGAAGATTGTGAACTGCCAGGGGAATTAGCCAGGTTGTTAAAACAAGAGGAGAAGGTGATTCAGCCGCATGAAGAACAGATTGAGGTGGTGAATCTGGGTACCGACGAGGTTAAGAAAGAGGTGAAAATCGGGGCTGCTTTGGAGGAAAGTGTCAAGAGCAGAATGGTGGCATTGTTGTAGGAGTATGTCGACATCTTTGCCTGGTCTTATCAAGATATGCCAGGGTTGGATACCGATATCGTTGTGCACAAGCTACCGTTGAGAACAAATTGTCCTCCCGTGAAGCAGAAGTTGCGCAGAACTCGACCTGACATGGCGATGAAGATTAAAGAAGAAGTGCAGAAGCAGTGGGATGCTGGTTTCCTTGCTGTCACTAATTATCCGCCATGGGTCGCGAACATCGTGCCAGTCCCGAAGAAAGATGGGAAGGTGAGAATGTGTGTGGACTACCGAGATCTGAATAGGGCTAGTCCGAAGGATGATTTTCCACTACCTCACATTGACGTGTTGGTAGATAATACAGCTCAATTCTCGGTGTTTTCTTTCATGGATGGTTTTTCTGGCTATAATCAAATCAAAATGTCGCCAGATGATATGGAGAAAACAACGTTCATCACACCATGGGGTACCTTTTGTTATAAGGTGATGCCATTTGGTCTCAAGAACGCCGGTGCTACTTATCAGAGAGCCATGGTGACTTTGTTTCATGATATGATTCATCATGAAATTGAATGCTATGTTGATGACATGATAGCAAAGTCCCAGACAGAAGAGGGGCATTTGGTAGATCTGGCTAAGTTGTTCGACCGGTTGAGACAGTTCAGACTGAGGTTGAATCCGAACAAGTGCACTTTCGGGGTGCGGTCCGGTAAATTGCTGGGGTTCATTGTAAGTGAGAAAGGCATCGAGGTTGATCCTGCTAAAGTAAAAGCAATAAAAGAAATGCCTGAACCGAGAACAGAGAAGGAGGTTCGTGGTTTCTTAGGTAGATTGAACTACATTTCGCGGTTCATATCTCATCTAACAGCCACGTGTGAACCGATTTTCAAATTGTTGAGAAAAGATCAAACGGTCAGGTGGAATGATGATTGCCAAGCGGCATTTGAAAAAATAAAAGAGTATTTGCAGGAGCCTCCGATTCTGATGCCTCCTGTGGAGGGAAGACCGCTAATTCTGTACCTGACAGTCCTCGAGGGGTCTATGGGGTGTGTATTGGGGCAGCATGACGAGTCTGGTCGAAAAGAGCATGCCATATACTACCTTAGCAAAAAGTTTACCGACTGTGAAACAAGATATTCACTGCTCGAGAAAACTTGCTGTGCTTTGGTCTGGGTTGCTCGCCGACTAAGGCAGTACATGTTGGTTCATACCACTTTATTGATTTCCAAGATGGATCCAATCAAGTACATTTTCGAGAAGCCAGCATTGACCGGACGGGTTGCGAGGTGGCAAATGATTTTGACTGAATACGATATACGGTATACCTCTCAGAAAGCGATCAAGGGGAGTGTATTGTCTGATTACCTCGCCCAGCAACCTATTGATGATTATCAACCGATGAAGTTTGAATTCCCTGATGAGGACATCATGTTTCTCAAATCGAAAGATTGCGAGGAACCGATCCCGGAGGAGGGGCCTGACCCTGAATCCGAATGGATTCTGATGTTTGATGGGGCCGTTAACGTGAATGGTAGCGGTGTTGGTGCTGTTTTGGTTACGCCGAAAGGATCCCACATTCCTTTTGCTGCCCGGCTAACATTTGAGTGCACCAACAACGTGGCTGAATATGAAGCGTGTATATTAGGGATTGAAGAGGCGATTGATTTGAGAATCAAGAACCTTGTCATTTATGGAGATTCAGCTCTGGTGATAAATCAGGTTAACGGGAAATGGTATACGCATCAATCTCATTTGGTTCCGTATCGAGATTATACGAGGAGATTGTTGACGTTTTTCACCGAGGTGAAGTTGCATCATGTGCCCAGAGAGGAGAATCCTTTGGCAGATGCTTTGGCTACTCTGGCTGCCTTGATTAAGGTGCAGAGGTGGAATCAGTTCCCCAGTGTGGAAGTGGGACGTCTGGATAGGCCGGCTTATGTGTTTGCTGCTGATACGGCACCTGATGATGAGAAGCCGTGGTATTACGATATCAAGCGCTATCTAGAGACGCAAGAATATCCTGAGGGAGCATCGAAGAAAGATAGAAAGACTCTGCGGAGATTAGCCATGGTATTCTATCTGAATAAGGATGGGGTTTTGTATAAAAGAAATTTTGATTGGGTCTTGCTCAGATGTGTTGATGATGCAGAAGCAAGCCAATTGATGAAAGAGGTTCATGAGGGATCGTTCGGTACCCATGCCAGTGGAAATGCAATGGTAAAGAAGCTGCTGAGAGCAGGTTATTATTGGATGACAATGGAGGCCCAATGTTTCAATTTCGTGCGGAAGTGCCATAAATGCCAGATTTATGCAGACAAGGTGCACGTGCCTCCGAATCCGTTGAGTTTAATGTCGTCTCCATGGCCGTTTGCTATGTGGGGCATTGATATGATTGGAAAGATTGAGCCTATAGCTTCGAATGGGCACAGATTCATATTGGTGGCTATTGATTACTTCACCAAGTGGGTCGAAGCAGCCTCTTATACGAATGTGACGAAGCAGGTTGTGGCCAGATTTCTGAAGAGAGACATCATTTGCCGATATGGGGTTCCCGAGAGAATCATTACTGATAATGGTTCTAATTTGAATAATAAGATGATGGCAGAACTTTGCCGGGAATTCAAGATCGAGCATCACAATTCTTCTCCTTATCGTCCGAAGATGAATGGGGCGGTTGAGGCAGCCAACAAGAATATAAAGAAGATTGTGCAGAAAATGGTGGTAACCTACAAAGACTGGCATGAGATGTTGCCGTTTGCATTGCATGGGTATCGAACGTCGGTACGTACATCTACTGGGGCAACTCCATTCTCATTGGTATATGGGATGGAGGCTGTGCTACCCGTTGAGGTTCAGATCCCCTCTTTGAGAGTCCTGATGGACGTGAAGTTGCAAGAGGCTGAATGGGTAAGGACCCGGTATGAAGAGTTGAGCCTGATAGAGGAAAAGAGGCTAGCAGCCATCTGTCATGGGCAGTTGTATCAGCAGAGGATGAAGCGTGCTTTTGACAAAAAGGTGCGACCTCGGGTGTATCACGTAGGTGATATGGTGCTGAAAAGGATCCTTCCTCCTCAAAACGATCGAAGGGGCAAATGGACACCGAATTATGAAGGTCCATTCGTGGTCAAGAAGGTTTTCTCTGGCGGAGCCTTGTTGTTAACGACCATGGATGGCGAGGATTTTCCATCCCCTGTGAATGCGGACGCAGTTAAAAAATACTTCGTATGAATTGACCCGCTGGACGAAAAGAATAAAATAGTCCAGGCAAAAATGGGCATCCCGGCGAACCAAAAACAGAAAGAAAGGTTCGGGCAAAAATTAGGGATAAAAATGAAAAAATTGTACACCCGGCAAGTCGAAAACCTGGAAAGGCGACTTGGGCAAAAAAGGGTATCCCGGTGGACTGAAAACCCGAAAGGGCGGTTCAGGCAAAAGAGGGATTGAAACGAACAACTGCGTCTAGCATGATCATTTGCGCTTTGGTTAAAGCGTCATGGATAATGCCCGGTAGGGATCAGTCGGAATCGTCTTGTTCAGAAGGCGGAAAGCATGGAGAGTCTGAGGACATATGGGGTGTAACCGAGTTGGAACTCGATGAGATCACGGGTTTCACATTGCCATTAGGATAGATTTTTCCTTTTGAGCGCAATTACCTCTTTTCAGGAATTGCTTCCTTTTGTATTGCTCCTTTGAGCCACACTTTTCCAATCAATAAAATGCATATTCAGTCAAATAATTTTGTTTTTGTTTTTCATTACCGCTTTGATTGCAAAAACATCCGATTATTTTTGGTAAAGAATCTTGCATTTTAAGACATACAGGTTCCTTCCAATGCATGTTTATAAGATTGAAAGCTTGAAATCTTATTCGGAAGTTTGAGTGGCCCAAGTGTTGAAATCTTGACACGCTTGGGACACGGTTTTATCTGACGGTCTGTTTTGCAGGTACTGTTAGATATTTTCACTCACTTGCAGGTTGTGGTGTGGAAGCTTTGTAATAGATCCCCAGAGCGTTCGCTCAGGGACGAATGAATGAAAATGACGAAGACGTTGAGACGTACGACGATCCTTGATGTTAATCAAGAAGACTCTTCAAAGTCGGAAGACTTGAAAGTATGTAATTCCCCGCAGAGTACGATCAGGGACGAGTGCCTGAAGAAAGGACGGTAGGAAGAGACGGCGAGACGTACGACGATCCTTGATGTTAATCAAGAAGACTCTTCAAAGTCGGAAAATTGGAATTTCTGTATACATTCCAGGAGTACGTTTCTCGTCGAGCGCGGGGCGATTGGGAATACAAGATGATGGAGCAGAAAAGGTCCAGACGAGTCTGGGAATTCTCAAAAGTGGAAAGCTGATACGAGATTGGGGGGTAGATACCGTGGTTCGACGAGTCGACGGGTGTTCTGTACCAACTTTACTCATTTCTCCAGCAAGGTCCCCAAGTAGAATTAGAGGGACTAGCTCCCCAGCAGATCCGAGGTCTGTGGCTTCCCCAGCCGAGTCGAGATGGTTATCCCCGGCAGGTTTAAAATGGTGTTTCCTCAGCAGCCAGGTTTGAAGGTTGCTACTCCCCGAGTGGAGCGGGTTTCAATGAAATATATCTCCAGCAGTGTTCATCCTACCAGTGGATTGAACAAAGTCCCGTAGCGGACGGATTTTTGCATCACTAGCTGAGTTGATTCTACCTATGGGTTGCGCGGGTTGTCCCCAGCGGAGTAGTATTCGTTTCCCTAGCAGGGTCAGGATGGTTGCCCAGCAGGTGATAGAGTGATGCATCCCCAGATGAGTCTGGAGATTGCTATTTCCCCAGCGGAGTATCTGTGAGCATTTCCCCAGTGAAGTCAGCAGGTATCTGTGAGGGTTTTCCCGAAGCGGAGTCAGGATTGATATCCCTAGCAAGTCAAGACTGTTGTATCCCCGCAGAGCGTTGGTGGTAATTATCCCCAGCGGTTTCTCGAGTGGATTGGGTGCAAAGGAGGTTCTTCCCCAGCAAGGGTTGCCTTATCCCCAGCAGCAGTTATTCCCCAGCATGGTGGAAATTGGAGTATTAACGAGTTCCTCAGCAGAGTGTCTCGTATTCCCCAGAGGAGTCCCTTGAGGGGGATACTTTTTTATGCATTCATCATGAAAAAATAACATGGCATATTGCATAGAAAAATAAATAATCGCGTAGCATTTCCATAAGTATGGAGCATTACGCAGAAAAAAAATCGATCATTCATCATTGCAAGCATAAGCTAGTCTCAAACCGTGGTTACTGTTCGAGAAGTGGTTTTGCCCAAAGGTGAAGAGGTGTTACTCCGAGGAGTTCAGCATCGTGATTGAATCGAAGATATTCCCCAGTAGTGCGATACTGGAGGAGTAATTGTTTTCCGTCAAGCCGAGATGGGAAATGTTTGGCGTTCAGCGCAATTCAAGCCGTGGTTACCGCTTGGAGTCTTTATTTCGCCTGAGGGTGAAGGTGTTACTCTGAGGAGTTTAGCATCATGACGTCAGATCAACAGTGTTCCCCAGTAGTGCGATATTGGAGGAAATTTTTCCGTCGAGCAGAGATGGAAATAAAATCAGAGGACGTTACGCGATCAGCGCGATTTCGGGGTTCAAATGGAGAAAAGGAAATGCTGAGGTATTTTCTGGGGTTCAAATGGAGAAAAGGAAATGCTGAGGTATTTTCTGGGGTTCAAATGGAGATGGAGTTGAAGATTATATCCGGGATGAGGTCCTTAGGATTATCTTCTGTTCATGTGTCACCTTAGACTCAGGCTGAGGCCAATAGAGGTCGTTATAGGTGTCTTCTGAGGAAGAGATACACATGCTACCTTCCTTTTGTGAAGGTATACCCTCTGACATGTCGTCCTCAGAGTGGTTTGGTGTTATTTCCGACGTTGCCAGCGGAATTATCACGAGAGATTGGAGAAAAGGATATGCTGAGGCATTTTCCGGGGTTCAAATGGAGAAAAGAAGATGTTGAGGCATTTTCTGGAGACGGGGTTCAAACGGAGAAAAGGAGATGTTGAGGCATTTTCTGGAGAACGGGGTTCATATTGGCGATCGCGAGTTATCGTCAGGCGACTGGGGTTCAAATCGGAGAATGGGGTTCATTATTTTGGCAAAAAGGAGTGCTGAGGCATTTTCTGGGGTTCAAATGCAGAGATCCGAGGATCGTTTGCGCAGAGAAAATTTCGGGGTTCGAGAAAATGAAAAAGAATAAGAAAATTTCGGGGTTCAAGAAAAGCATAAAAAGAAGAGAATAATAATCCCGCGTGGATGTGTGGTGATCAGGCCATGGTTATCCCTGCGTTACCATTTATTTTGGTATACAGGTCGACGTTTTTAAGTTGGTTTCTTCGCCGATGCTGACAGGCGCTGTTAATTGTTATCCCATCAGAGTGCAAATTGTTCGTCTGTTCTTGGTATTCAATCACTCTTCATCCTGATCATCCGAAAGCCGAGGCTATTTCGTATCGACAGGTTCACAGTGGATTGAATAGGGGCAGCTGTAACACCTCAAAATTTGCCCTCCTCTCTTGGGACTAGCATTAACATATTACATACATTTTTAGGTCATTAGGCATTGCATGTTGCATATCATGTGGGTACATTGTGCAAGCCATTCTCCCAAGTCTTGATCAGAAGATGAGAAAGTCTAAGTGCAAGCCTAGGGTTTACTGACTGATCATTGGCTATCTGAGGATGTGGAGGTTCAAATTAGGGTTTTATGGTTCTCAGTGGATGTTGGTCTTCATCTTGATTGCAATGATACATCATCATCATCATGGTTGGTTATCATCAGAAGAATCAAGGGATTGAAGCTCATTCCTTGAGATTAGGGTTTTGACCACTGGTCAACCCTAATCAGTTGCATTGGGCCAGTCAGGGCATGATCAGGAGATGGGGCTTATGATGGTTATGGGGTTCATTCTATGATTATATTGAGCTAATTGAGGCTAGGGTTTCACCCTTGAGCCATTTCATCAGGAGATTGGGGCTCAGATTGATCTATGCATTGCCAGATTCATCTGTCAGTTGAAAAAGTCAACTGTGGTCAACTGTACATGATTTGATGGATTTGGAGGTGGAAATGAGTTGGATGCACTTCATTCATGTTGGAACAAGTGTTGTATGACATTTCAAAGCTTAAGAATGGAGAAAATCAAGTCAGGACAAAAACTGCCAAAAATAGAAAGTGACTTGTAATTGAAGTTTCCAAAAATGGAAAGTTTTTGACCTCAAGACCACGTGTCCAAGGAAGCTTCAAATGAAAAATTGTTCAACATGAAAGTTGTAGATCTTGTTCTCACCTTTCCAAAAAGTCCAAGAACTTGAAAATCCCATGTATGGTTGGAAAATTGGGGCTCAGTGAAATTCAGAAATGACCCATAATCAGGAGGCCATAATTTCCACATGGATTGTCCAAATTGCAAGTTCTTTATATGCACAAACTCCATTTGACATGTACTTCCATGGTGCATAATTGGATTTTTTCAAAAGTGGTCAATGCAAAAAGTCAATTTTCAACTGGACAGTTAAATGGACCAAGGGCAAAATTGTCCAACTTGGGAAATAATTGGAATTTTTGAGTGGGGATTTTTGCAACACCTCATAAATGGCATTTGAAACTTGTTGGAATCATCATTACATGCCTAGGCCTTGTGGTTTGGAATTTGACTTGTAAAATGAAATTGCAAAATTGGACACATAACCATTCACATGTGATTTTTCAAAATACACATCCAATGAGAGTGAAACAAGTTGCAACAGCTCACACATGTCATTTAGAGAGTGTGTGAGCTGTCCATGAGGTGGCAATGAGCTGGCATGGGAAGTTCCAATTTTGCCCTTACTTGAAATTAACCATTTTCACTAATCATTCCATTTGGTTAATTAACATGTTTAAGCTTGGATTAAGGTGGCATATATATTCTTAATCACATTCTAATCATAACAGAAACTCACACTTCCCAAAATCAGATCAAGATTCATCAATTCTCTTCAACTTCTCTCAAGAACACAAAACCTTCAAATCCATCAATCTTCTTCAATATTGGCTCAATCTTCGAAATTCTTCTTGCATTGATCTTGTATCACCATCTTCTACGTCTGTTTTTGCTTCTCATCATCAATCGAGCACCAAAACTCGACTGCACATCCAAGCTCCATTAATGGCAAATCGAGTTTTCATGCACTAGGAGTGGAATCAAGCAAACCTGAACGCATCGATCATCTTCCTTATCTCTCTTCTCCATCTGTTTCGTGGAATTGAGCTTCAAGAACAGCAAATTCACCGCTGCCATTCCAGGTATGCAAAATTTCGAATCTCACGTTTTGCTTGATTGGTATATGCGTTTGAAAGCTTGTTCCACGTAGAATCCAATGATGTGAGTAGTTTAGCAAATGATGCACTGTAGACTAAGAAATCTGGATTTGAAATTATGAACCAAAACCCTAACATGATCGATTCAGATGATTTAGGAATTTTTAGGCAAAATTAAGTTGATATTTGTGATCTACGTAGTGAGACGAGTCCAACGGTTATCCATTTGCTTGTTTTGGTGGAGGTTTTGTGTTCATCAAGTTCTTGATATTTCTGGAAAATTTGAGATGAAAACGATGATGGAAGTGTGTTTGATCCAAAAATCCGTTTGAAAATTCAAATAACCTGTTTCCCTCCCCCGCGCCTTATAATTACAGGAATGCCACTGGTGAAAATCATTTTAATTTAATTAATTCATAAAAAATTCATTAACACCTTAGAAAATTCACCAAAAATTGATAAAAAATCAGAAAAATGTGAGGATTTTTGTGTTGACTTTGTTTTTGACTCTAGAATTTTTTTGACCTATTGGTTGAAGTTGTGCATGGTAGAAATTGTGTTTGACCTAGGTTTGTTTCACATGTGCTACATTTTGATACATTCTACCATTTTGATTGTGAAATGCTCATAGTATAAAAGAAATTCTTGAAAATTTTGTGGTAATTGTAGACTGGTTGATGATGATTTACATGTACATTTTGTGAATTTTTGATTCCTGGTGATTGAGTTATGAATTTTGGAACTTAGGTGTGACAATTGGTGTCACACCTCATTATGTCAACTTGCTGGATTTTTTTGAGTGACCTAGGCTTGTTAGAATAATATGAAATTTTGCATGATGTTTCATTAACATGTTAAGATGCTATGTGAATTTTTGTGGAATTTTATGTGGCATTTTCAAATTGATTGCTATTTTTCATCTCTGTTGGTCAAATGTGCAAGCTCATGTGACATATGTTGGTAGATCTTTTGTGAAATGCTCATATGGTATTGAATGATCATGAAATTTGGTATGCTTGTAATAGACACATGATAGAACATCCCTGTTTTGGTCCTACTCATTTCTTTATTGTTTTCGTTGAGTTATGAATTTTTGAAGTGGAAGCATGTGTTGATGTTGTGATTTGGAGCATGTAATTGTGTCTGTTTTTGTTGATTTTCATTGACATGGTTACCTTGGTCCAATTAGGCTAAAATTTGGTATGCTAGACCTTGAATAGCCCCTGTTTAGGTGTAAATTATTTGAGAATTTTTGAAATTGTTTTGATATGGGATTGAATGCAATAGTTCTGTTTGCATGTTTGGTGTTTCATTTGAACTAGTTTGGATTGTTTTGTGCATAAAATGAACATGATGAATGATATGGATATGGGACTAATTGTGTTGGTTTTTGTTTGACAATAATTTGAGTTTGGTTAGAGATACCTTGCCGTTTAGGAATTTTTCTTGCCTTTGGACCCTAGGCTTGGCCTAGTGGTCTAGTTTCTAACATTTGATTGAGTTTTCAGGATGAAAAGGTGCAATGTTTATGGAGAATGATCCAAGTCAATTCAATTGATGTTGTTTGATGTTTGTACACTAACATAACTTTGTTTTGTAGGTTGTGAAGTTTGGGCTTGAGCTCATAGCTTGCCTTTGTTGTGCATTAGTTTGTATAGTCTGACTGATTAATACTTGCTGTTTATTTTGGTATGTCTGAGTACTAACTGTGTTTGACTGTTTCCAGGTACTTTTAGTTGCTCAGTTCCTTGTGAACTTTTGCTTTGCTTTGCTTAAGCAACTTGCATTGAGGTATAACTTCCTAACTTCATGTAGTCTGGAGACCCGGTCTGTTATTTGACCGGGCAAACTGTCTGAAGTCCTCCTTAAGAGGCAATGATTGTGATTGTTTAATATTGTGCCTAAGCAGGTAAAGTCCTTAATCAAGGCAATTGGTGGAAGGTAGGGATATGCAATCTATCCCCCACTATTCAGTTGAGTCTTCTCCTTGCTCCCATTACATGGTTGTAGCATTGAGATCACAAGCCCAAGATCTTGTGCAGTGCACATTGTGTCAGAGTCTCTGAGTATAGAAGGGTTCCCCCATTCTGGACCCATGCTCATTTGTCAGAAGCTCTCCCTGGTTAGGGATAAGAGCTGTGAGGTCTGATCCTCACTTCACCTTTCATCTGCTTCACCTTAGCCTCGTAATGGCAAGGTTAAGAGCAAACACAGCCCGTACAGATGACTTGCTGAGGCAGTCAAACCTATTGTGTGAGCCCACTTGTTTGGTTATAGTACGTGCTATGTGGATATCTGTTTGAGATGCTTGTTCTCATTTGATGTATGCTTGAGTTATTTTGTACGCTTGTATGCTTGCTTCTTTCCTGGATAGGAGTAGTTTGCTTATGCAAGTAGGATAGAAAACTGAACTTAGGGTAACGATGCATGACAACACTAGGCTCGAGTCCAGCTCCCTAGTAGTGTGTCTTTCCCCGGTTTCTGGCTGAAATCTTTTTCCCTTTCAGGGGAACTACATCGCCCTGATCCTCGTTCCAGACGAGGTATGTAGGCAGGGGGTCGTGCGAGACCTCTCCGGGCAAACTTTTTTTCTTTTGTGTGTGTTTGTTTGTTATCTGATTGTGTGTTTGGTTCGGATGCCGACGTAAGCCCAGTGATTGGCTGTCGGGCTCCACGTTTGCCCTTTTGAGTGTGTTTTGGTTCGGATGTCGACGTAATTCCATCCAGTGGTTGTCGGGCTCCATGTTTGCCACCCTTGCTTGTTTGTATGTTTTGTGTTGTTTGGCGTGCGTAAGCCGAACTACAGTGGCTCTGATTCTTGTTCCAGACAAGATATGTAGGCATAAGGTGCGATACCTTATCGAGCTCGTTCCTCTTAACCCCACCTGCGTTCCCTGTGTGTGTGTGTGATGTTTTAGCAACCTATTCTTTATTCTAGGACGTGGATCCCGTCGAGTACGACGGACGTGAGGGGTGCTAATACCTTCCCCTTGCGTAACCGACTCCCTTACCCTTTCTCTTTGGTCGCAAGACCATTTCCTTTCCAGGTTTCTCTGAGCGTTTCCTTTCCCTATCTTGGGATAAATAACGCGCAGTGGCGGCTCTGTGTGTGTTTTATTTTTAGCTCGCCGGTTTGTTTTTCGCAGGATGCGACAACATCGTTCGCAGTTATTTTCGAAAGCATAAAACATCTCATGCATCATGACATGGCATGAAGCTAACTTTATTTTTCAGGTTAATTATCTTCCTGATACAGTCAAAATAGAGAGCCATTCAGACGGACATCTTCATCGATTACGTTCAGATTCAGATACACTCCATGTCAACATTCATTCTGACATCCTCCTAACGATGGCATCTATAAGCTCATCCCAGACGTTTATTGCAAATACAACATATACAAATACTATCAGATATAGCCTAGCGTACGGTTCATTCTGATTCAGCTCAACATATGACTCTTTCAACTCAGATGCGATCTAACGTACGATCCATTCCGACCTTCAACAACTCCAATACGGTCTAGCATACGACCCATTTGGACCTTAAAGGCCTCAAATGCTACCTAGCGTACGGTACATTCTGAAGTGTAGTCTGGCGTATGACTACCCCCTTCATCATCAGGTACAGCCTAACGGACGGCTCAGTCTACAACTCAGATACGATCTAGCATACGATCCATTCTGATCCTTCACCCCCAGTAACGATACAGCCTAACGGACAGCTCGTTCCGCAACTCAGATACGATCTAGCGTACGATCCATTCTGATCCTTTATCCCCAGCAGTGTATGACTCATTCGGATTCTTATCTCATTTTGATTCGGCACAACATATTACTCCTCCGACAATACGGTCTAGCGTACGACCCATTCGGATCTTCATTCCTCAGATACTACCTAGCGTACGGTACATCCCGAGGTGTAGTCTAGCGTACGACTACTTTTCGTCAGATACAACCTAACAGGCGGCCCATTCTGCAACTCAGATACGATCTAGCGTATGATCCATTCTGATCTGTTATCCCCAGCGGCGTATGACCCATTCTAACTCCCCAGTGAAGTCGACGGCCTAATGAATGACTCACTATACGGTCTAGCGTATGACCCAGTGACACCCATGACTTCAGATATCTTCTAACGTACAACGTACTCTGAAGCTCTCATCATCAAACTTCCTAGATGGCATCTTTAAGCCCATCTCCATCAAGACTAACTACTTGACAAGTGCAAATTTTTGGGGCATTCTAAGTGTTCAATAATCTTCCACCTCCAGACCACGAATGGCGTACATACCATTCTGACTCTCTCGGTTCAAGAATATTGAACAGGGCCAGCTGTCATACCCCAAAATTTGCCCATTAATATTTTAAGACATTTTTCAGGGCACTCTGACTCATTTTTATGACACTGATCTTAAAGGAACAAAGGCCCAGCTCACGAATGGCCCGATCCAGAAAATGGCCCAAACTGGCCTGTTCGCTACACGCTCGCCTAGCGAACGTTCGCTACACGTTCGCTACACGCTCGCCTAGCGAACGTTCGCTACACGTTCGCTACACGCTCGCCTAGCGAAGCTGACAGACAACAGAAAATTTCGGGCTTCATTCTGAGCCCATTAGGTCACAAAAAAGAGCATTATAAATACCAGCACTTCAGTAATGAAAAGGAGAACGAAAAAGGACGAAAGGAGAACCCTAGCAAGCAAACCTTGATACTCATTGGAGGCAAACCTGGAAGGAACTCGGCGGCACCAAGTTCTACCTCCGCCCAATTCAATCCGATTTGCCGATTCGAAGTCACAACTCAGCTGCTAACAGGTTTACATTGCTATCATTGTTTTATATTCTTAATTTGCATATGACTTTATGATTAGATTTATGAAATACCTTAAGCTTGGCATGTGAACTATAGTATATACCATGCATACCTTAAATGATTAATCGTATAATTGCAGTAATGAGATCCATAAGGCATAAAATTGGTTGAGATTGTACTGATATCATATCCAAAAACCAGCAGCGCTCGCTAGCACATCGCTAAGCGAGCCAGCAGCGAGTACTCGCTAGGCCTTCGCTAGGCGAAGCAGGGGCGAATGGAACAGCGCCTGTTTCATTGTTTTGGCTGTTCTATCTTATGTTATTATAATTCTGCATCATTTGGTTTGAGTTCATGATTGTTGTGTTTATTTTATGGTGCAACTTTCAATTATATTTTATCTCGATGCTCTAATCCGTGTGTTGAATTGTGTAAAGGTTTACATGTTTCCAAGGAAATGGCCGGCTAGGCATTCCACCTTATGGAAATTCAATCTGAATTATTCAATCGATTTTAATGTATTAATTTTATGGCAAAGATCCACCCTAAATTGCTTAATTAATTTTAATGTATTAATTTTAATGTATTGATTTTAATGTGGAGATTCATCCTAATCACCTAATTGACTTTAAAATATGGCCTTTAAATATGTGATCTTGGACCTCTCTTGCGCCTTACGATATTATGGTATTACGGTCATGTCCCGCGAATGTAGGGATACACTTAGCAAAGACCCTTCGGTTAAATCATCATAAAATAAATCATGGTCCCTCGGATGTTGCCTTCGAAAATACGATTTTGTCCCTCGATGACCCTTCGGTGTAGCCTACGGTTAAATGATGATCGTCCCTTCGAATGCTAAGGTATCCTTACAACCGTTGCCTTCAATGACCTATCGATGACCCTACAATGACCCTTTTACATCCAAAGGGTAAAATTACTTACTTCTCAATAGTAAGGACAGTTTTACCCTCATAAGGATAGGAAACGTTCATAACGACCTTAGGAAGGTATAACTCTCAATTGCTGGATCATAACCTAAAACATTTCCCACCCCTCACACTTTGCAAATCCTAGAAAATCACCACTTGGTATACATTCATACTAGAATCATTACCTAGTTACATTTTTCTAAACCGTTTTCAAAATCAAACGAGATAAATACTTTGTATACATTCATACGAGAATCATTACAAAGTTAAACTCTCTTTTCGAAACATTTTTTAAACAATTCACGAACACTTTTCAGACAAAAATATAAGTGATCCAGCAATTAAGAGCCCATGGATAACCATGGATACAAAGGGTGCTAATACCTTCCCTTTGTATAATGTACCTCCCGAACCCAAAATCTATTGAGGTCTTTCCTGTTCTTTTCCACCTTTCCTTATTGGATAAAAGAAAAGTCGGTGGCGACTCTTGCTATCCGCGACATTGCGATAAAAAGCAAAACACCCCAAGTCAGTTCACCGTATGACAATAATAGAGGACTTATTAGAGTAGAATATGCGAGACCTACATGGAAAAGAAGATGAGAAGAATGTGTGATACTATTATGAGAGATTTAAGAATGTTGAAATTGAAACCCTAAGTGTGATTAAGAGAAAATTGTTTGTAATTGTAAGGTTAAGGCATACTAGGTTTGAGGTTTGGGTTGGATGTGGGATAAGTGAAGTTTGGGTTGTAACATAATGCGGTTTGGTTTGGTTTAGTTCGGTTTTCAAAATACAAACCGCAAACCAAACCAAACCGTGTGGTTTTATTAAAAAATGACCCAAACGAATCCGAACCAAATGCGGTTTTTTGCGGTTTTGGTTTGGTTTGGTTTGGTTTGCGGTTTTCTATTGGGTTGGTTTGGTTTTGAACACCCCTAGTCATGACGTAGCTTTGATCAGCCTCAATGTTTTCGATGATCCCGTCTGGCCTCCATATGGCTATTCGCTGATGCATTGAAGAGGGTACGACTCCTACGCCATGAATCCACTCCCTTCCAAGCAGTAGGTTGTAGTTCTCCCTTGAAGCAATGACCATAAACATTGTTGGCCTTGTTATGGTTCCAACGGTCAGATTCACCTGGATAACGCCCATGGTGGTTCCTATTTTTCCTTCATAATTCGACAGCACCATGTTGTGGGGTTTCGCGTCTGAGTCGTCTTTCCCTATCTTCTTCAGCATGAAATGGGGCATCAAATTCACTGTTGCTCCCCCATCCACCAGTATCTTATTCACACCAACATTCTCCACCTTTCCTTTTATGAACAAAGGCTTCAAATGCGTTTTCATGGAGTCATCTGGTCTTTCGAAGAAAGCGTTCTGCTCTTCGACGCATCCATTATTCATAACGTAGTAGCAAACGGGCATGTGTGTCATTGTTTCCTCTTCCATCTTGTCTTCTTCGTCTTCGACCTCCATAACTCTATCATAGTCTCTAGGGAGAACAAAGACCACGTTGCAGATCACATTGAAGGATGATTCTGAATCAGATTCGAAGTTGTCTGTTATTTCGTCGTCCTCCTGCATCTTCTCTTTCGACGCCACAGGTTCGACAATGCCGCCAGGATTGATCTGGAGGGAAACCTCTTTTCTGCTCCTTATCTGGCGATTGTTACTAGACTCTGCTATATCTTTGCTGTCAGTGGCTTTTCCATTCACGCTCTTTTCTGCAGCCTCTTTTTCTGCCCTTTTCTGCCTCTGGAATCTCCTCCATTGGGATCTGGACATGGGGTTTTTGCCTTTGTAATTCTCTGAAGGATATGGCCTTGGCTTGTGCTTTTCCATTTCCTTCTTGCCTTCCATCGAAGTGCCTCTCTGAACCTCAAACTTTCCCCATCTGTTCTGCCCCTGGGCGTCTCTAATGGGTTGAACCCATTTGTCATCCGTTGCTTTATTAGATGGTTTATAGGTGTTATGGTGTCTTTCTTCATGCCTCCACTGGTGGTGATCACTTCTCCTTGGGTTATATCTTACTGTTCCCCAATTCTCTTTCCTCTTGGCTTTATCCACTGCTTCCAGGTTGGTTGCTGCCTTCCTGTCGAAGATTGCACTACAGCGTGGGCATAACATTACTTCGGTTTTCATCCTTTGGCACCTCTTGATGAATTCTATTAAATTTTTCTCCTCTTTAGGATACGCCAGCCTCTGGTGCTCCTTTCGACGATGATCTTCGCCCACTTCGGCCTGGTCCCTCTGAGATATTTCCACCATGTTTACCCCAACACTTCGTTCGTCAGTGATGCTTAATTCGTTCATCTTTCTAATGAGTCTCTCCTCTTCGCCTTCGACACCTTTTGGTGCTTGGTCGAACTCTCTTGCTGGGCAGCAACACCAAGATATACTCCTGGGGCCATGTTTGCAACAGCATTTGTTCCAATTCCTTTTGGGGTCTTCCATTACCCTACGCAGAATCCCACTGACCACGGGCTTCAAAGGACCATTAACAGCTTCTGCTTTAATTTTTGTGACTTCTTCACTGAAAGGCCCCATAGTGTTGACGCAGTTTGCGACATCACCTGTCTTTGTTTGATCAAGATCAAGTCCTTCAGTAGCCTTGTTTTCGATAATGAGGTCTTCAATAACCTTCTTTTTCGTATTAGGGGGATGCTCAATTGCCTCAACTGTTTCTTCATTGTTGTCTGAAGAAACATCTCCCCAACCGCTTGGTTGGATTGTGTTGATGTCGATCTGAGAGATTTCCGGTGCATTATACTTCACAAGATAATCATACTTCCCACTTAGCTGTCCCAAGCGGTCCCAATTTTCCTCTTGTCGAAACTTCACCTCTTCGACAGTATCGTCACCGTCCTTCTTGTCGAAACCTTCAGTAGTTTCCATTATTTTCTGGTTGTTGAAGCCTTCAGTAACTTCAACTTCGTTCTGGCTTGCGAGATCATCAGTAATCTCAACCATGTTGATGTTTGTGTCGAAACTTCCAGGGGCCTCTACCATTTCCAAATTGCCATCAGGAGCAACTTCGACCTCCACCATGTTCAAGATGGATGGTTCAGCGTAGTGGGCTTCGACTGTCTGCATAGGATTCGAATCGATCCTCATCTGTTGTTTTGGTTTGTCACCAAACTTCAGCCTTCCGTCACGGATAACATTTTGAACGAGATCCCTGAAAAGGAAACACCGAGACGTTTTATGGCCCAGAAAATTATGGTATTTACAAAAATCTCTCTTTTTCTGTTGTTCCATAGGCGGTTCTTTAGCGCCTGGAGGTTTTATTAATTGACCATCCTTAACCAACAGATCGAAAATTTCGTCACATTTGGTGATGTCGAACGTATAAGTCCTTTTGGGGAACTTATCGTTGGTTTCAATTGGGTTTCCGTTCGACGGAGTTAGCACTTTGCACGAATAAGGTGGGCCTTGCTTTAGTTCTGCTAGGTCAATCTCTTGTTCGTCGAAGTTACTTGGTTCGTTTTCGTCGTACTCATCATCTTGGCGAACCCCTACGTAGGCCACCCTTTCTTTTTTATTCTTATTTGCTCTGAATTTTTCGTCCCTTAACCTTTCGACCTGTCTCACTCTATCTGCTAATTGTACCATATCCCTCAGATACTGGGTATCTAGTTTCTTCCTTATAGAATAATCTAGTCCCCCTGCTGCCATTTCGACCAACTCATGTTCTGGAACCGGAGTGAAACATCCAGCCTTTAGCAATCTGAACCTATTTAAATAATCATCTATTGGTTCTGAGTGTTTTCTCTTAACGCTGGCTAATTCTTTCAGACTTATTTTTGTTTGTCCCATGTAAAATTGCTCATGGAACAATCTTTCTAATTGGGTCCACGTATATACTGAGTTTGCAGGCAGAGATGTAAACCAAGTAAACGCGTTTTTCGTTAAGGAACTAGGGAAATATTTTATTTTCAAATTTTCATTACGGGCTATTTCCCCCGCTTCGATCAGATAACGTGCCACATGTTCTATGGTGGACTCACTAGTGTCCCTTGAGAACTTTGTGAACTTAGGAACTTTCCACCTTGGTGGCAGTTCTTCCTGCAGAATATATTCCGATAGTGGGGAAGTGTAACTGGGCCTTTGTAATCCCATGTTCATCCCATTTTGTGCCATTATCGTTTCGACCATGGCCGCAAAATTATTTTCGACAGGGGGGTTATTATACCGAATTCGCTGTTGCAACACAGCATCCGCGTCTTGGCCTCTCTGGATTACTATCCTTCTGGGCTCTTGTGGAACAGGGATTTCGACACGAGGCTGTTCGACTACATCCTCTTGGTTTCTGACGTTTGTTTGAGGATTGTCTAACGGTATTTGGTTTATCGTAGGCTCTTCCTGGACCGCTACCACTGGGTTATGAACCACTTGTTCTCTGTGTCGAGTTTGAGGGACTCCAAAGAAATCAGCAATGCGCGTCATTTGCGCTGCCAACAATTGGTTTGTTTGGGTGGTGTTTTGTATTAGAGGATTAAACACCGCTCCCATTTGTTGTGTCAACATTTGGACCATATCATGATTACTCTTGTCCATTTGTTGTCTAATTACCTGCGCAGAATTATTTGTTATCGGCGGCACGTAAAGTGGTTGTTGATTTAGTCTACTCATGTTTCCGCCATATCCTGACCCTTGTAAGGGTGAAGACATATTGGCCATAGAATCAGAATATACTACCGGGGAATTGTGTAGATTTGCCATTACTGAAGTTGGCATTCCAAATGGTTGTTCCCTACCAGGCAGAGGCATGGTGAAATTTGTCACAAAAGGCCTAGAAGTGTTTCCCATAGGAGGGGGTGTCCCAACGGGCATTTGTTGTGCCCTAATGGACGAACTAGGCACACTTTGCGATATTGAAACCGCTGGTATTGACCCTGTTGACGAAGGTACAGCCTCAGACACAGGGACTGATCCTACATTGCCTCCCGTCGAAGGGACAAGGTTGGATACTGGGATGGATTCGTTTGGATTATTTGGCTGGTTCGCCATTCTCCTTACTCTCGTTCTTTTAGGTATTTCTACGTCGGATACGGCTAATTTACCGCTTCTTAGTCTCATACAACAAAGAAAAACTTTGACTAACGATTATCTAAGTTTTAGATTTCTGCACTGTCCCACTGGGCGTGCCAATTTGTTCGCTGTGAATTTTGGCGAACAACCTCTGGTTTACCAAAACTTGTAGAATTGGGTTACTTGCAGGATCAACCACACAAATCCTAGGACATGTGCAGATCTAAATGACTTTGATGATATCTAGAACAACTTTCATATCTTTCATTTTGGTTCTCTAAATATTTTATGTCGAAAGATGTTGATTAAAACGTTTGAACAGATGTAAATTTGACAAGATAAGATAAATGGCAGAAAGTAACTGACGAAAACATAAAGCGTCGAAAAGAAAGTGCAGAAAGATAATTGACTGGAAAACGTAAAAGGAATTTGTAAAGAACTTTAAACTTTATAAAATATAACTTTGAAAGAATTGGTGTTTGTTTACACATACATGTTCCAAATATGACTCTTTTCTCTCACACGGGTACTTTGAGTATTTTCAGGAATTTTGTACAAGTAAATTTTCACACCCTTTTCGATAACAACTATCCTATTTATATACAAATAACATAACTGTTACTAACGACCAAATCCTAAAACTGTGACAAATGGCTTTCTTCTTTTCGCCAGATGCTTCCACGCGTCTTCTGCCAAACGTTACAACTCTTTTGAATTTGAATATTTACATTTTACGTCGAAATGACGTTTCTCTCCAGACTTTGTCGAATTGTCGAAGCTTCAATTTTGTCGAAGTGTCGAAACAACACTTATCAACCAAAACCGTTTATCCCATGTCGTCATTTGTCGAAAGAATCATTCTGCATACCAAATCTCATGACGTCGAAAACGCATGTATACAACTGCACAATAACATTGCAGTACATATCACATATCAATTCATATTTTATAACACATATCATATATCAGTGCAACATAAACTATATTTTACAAAACATATCACATATCAGTTACAACACAATCCAACATATCACATATCACATATCACATACCATTTACAACACAATCCAACATTACACATATCACATATCAGTTACAACACAATCCAATAACACATATATTACACAACAGTGCACTGGACAATCCAACAACACATATATTACACAACAATGTTCTTGTTTTGGCCGTATATGCTTGAGCTGAGGAGATCTTCACACCCCACTTATCAAGTGACTTTGAAATCAATCCCCTTGGCCTCATTTTAGGTGTATGTCTAAGGACCAGTGTAAACCTCTTAGCTAGCCACTCAATTTTAGTTTGCCCATTCTTGGAAGTCCCATGACATGTATGATCATCAGTCAGGCTCATCGACTTCCAGAATTGGTTGGCTACCATTTTACTAAATCTCGTGTGAAAAGGGAATTCATTATCACACATGATAACTATTCTTTTGCTATTAGTTTTCTTGAAGTGCAAGTTTTTTTCTTTCTCCATTGCATATGTCTTAACAACATCTCTAACAAACTACTTTGTGGCAAATTTCATTCCAAGCTCATGTCTTACCGCATCACCATAATCAGACATTTTAAATCTATGATACTTATGTTTATCACATTCATCTTCACTTCCTTGTGGAGTTTCAAGTTCATCTAAGTCAACATCATTGCCTTCCTCAAAACCAGATGCTTTTATTGGTTCTTGTGTTGGAGAGACATTGTTTGCATCATTGTCTTCTTGCATGAATGTATGGCTAGGTACTTCATTGTCCAATCCCAATCATCTTCGTCTAGCTCATCAAATTCACTATTACCTAAATCATCATTATCATCATGAACAAAGTCTTCATCTTCCTCACTTTGCTCACTCTGAACTTCTTCTCTTTGCTCAGGCTGAACTTCTTACGTCTCCTCAACATGGTCTTAATCCTTATCCTTAAGATGGGCTTCATCATCAGAGTCAACATTTATTGTTTCTTATTGAGCTTTAACATACCCCCTTACTTCATCTTCTGCTATAATATTAGGTTCATCTACTATATGTTCAACATAGATATCAACATAATCATAACCTTTCATACCTTCCCCAAATTTCAGATCATCTTTATCTTTGATAATAGGTCTAAGTCAACACTCAAGTGAAAACTTCAGATCGTGGTACCATATACATTTGACCCTTGCATAACCTGATGACTTGATTACTTCGAATATCTCCATATACAACATCAAATCGACATCCCATTTCCAATTCAGTTCATCTACCTTTCCATCTACATATAATTTGCAAGGATAATGAAGTAAACTTGCTCCATGATTAATTCTAAGTTTAACTACATTTATCTTAGTTGACTTACACCGAACAAAATGAACAAACAACAACAACCATATCAGAACCATTTTCAAAAGCATATAAGTACAACTATTTTCACTACCAAAAACTACCATATCAGTACAACTATTTTCACTATCAAGAACTACCATATCAGTACATAAAACAACTATCATATCATTTTTTTAAGAATATACTACGATAACCAACAACTACCATACTAGTATATAAATTACTTCTGAATATACACACCTTGAACAAAAATTTGGATCTTCCTTTGTACAAGATGAGGGTGCGCCGTAAGAGACCGACATTCCATAACTGTTTGACATTAAATTGAAGTTAGGGTTAAGATTTGTTTTCGTCAACAACAACCATATAAGCACCATCAATAAACGAAATGAATCAAAGAATATCTAATGAAGTTAGGGTTCGTTTTCGTCTTCTGGGTTTCGAACCAAATGCTCTTATCGTTGTGCTTTTTCGTTTTCTGGGTTCGTTTTCGTCGTCTATGCTTTGCGTTTTCATCTTCGGGTTTCGAACTAAATCATGAGTTTATTTTTAACACATGTGTTAAGTAAACATTAAATTAAATAATAAAATATAATTTATGAATAAAATATCATTAAAAAAAATAACTTTAATTATATTTTATTAAGTAAAAATTACATTAATGAATAAAATATTATTTTATTTCGTGCCATGTCATCACATAAATGCCAGCTATTAAAAAATTTGACACATAAATATTTTTTGATGAAAAATAGGTACGAAGGACTAAAACTATTTAAAAAACAATAGGAAGATTGATTTGGTGAGTTAGACAAAATAGAGGGACAAAAATTTATAATTTAGTCAAAATAATAATTATGTTATATTAGATGTATTTAATCTGTATTTAAATAAAATGTTAACTTCTACCGTGTTTCTTAAATATATTTTTTATTAATACATTCAATTTTTCTTTAAATAAAATTTCAATAACTAACGCATTTTTTTTCAAATAATAATTTAGTAATAGTTCAGGACATCAGAACTTGTGTCATTTTTCTTAAATCAAATATACATAAATTTATACCATTCGATATTGATTTAAACGAATTTGATTATTTTAATTTTGATTTAAAGAAATTTAATTATTTAAAATTTGATTGAAAAACAACCTTCACTATACATTGGAGTCTTGTAAAAAAGTCATGTTTACAATGTTGATTTGTAGTATCTTATTTCCTACTTAAAATCAGCAACAAAGTACAAATTTCGTTGATTACTTTCAAACCAAAATCTTTATATTGCATTCAAATTAAATGCTTTAAACGACCTAGAACTAACACAATTACTTCCTAGCGGCCACAACTCCAAGCAAACATTCAAAATAAAAATAAAAATTAGAGTTGATGTTATGTCTAATTCAATAATGTAAATTATTTTATTGAAAGAATAATGGATTTAAAAAGTCAATAGATTTTAAAAGCGAGTAGTAAATTTTCCGTCTATCAAATAGCATAAGTCATGTCAACATCCCGATTGCATTTTGGACAAAGATTCGTCTAGAATATACCACGATGACACATCATCGATTTCATAGGAAGAGACTTATATAAAGTCATTTAAAAGAAGAATTTCACCTTCTCAAAAGCAAAAATATGTCACATCCACATCCAAAAATTATTGTCTATTATATTTTGAATAAATTCAAGTCGGTTAAGTCACTTATGACCACCCCGAACAATATATATACCATTTAAATTGCATTTCCAAATTAACCGACACTATAAAATTCAAACAAATGAAAAGCTCTTTAAGATCGTACAATTATATATATATATATATATATATATATATATATATATATATATATATATATATATATATATATATATATAATATATATATATATAAATTTAATCAATTCTAAATCAAATTCAATTATCATATGTTAAAAAGGCTCTTTGATCATCAATAACTAAAGAAAAAATTAAAAACACGCAGATATCAATAGTTAGGGGTGTTTGCAGTGCGATTTGGATGGTTTTAACGCTAAAAATCATCTGAACCACAAGAGAAAAAAATATGTGGTTCAGTTTGATTTAGTTGACTTTTAGAAATAAAATCAAATCGAACCAAACTAAACCAAACCAATGCGGTTTGGGTTGGTTCAATTGGTTCGTTTTTTTATAATATTTTTATTGAACTATATATACATCTATACATACACATATAGAGAACAACATAACTTTGTGTTTAGTCATTCATACATTACCAAATAACAACATTTAGACAAAAATTTCTCATTCAATATACAAAAATCAGATTAGATAAAAGTGAAATAAAAAATATAAAATAATAGCATAAAACAATATAAAAAATATTTAAAGAAAAAGAAAAAAATGGAGGAGATGAGATATTAGATAAGATGAAAAAGAAAGAACATAAGAGATGGGAAATTAGAGAAGAAATGTGTGATAAAAATATAATTAGAAGAGAAAACAATAACATAAAAATGAGAAGATGAAAAAGAACGAACATAAGAGAAAAAATATTATAGTAGAAGAGGTGCGACATATATGAAAAAGAAGATGAGAAAAATGTGTGATGCTACTAAGATAAATTTGAGAAGGTTAAAATTAAAATCCTAAGTGAGAGTATGAGAATATTTGTAAGGTTAACGCATAATAGATTTGGATTTGGGGTTGGATCTAAGATAAGTGAAATTTTAATTATAAGATAATGCGGTTTGGTTTGGTTTAATTCGATTTGCAAAATACAAACCGCAAATCAAATAGAACCGCACAGTTTTGTTAAAAATGACCGAAATACATCTAAAATAAATGCAGTTTTTTGAAATTTCGATTTAGTTTAATTTGTGATTTTCTATTTGATTGATTTGGTTTTGAACATCCGTACCAATAAATAAATTTTCTAATAATTATAATAATTAATTAAAACCCTAAAACAACCAAACAAAACGCAGCAGCTTCATCAAAAACAACAGAAATTCCCCATTTACCCTTCTGTTGGATCAGAAAGTAACAATTTGGTTTGGACTTTGGAGTCACTCAACTCAATCCACCGTACAAAAGAAAAGCTCGCCGGAAAAAAGCCGCCGGAATACCTCGTTGACCGCCATAACAGTTAGAAAGTCCGCCACAAGGTTTTCCTTTTATATTTTATTTATTATACTCTTCGAATTTTCATCCTCAGTTCGATTTGCGGCCACCATAGATTGTTATGCGTTTTTCATGGTTTTCTTGAATCAATTTTATTATGCATTCGTTCTCTTAATTTCGTAGTTTTTATTTGTAGAAATGCACATTTTGTATATGTTTATGGTATATAAACGATAGCATAGGTAATTTTGTTCGTTAATTAAATATGAAATAATCCATATAGTTAAATAGTGTCACAGATTTCTACTGAAAATCTACTTAAAATTGAATCGAAGCTGATGGTTCAACGCGTCGAATAGCATTGTTTACTGTCCGTTTAATTGAACGGATTGACTGTAGTTTTGTTAGGGTTTTGGCGGTTTAAAGCATTTGAAGTATGACATGGAACTGGAAGTATCGGTGGTTTGATGCCGGGTTTGGTTTTTAAAACATTGGAGTCAATATGCTCATCTAATTCCACCCTTAATTTTGATAAATCACCTTTGGAACTTTTTTCATCTCTTTCTCTGACTCGACAATTTCATGTTTAGTTCTTGAACTTGAAAAGTTGTAGTTTCCTTTTTTTCCCTCTCCTCAAGCTTGTTCATATTGCGCATTTTCTCTCCACATAGTTTTTCAAGTTTAGAACAAACTCCGCGTTGGGTGCAAGCCATGACAAGTCAAACTCTGTTACAATAAACAAACATTTCTGTTTAACGCTAATGGCCATAACCATTTTAGTTACCTTGGACTTCTGTTTACACAATTCTATCACTTGTAACTAACTTTTCTATGTCGTTTGTTTGTTATAAATGAGCTGGCTTATTGTAACTGCCTAGCGTCGTCATTAACAAGGGATTGCGCTATTGGAATTTGTAACCATATAGAATCAATATTCAATAGAATAAACAATAAGTTCAATTTTTCTTTTCTCAATGTTTCAGTAGTGAACACTGAATTCTGAAAAACTGAAACTTCATCTCACTATAGTTTTAATCTTTTAAGGCTTTCACATTTGTCCTCAATCATTTTTGCCACCATTGTGATCTCAAGGAAGTGCAAAACCCTACCAACAGTGTTATTAACGCTGTGCTACATTGCTATAATGCCGTATTTGAAAACAACTTTTCTCAATAATTTATCGCTAAACAATTACAATTTGTTCATATTCCTTTACCAGCGCCACCATTTGATAACACTGCCTGTCTAGTCTTGTAAGAAACAAACACTCTCTGTTCCTTTGGTACTCTTCTAGGGAAGGATGAATATGGAAAACTTTTTTTATCCATGAAAAATACACTCCGTCAACTAATCCCCAGTCTCTTTGTAGTCAACTTGTTTCCGATAAACTTCGAAATCAGCTAACAGATTGAGATCAATTGACTTTGATTCCAACAGTAGCGGAATTTATCAGTGGAGAATCTGGAATTTGATGAGCAGAGAGTAGAGGGTTGAGTAGAAAGAAGCATAGCATCTTCCAATGGATTGGGAGGCTTATCTCGAGGAACTAGACTGTCACTACTACTAGCTAATGGAAAGTTATTTTTATTTTAGGTTTGGTTAAATATCTGCCAAACCTATTCAGGGTATGCACTGTTTGCTAAAATATACGTACCATATGTCATTCACAGACTAATATAGTGAATTTGCCATTATTTTTTATTGCAGCGTTTCTTTGAGTTCTGGATACCTGTTTTTTGTTTGTTTTTATTATTCAACCGAATTGCTTTACAAAAATCTTGCAAATAGTATATTACAAAGAGAAGTAAATGGTTATGACACAAGTCACATGCCTTTTCTCCTGCAAGTATTCTACTACCCTTTGTTTCATCCTTAGTAGTGTAACCAATATGCGCGTATTGTGCTTGAGTTGGATAATGCTTTTTATAGCCATAGAAGGCCCATACTGTTTTGTATAGATGAATGCTTCTGTTACATACTGGTTTCATTTCTGAATGAATTTTCATAGTCTCCTTTTTTCTGGAGGAAGAAAAATTGACGGGACTGCTAGGATTGTCTAGAATGTGTTGTCATTACTTGATGAGTAACTAATTTTGATTCTACTATAGATTTTATTTTCTCCAAAGGGCATGATTAGTTGGTTACTGAAATAGCTATTTTTACATTAAAATAACCATTAAAACTAATAAGCATTTTGAGTTACATATTTATTCTTATTAATTTACATTCTATAATCATGATGTCTCTGTAGTATCATTTGTTTTATATCTTAAGCTTAAGATTAACCAGACTGAGGTGAGTGTTATGATATTCACGTAGAGCATCATCTCTGCTCATGGTCGCAAGGATATGTATCATATACTCAACATGTTTTTTTTCGTCAAAAAAGTTTTCGTGCAGTTTTATGTGAATCTTAATGTGGCAAAGGAGCATAACGTTTGTGCCGTTGTATATTATTTTATATAACTTTTTCTCAACCCGGTCTCATATCTAACTAACCTGTCGTATCATTTATTCATTCCTTTTTAGAGCTTTTGGAGGAAGGCCGGGAAGGAAAGAATCGTCTTTCTTAAGATCAAAGCTTGAACATCCCACACAGGTTGTTAAAAAACTTAAAGAATTTTTTGCATTCTAAATTAAAATTTATTTGCTCGTTTTAAATTCAGTTTGTGTTTTCTTGAATAGAAACCACGAAAGTTATGTAGATATTAAGATAGATGACATATACTACATTGTGTTCCTATTTGTTAGTGGTTTACCTTTATGATTACTAATGATTCATTACCCTTTGAGCTGTAAAATTAGCATTGCCAAGGCTATTAAATAATTTACACAATTAGCTTTAAGGTAAGTTGTCTTAATGTTATTATTGAAGAATTTAAACAGCCAGTTTTCACCCTTAAGCATAATCAAACTCCCAAACCATATCTCATTTTAGACCTGTTTGCAAAATCAAAAAAAAATTCCCATTCTTTTCATTAAATGAAGATGAATGCCGACGGCTTAAATTTTCAAATGTTTAGGTTGCCTCTCATCTTGGTTTTCTTTGTGTACCTTGTTACATAATTGCATATATTCATAAAATTTTAATAAAAAGCTTTCCATTTAGAAAATTGGCTATTACCAACTACGGCTTAGTTTCAACCTCCTTTTTCTGACCCCTTTTCAATGGAAAAAGAAATTTTATTTGTTAAGAGTACTACAATGAAAGAGGATAAGTTATTGTTCAAAACAAAGAAAATGAAATAGTCAAGAAAAGGTTATCTAGTCTCTCTATGTCTGATGTAGAAAGCCACATGAAACAGCCTCAGACGGTCAGACCTAAATATGGGATGTGAGCCATATTGTAATCTTACTACAGCTTTTTCATTTTCTACTATGTTTATTTACTCTTATCTGATTTGTTTCAGCATTATAGTCGCAAATCACGGAAAATAATAGTTTGTTCAAATTCTGCTAAGCAATTGCTGCTATTTGATTACGACATTTTGTACCAAATAGCATAGCACATATCAATAGCAATCTGTTTAGGTTCCTCTTTGCTTACCCGCTATTTAACATTACCGATATGTTTATCAAGATTTTGAAATTGTGATATACAGATCGAAGAGCTTTGACATTGTTAATCAAGGATCTAACCATGCAAACAGCATTTTATAGCCATCCCGTATTCTGCTTCTCTTGCAGGTTCGCGCTCTTTTTTTCCCATTAGTTTTATAATTTCTATTTTCTATAGCAATATTTAATCGTCTGTTACCATATTGCAGAAACTTAAGTACAAATGCAAAGAGTAATTCGGTTAAAATTCGTGCACATTATCCCTCTCAACTAGACTCAAAATTTGAATTCAATAGGAGGCCTCATACTTATAACTCTCACTTCAACATTAAACCAAACAGATTGTTTGTGCTCCCTAACACAAATGATGGCCACCCGACTGCTTCTACAGTGGACGATGAAACAAACACAAATCATGCTCCTAATGTTATATCGCCAATGTTTCTCGACAATTGGTCACCGCCAAGGTACCTATGGAGAGGATTATCAGTTTTAATCCTAGCAGGGCAGGTAGTTATGAAGATTTTAAAGGGAAAGGTTCATTGGAGGAACACTCTTCAACAACTGGAGAGAGTTGGTCCAAAATCGGTTGGAGTATGTCTTTTAACCTCGGCTTTTGTTGGCATGGCATTCACAATACAATTCGTGAGAGAGTTCACTAGGTTAGGATTGAATAGATCAGTAGGTGGTGTCTTAGCTCTTGCTTTCTCTAGGGAGCTAAGTCCAGTTGTTACAGCAATAGTTGTTGCCGGACGCATCGGAAGTGCTTTTGCAGCAGAATTAGGAACTATGCAGGTTTCTGAACAAATTGACACATTGAGAGTTCTCGGTTCAGACCCTGTCGATTACCTAGTGACACCAAGAGTGATTGCTTCTTGTATTGCCTTACCTCTTTTGACCTTATTGTGTTTCACATTAGGGTTAGCGTCTAGCGCTCTTCTTGCGGATGGTGTTTACGGAATTAGCATTAACATTATATTGGATTCGGCTCAACGATCTCTCCGAGCATGGGACATTATTAGTGCGATGATAAAGTCGGGGGCTTTTGGTGCTATCATATCTATAGTGAGCTGTGCTTGGGGAGTTACAACAATGGGAGGTGCTAAAGGTGTTGGAGAATCAACAACTTCAGCTGTTGTTATTTCTCTTGTTGGCATTTTCATTGCTGATTTTGCTCTTTCTTGTTGTTTCTTCCAAGGAGCTGGAGATCAGTTAAAGAATTGCATGTAGCCACTTGAATGTGTTTGCAAGTCTTGCTTGTATGTACAAAAAGTGTTTGGTGTGTGACTTTTCTTCTTTTCAAAATTTGCATTTTTGTATTAGTCTTGTTCTTCTCTTCCATAGAAAGATCAATTGAATAAATAAACAAGAATTGACATTAATTCAGTATGTTGGTTGTGTTGTAAATAATAATTACCCCACTTCATTTCACTTTAGTGGAATTTTGATTTTACCTCTATTTATTGTCGTTTTGAAAATTTAATGTAGTATTAATCATGATTTTATAAAAAAATACTCTTAATTATTTCTTGTAGAGATAAACATATGGAATGAAACAAATAAGTAGTCAAGGGTTCTTAGGAATAAGACAAATATATATGAATTTAATTGAATTTGCGAGAGTGAAAGGTAAATTGATCCTCGGATTAAGAATAACCATGTTTTTTTTAAAAATAATATTAAAATAATTATTATTTTAAAATATTTATCAATATAATCACTTTTACAAAAAAAAGAATTAATTAATCAAAAGGTTATTTGTATTGACGCATATAATGAAAATGTTGAACATAAACGCCATTTGCATTGGCGCATGCATGTCCATGTCGCTGTAGGAAAAATGCATGTCCATGTCCATTGATTGGAAAAATATTGTCATCTTATGTCATTGCCATGAGTAACGTTCATTTATATTTTTCGTATAATCATGTACCGTCAATTTATATAATAAGTTTATAGAAAGCAAAATCTTTGATGAATGGTTGATATGTCCAGAAGAGTCGGTGGACACTCAACCTACTGACCATTGGTGATGAACATTGAAGAACAATCCATAATATTGCATTCAACCTCATCCAACCATAGTACCTCACTTATGAACACCAAAACATCTCATCACCACAACATCCAACCATTATCATTGTTTCGTTTTCAAAATGATTCAATATTTCAATTCGGGCAACTATACCGTCCACAAACAATCCAACCACAACAACCAAATTACGACAAACATGGACACCGAACTCAAGTATAATAGTGCCGTTGGCGGCAATTCCCCCAACTATTGGGGAGAAATGATGACAAATTTGTCAAATACCACTGGACCTTCCACTGAACCTTCACACCAGCTACCATTGCATCATGTCAGCGCTCAAAGACCCCAAACACCTTAAAGAAATCGTGGGAGACCTCAAAGACAAATTAATGCACCGGGATATGGAACATGAGACGTTTCAATCAGACGTATCATTAATTCTTTTATTAATTATTATGTATTTTACATTTATATCATGATATTATTAATTATTTTTTAAAGAAACTTAAAAAAAAATCTGTTGTGATCTTCATGTCATAAAAAAATTTATGTTCTAATAAGTATAACATAATTCTTTTAAAAAGAATTAATATTCAAAGCATGCGCCAATTGCATTGATTTAATCTGCATATTAACGTCAATCCACTTGACGTCTTGGTTCAAATACAACATGCATGCGTCATTTCAACTGGCGTATACTTTAGAAAAATAATTGAAAAATAATTATATTAATAAATATTTTAAAATAATGATTCTTTTAGTATTATTTTTTTAAAATTTGATTATTTTAAATTTAAAAAGTTCCAGATTAATTGGTGCTAGAATGAGAATATCAAATTTCAAAACATTTACATAAACAAGTTATAAAAAATGGTTTTTAAAATAAATTATTTAAAATAACTTTCAATTTGAAACGACTATATGAAACACTTTATTATTTTATATTTTCATTTTTTTAGAAAGTTTGTAGAAAACAATAAAAATTTCTTATGTTTTATGTTGCAAACAATTTGCGAGCAAATCTTGGTTGTTAATAGTGTGGTTTAAGCTTCCTAATATAGTGAGGCACATATAAAGGATTTTTGCATTACAGTTTTTCGTTTTCTTTCTTCTTTTCGTTATTGTAATAACTTTTTTTTATATCATCAGTTGCCCCATTCTTGCGAATCTTTCTGTTGTGATCTTTTAGTTATGTTTATTCTTGATATTTTGTTTAGTGGTACATATCTGGACGATCAACTTTGTTTCTTTAAGATAAGATAGGTATATTTATTTATTTATTTGTGTTTTTTATTAGGGTTTCTGGAGAGTAGATTTATGGGGTCTAAAGGAGGGATTGTCGTTGTTGACGATTCATCAGACTGCGATACACGCACATTCTGAAAAGGCCATGGGGTTTTTAATATTCCTACATCCTTTATGAAGAACTTTTAAATGTGTATTGTTATTGTTTCTTCATATTTGTCTTTTCAGTATTGACAATATTTCTCATAATTGAGATTCCTCGTACCATAATTCATAAGGCAAAAAGGGACAACTCGTCGACGCGGGTGGATCATGAGATGTTGGACGTCGTCTCTACTTTTCATTGTGAGGGTGGTTTGGATCATACTTCTATCAAGATGTGACCTTCATCCAACTGGGGAGTGCTTGTTCCCGACGAAGATAAAAGGGTACAAGAAAAGTATGATAGACACATCATTCCTCTTCACGAGTGTTTGTTTTATTTGATAAACCTTCGTCTCCCTTTCAATGATTTCAAGATTGATGTTCTTAACTAGTTTTTAATCACCTCTTCGTAATTACACATGATAAGTTGAGCTTACGTCAAAATCTTCTAATACTCGCTCGAATATAAGAAGAGTGTGCGGACCTTGACGTTTTTCTTCCATCTTTTCAAAGCTCAACGTGCCTTGACTGCTTCAACATGGGGCCATGGCCTGATATCTCTCCGATAGTGTACCAGAATGTTCAATGTTTACTTGGATAACGTGAAGCATTTCAAAAATAATTTTTTCCTGGTCACTCCCCTCAACAAAGAGGCCCACACTAAGATATGCTCCATAGATCACGGGTCGCCTTATTAATGTTCGAACATATTCTCCAAGTTCTTGCGTCAAAGCCATTTCTTGTCAGATTTCGAGTCTTATGTTTACACGTTGGGCGATTTGCACGTTGATATCCTTCGTCGAGGATCTACGTTATGTCGGGGGCATTGTCCATACTGATGCGGTGTCGAAGAAATAACTAAAGCAGTTCATAGAGACACGTCTATTGAGGGATGCCGACTCAAAAGAGGTCAGGAAAGTTATCTTTGGTGAGTGAGACGAGGAATCATCTCCTTCTTGAATATTCTTTTGATGATTCCTTTTCTAGTATGTATGCTCTTGTACCTCAGATTAGATGAAATATGAGAAAACAATGCAAAAAATAAGGACTCCCCAGGTTATCTCTCTCTTGAAAGTGCCACCAATATCCCTGTCACTAGAGGGGTTTGTTGGACAAGTGATTCCAAGCACAAGACGGGGGATGAATTGTAGTATTCAAAATTTGTGATTAATTTAAAGATTTTATTACTTAAAAAGAAAATTGTGTTAGTATCTCTAAGATCAGAGATAAAAACAACAGAAAGAAAAATAAAAGAATAAAGTAAATAACAAAAAACTAAAGACATAAGGGTTATAGAGATGACACCAGAAAATTATTCAGGTTCGTCGAACGTTGGTCTAATCCTGTTCCTAGAAAATTATCCCCCAAACTAAAAGAGAGCTTTTTCATAGGATATGAACTCACGAACCGAGTAGAGATTTCACCGACTGATCTCAATAACCAAACAAAACTTTTGCAGTTCAAGTCTTATAACCAAACAAAGATTTTTTATGGTTGATCTTAATAACCAAACTCAACTCTTCAAGAGTATCACACTCTTAAAAATAAAAACAGTGGCACGACACTAATATTACTCTTTCTAGACAAGTAGTTTTCACTCATAAGACACTAATAAATTTTTGGTGAAAGAACATATTTAAAGAGGGAGAAGAGAGAGATAAAATGTAAAGAATTAGGAAAACTCCGAGTTCTAGTGTGTAATGAAATGAATATCACTTCATTACACACAAGAATTTGGAGATTTCCTAATTTATATAGGAGAAAATTTGGCTTAAAATGAACAATCCATGAGCCGAATAATGACTTAATCGATTAGGTGCATCAAATAATCAATTATTGTGACAAAAAAGGAAGGTTTGAATATAGAGCCATTAACAATCCTTAAGAGATTGTAATAATCAATTATATATTGTATTATGCATCATATAATCAATTAGGCATATAATCTAGTTGATTAGACAATTTAAAAATTTCTCTCAATCAAGCAGACAATCTCATAATCAACTAGCTAAGCCTTAAAAATATTTTTAGGTGATTTTGTTAAGTTAACAAAGAATTTAAAAGTATTTTAAGTGTGTGCTCGCGCTCGCGTGTTGCCCTATTATCTTAGGAGTTACTCTCCTACTTTTAGAAGACTCGGGTTACTCGGATAGACACGACCAAACGAACTTTCATAATTACTCTCTTTCACAATTCTGAAACTTTCAAGTTCTTTTGCCGAATATACCTATCATATAACCACTTTATTGGAATCTCAAATCTTCTACTTGATAAGGTTTGATATATTTTTTAATTTTATCATCATCTTCAAAATGTTGGAAAGATATCACCACCAACTTTATAATTCATTAACGTTGTTGTCATCAAAATATCAAGAAGGTTGTCATCATCAAGATCATCAACTTATGGTAATGATGTTTGGGTTATAAAAGAATATGGAAATAAAGAGTCTTATACTAAATTTTTTATTATTCCTTACTTAATGGAATGTATTCTTAAACCTTATCACTTTGCCAAGCCAATATATATGTTTGAGGATGATCAAGTGTTGTTGGAGTTTATAAGATTTGGATTAACTTTGATTCTTTACGATTTGAAGGATATTACTTGTCAGTCTATTGAATTTCAAAACATTCTAGAAATTTGCGTTGAGAGTTTAATATCACCTTCTTGTTATTATGCTAGAAGATATATACGATGCTATGTCGTTTGAGCATGAGATTCCAAGGCAATCTATATGTTAGCTTATGTATATGTTATTTTTTTTCTACTTGTTTTGGTACTACATATGATTTATTGGATTATTGTTAACTAATTTTGAAAATTAAGAATTTATTGTTATTATCATTTCTATTACATGTTTTTAAGAAGCTTTGGTTATCTCATTATGACTAAATTTTAACATTGCTCACAATTATGTAAGGGGAATGCTCTTACCATCTAATGGGATACACTCCACATCTTTGCAAATTTGAAAATGCCCTTTCCGCATTTGAAAATACATCTCTGAACGCAGTTAAAATCACAACAGTCTTCTTCTTTTTGATATCCACCATATTTTGAATTAAATATGGTCTGGAGATGCATATCCATATATTATTTGGATTGTATCTGAAGATGCATATTCGAAATACCCTTGTACTCGTGTATGGTGTTTCTATTCATTGAACTGATTTAATTAACAACTCACTGAAGTTTCCTGAGATGCATATGTGAAAATGTCAAACGGGAAATTAAATAAAACACCACCTTGTATGATCATTTTTTCTTCATGCTGAAGTAAACTTCACTCTCAAAATCCTTTAAAAATTTTCTTCCATTTTCAATCAACTTTTTTACACCAAAACATCATTCTTGTATTTTTATCACATTAAAGAGAGCAAAAGAAGTTGGAGTTGTAGGTAAAGTTCATTCATTTTATCCTTTATTCCTTGCATTAATGTGTTATTGAGTTGAAAATATGAATATTGAGTCTAGATATGTATCTCCGGACAAAGTTTGGTGTGGTTCAGATATCTCTCTCTAGATTTACCTAATAAATTGAGTTTTAAATCTATTTTTCTGTTATTAGTGGTATTAAATATGGTGCCCCGAATATGTTTCTCAAAGCCATTGTGAGGGTGGATGTTAAACAAGACGAAGTGAAACTTAATGTTAAACCAGATGAAACAAACATGTTAAAATAAATGATTTTTTAAACCGGGTGCTCAACCGGTTGTTGCCGAGGTAGATGTTCATGCACAATTTATAAATAAATAAGAGTTTATTGTTCATGAACATATGCTATAATTGGTCCGCATAGAGGCATAGAAATTGGGGTTTGGAGTTATAATCGGAAGGTCTGACATTGGTTTGGATAAAAGAAAAACATTTGTAACAATGAGATGCGAAAGAAGTGGCACATACCAACTACAGATTAGGAAGTTGAAATGAGATGACACTGGATTGAGAAAATGTGAGCGTCAATTTAAATTTCACGGATACCGCAAGACGGATGATAGATGGAAATTTAATGTAGTTTCTGGTATATATAATCGCGCCTTAAGTGACAAGCTAGTCGGTCATCCCATTGTATGTCGCCTTATTCTGGAGGAGATGAAACTTGTTTCGGACATGAGATTAAACATGGTGGGCCAAAAAACAAACTTGCATATTTGAAACGGAAAAGACTTTTAAATGTTTCAAATATCAAGCAAATATACAATGTGCATGCTCGAAACAATAATGCGGTAAGAGGACCAAGATCTGAGATACATCAACTGTTGAAGCTTTTGGAAGATGATCACTATGTTTCTAGGGATATAGTTTATGAGGATAAAGTCATCGTTCGAGATATATTTTGGACTCATCCTGTTTCCATCAATTCGTTCAACATATTTTCCATTATGCTCGTAGTTGATTCAACATACAAAACAAACAGGTATAAAATTTCACTCCTGGAAATTATTGGTGTTACTTCTACGAAGATGACTTATTCAGTCGGTTTTGCATTTCTGGAATCCAAAAAGAGGCCAATGTTACTTGGACGTATGGATGAAGTTTACACTCACTAGAAAAGGCTACAGTTTGATGATGAAGGATTATAAATTAAGTATAACTATTATGACCGAATGGGAAGTAATTCAAGAGAGATTTTCAAAAGCGGATGGCGTCATGAAATTACGCATAAAAAAGTAACATAAGAAGATTGCCTATTCAGAAACAACCGATTCGAGACCACTGTCAAAACTGGTTAAAAAAAGGGTGCCCCTAAAAATGTCAAATTGACACATAGTGACAACAATACGAGACTGTCTCCTTCATACTTTGAACATGTTGACTCACATTTTCCGGATTCTCCAACTCCAAAATCTCAAAAAAGTCTTTTCAAGGGTGCTTGCATTAACAAACTATCCCTCTACCACCGTTACCAAAAATTATCCACATTGAAGAAATGTCGCTTTTTTGTGCACAAATACATCGAACATATATTAGATGTTGAAGGTGACAATAACTGTGGTTTTCGAGTTGTTTCGGGTTTGCTCGGTAAAGGAGATGAGGACGACGCATATGGACACACACAAATCTATACATGACGAAATAAAATTACGAAGCAATTCTCAATGCTCTTGTTCCTTGTGTTAGTGGTTCGACATTGTTTAAAAAATGGACGCAATTCTCGAGAATGGAACATCTTATAAAACGTATGATAAGATGTATATTGATTTAATATGATGTGGTTTCTCGAAAACATTTTTCCACTTTGGAGTAGGCCGCCTCATAATCCATCCAGACACATCATGTGTATTGGTTAGCTTTCAAAAACACAACATTTTGTTCAGGTATATTTAAAACCGGGATGTCCTATACCAAAGACATCACCAGAGCGAACAACACATTTCACACAAGATGCTGAAGCTTGGCCGATCACTTTCTAGAAAGGATGATATGTTCAACAAGTTGAGAAACGTTGAAAGAGAATCAAATAAGAAAATGGTAAAGAAGGAACCACTAATAGATTTAGGTAGTGACACATGTTTTGATACATTTTAGTTTTAATCTAACAATGAAACTCATTTTTTTGTATGTAATATTGTCAATGATGTAATCTCGATACAATTTGTGTCATACGTAATGTCTATTCTACTTTAATATTATAGAATTTGGGGGGTAAATTTTTGACAATATCCCAATTTTTCTGTTTATGTGTGTTTTACTGGTTCTGTTCTGGGTGGATCTAGATATGCATCTCCAGACACACCCAATTTTAATTGAAAACAAACAAACAAGGGCTTTTATGGATGTTTATCTCTTAACACACCTTTATTTTATAAAAATATAAGGTGTCTCCTGATATGCATATCTGAAATATGTCATGATGAAAAGATATGGTTTCTAAGGTCCAAATTGATCTACAACTTGTATAAATAAAGGTTTCTCATTCCATGTTCTTTACCAAAACCAGAATGAATACATATCCCTATCTTACATTTGTGTATTTAAATAGCACAAATCTCACACTTAAACTTAGGGTCTTTGAGGACACACTACTCGTCGATCTGAAATCCAAACCGAATACTCTCATGCGATATCCAGAAAATCGGAGAGTTGTCAAGCTCGAGTATCGTTCATCCTCGATTCACAACTAATGGAAGATACAATTCGTAATGCTTAAATTGAAGACATATGAGTATTTAAAGGTTATGTGGAGTATATTTATCATTACTTAACAAATGATCCAATTAAAGTGGACACGACGAATACAAGAATACCTGAAGACATTATAAGAATGTCGCAACATCTTGAACTACCTGTTTGTAATGACATATAATATTAAATTTATGTTAACGTTAACAATTGTCTATGTAATTTATTTTGATGTTAATTTATGTTGTTTTTCTATTATTCTGTCATTGTTCCTGGTTGTTTCTAGTTTGAACTAACATAATATATTCTAGAGATGCATCTCCGAAACATTAAGGGTTGATAGATAGATGCATCTCCAAACTAAATTTTTAATAAAATAAGAGTTTCTCATTAATTTGCGTTGAAAGACATAAGCTTGGAGCACAATCTATTCAATATAAATTTATGGGGTATAGTCACTCTGATAAGGGTTTTGTGTATTATGATGTCTCTAAACACCATTTTCGCATTTCAAGGAATGTGACATGTTTTGATAATCAATTTTTTGTTTTCTTATTTTTCTCCTGCCATGAATGATATTACTATTCTTCCCAGTTTTTCTTTTATGCCTCAATATATATAGCGTTATAAATTAGGCAAAGATATGTTAGAAAACACAAACAACAAGTTCCCACTCCCCTTTATGGTGTTGATCCACTACTTGATCCCAAATGGTACTTTTCGATTGGGATACCCAAAATGATACTTTCCGCTCTTTCGGCGTGATAAGAAACTCCCCCGCTCACATCACATGCAAACCGATGAACAACATTCATATCTTAAAATCAAATATTCCTAGGAACTCGTCATGTGATTAGATGCACCTGAATCAAGATACCATGAGCGAGAAACATTAGAAGACTTACCATGAATTCCTAAGGCCGAAAGAGCGGAAAATACCATTTGTTGAATTAGTTCATACTGTATAGACCACCGTTTGAGGCACCACTAAAGGAAGGACCAACTACATAATTTGTAGTTACACCAAATGCCTGCATCGAACGTTGTGTTGGTCGTGGAGGACACGTGTGACACTGAGAGATAATATGACCTTGTTGCTTGTAGTAATTACAAAACTTCTTATTACAGCCACGAGTAATATGTCCAAATTGTTTGCAAAATAATCACTGAACTTGTCTCATATCACGACATTTACCTATACTTTGAGAGGCATATGCAACCGTCACAGGCTCAGAAATGACAACTTCATTATACATGATTGCTTGAGTAATAAGACATTGTTGTTCCCTTAGATATTCTCTGACACATGTATTTAAAGAAGGAACGAAATTCCTATTCAGCAAAACGCCTCGAACAACTTCGAATTAAGGGCGAAGCTTTATGAAAATTTGATCTCGACTATTTATGTTGTAGACCTCTTGGATAGCCACGAGAGAAGTATTGGGAACATCAACATGTATAAGAGTATAGTGTTCTATCCACATATTCAGAAAATTGTTAAGAATAATAAGTCAAGTATGAATTGGAGTCCCACATTGGTTATAAATATGGAGACTTGAGTATTTATAAGTGTGAGAACCACACACTTATCACCTTAAGGTTTTAGATGGATATGTGGTGTCTCTCTCACTTATAAATGCTCAAATATCCACATTTATAACCAATATGGGACTCCAACTCACACTTGACTTATTATTCTTAACACCCCCTCAAGTGTGAATCCATAATGCTCTCCTTCAAGTGAAAACTCTTTTGTCCACATACTCTTGTATCGTCGTTGACACCTCTTTATGGGCATTTTAACACACCTTATCCTGAGCATTTCGATTTCAACGAGACATATTTTTATGTGCATTTCGATACAAGTAAGTTGACCCCTTTATTCGAACCAAAGGCTCATGATACCATTTGTTGGATCATGAGGAGGAGCATCAACATTGAGCTAAGAGCAACACACAAGTGAGAGAGACACTACATATCCACATAAAATCTTAAGGTGTTAGGTAAATGGGTCATCTATCTTATAAATCCAACATTCTATCCTCTCATAGGTAATATGGAACTTTAATCACTCACACTTGCACCCAACATTCTCTCTAAAAGTGTGAGTCTCCCATACCCTATAATAGGATTCAACACTGGATCCAACTCTCATTCCTCCACCAAGCTGAACCACGATTCTGATACCATTTGTTTGGTCAACATAAACACATAAGTGAGAGAGACACCACATATCCACCTAAAACCTTAAGGTTTTATGTGGATATGTGATGTGTCTCTCACTTGTGTGTTGCTCTTAGACCAATGTTGATGCTCCTCCTCAAGACCCAACAAATGATATCATGAGCTTTTGGTTCGAATAAAGGGACCAACTTACTTGTATCAAAATGCCCTAAAAGAGGTGTCCCGTTGAAATCGAAATGCCCAGGAAAAGGTGTATCAAAATGCTCAGGAAGAGGTGTCAACGGCGGTACAAGTGTATGTGGACAAAAGAGTTTCCACTTGAGGGGGAGCATTGTGGACTCACGTCCCTCTCACTTGTGTGTTACTCTTAACTCACTATTGATGCTCCTCCTCATGAACTAACAAATGATATCACTAACTCCAACTAAAAGTTGATGCTCCTCCTCGTGAACTAACAAATGATATCACTAACTCCAACTAAAAGTACTCGATTGCATTGTCTTGATTGTAAACTAAAAATATTCTATTGCATTGTCTTGATTGTAAATTCACTTTAAATAGTTTCACATTTTTTAAATAGTTGAAAATAAGTGCAAAAATTCTTTTTTGGGCTTAGGCCCTCTTTTCAATAAAAAAAACGCAAATTATTACTCCCTCCGTTCCTTTTTAAATGTCATTTTTTGATTTTTTACACCTATCAAAAAAATTAATCATTATTGTTACTTTTTAAATAATAATTCTCATTTTACCTATAATACCCTTAATTATATCCTACATTCATTCTACTTTTTCTCTCTCTGTAATAATTGAATAAGGGTAATTTTGACAAAAATGCATTTAATACTACCTTGAATTATGTAATTGACAATTAAAAAGAAATAAAAATTTATCAAAAAAGTGACACTTAAAAAAAAAAACATAAAAATTTATCAAAAAAGTGACACTTAAAAAAAAAAACGGAGGGAATAATAATTTGTAATCAATAGTTCTCATAATTGAAATAAATTATTTGAACATTTCTAGTTTTCCACACATCTAATACAATGTATTAGACACATCGTGTAGGTGATTTGATAATCCTTTTCCATTCTCATCATTTTTGAATTGAAATTCCCAAATTTTACTGTAATTTTTCTCAATATAAAGAATCACGTTGTAGTAGTACAAAGCCTTGCTTAAGTTGTTTTGCAGATTAATCAAGAAGCTTAACAAAGATGAATATAATTACTAGCATAGCTTCAAACGTGACTTTACCCGTCATTCGAGAATTCACTTATGTATTGATGTACAATCAAAACCTCATCAATCTCGAGACTCAGATTCAGAAGTTGCAGAGGGAGGAGAAAGAAATGCGGCACAGTGTTGAAGCTGCCAAAAGGAACGGCGAGGAGATTGAAGACACCGTGCACGACTGGTTTCTTAGAGGCCAAGCAGCCATACAAGAGGCGCAAGACTTTCTTCACGGCGAAGATAAAGAGAGAGTTGGATGCTTAGATGTCTACTCTAGGTATACCAAGAGTCAGAGAGCGAAAACCCTAGTGGATCTGATTTCTGAGATAAAAAACGAAACGTTTGATCGGATTTCCTATCGTTGCGCTTTGAAATGCAATTTCAGTTCTAGTGCTAGAGGTTATGTGGATTTGGAATCGAGAACGGAAATGTTGAATGAGATTATGAATGTGTTGAAAGAGGATTCTAATGTGCATATGATTGGTTTGTATGGAATGGCTGGTGTAGGTAAAACTGCATTGGTGAAGGAGCTCGCATGGAGAGCTGAGAATGATGGTGTATTTGATCTTGTAGTGATGGCGAATGTGACGAATTCTCCTGACATGGGAATGATTCGAGCTGAAATAGCCGACGGGTTAGGGCTTAGGTTTGATGAGCTGACTGAGGTGGGAAGGGCGAGTCGGTTACGTCAAAGGATTAGGCAAGAGATGAAGATTCTTGTGATATTAGACGATGTTTGGGGAAAGCTTAGTTTAACCGAGGTCGGTGTTCCTTTCGGAGACGATCATAAAGGTTGCAAAGTATTGGCGACTTCTAGAGATCTTAATGTGTTGACTGCTAACTTAGGTGCAAAGAAGGTTTATAGACTTGAAGTTTTGTCAGAGGATGAGAGTTGGAGTTTGTTTGAAAAGAAGGGAGGGGATGTTGTTAAAGATCTTAGTATTCAGCCGGTAGCAATGAAAGTAGCGAAAAGTTCCGCTGGTTTGCCGCTTTTGATTATTAATTTGGTGGAGGCATTGAAGAACAAGGATTTATATGCTTGGAATGATGCACTTGAGCAGTTAACGAATTTCGACTTTGATGGATGTTTTTATTCGAAAGTGCATTCAGCTATTGAACTAAGTTACGATCATTTAGAAAGTCAAGAACTTAAAACTTTCTTCCTTCTGTTAGGTTCTATGGGAAATGCTTACAACATAAAAGACATGCTTGTGTTCGGTTGGTGTTTAGGTTTGCATAAACACGTTGATACTTTGGCAGATGGAAGAAACAGCCTTTACAAATTAATAGACAACTTGAGAGATGCTTGTTTTTTGCTTGAAGGTGAAAGAGATTCAGTTGCGGTGCTTGAAGTTGTAAGCAATGTGGCTGCATCCATCGGGTCAAAGGTCAAGCCGTTCTTTACCGCGGAGAGGAACGCTGAATTAAAAGAATGGCCAAGAAAAGATGTTTTGAAAAACTGTCATCATATTTTCTTGGATTGGTGTTTGATCAATGAACTTCCTGAAAGGTTAGAATGTCCTAACTTGAAGATACTCAAAATCAACTCTCAAGGTAACTATTTGAAAGTTCATGATAATTTCTTTGATCAAATGAAAGAACTTAAGGTACTAAGTTTAGGAGGTGTCAATTGTACTCCATCACTTCCTTTGTCTCTCGCACTTTTGACAAACCTCCAAGCACTCACTCTATGTAAATGCATTTTGGAAGACATTACTGTTGTTGGTGAAATCACAGGTTTAGAGATTCTTAATCTTGAAAAATCCGAGCTTAGAGTGATCCCTCCTGAAATAGGCCATTTGATTAATCTCCGGTTACTAGATTTGACCGATTGCTCGAAACTAGAAATAGTACCTCGTAATCTGATATCTAGCCTCACAAGCTTAGAAGAGCTCTATATGGGAATGTCTAACACTCAATGGGAGGTTAAGGTTAAAGAAATCGAAAGACACAACAATAATTCAATTCTAGGCGAGTTGAGAAATCTGCATCACCTATCAACTTTGAATATGCAGATAAACGATACATCAATTTTTCCTAGAGACTTGTTTTCCTTCGGAAAACTAGAAAGTTACAAGATTTTGATTGGAGATGGATGGAAATTTTCTGAGGATGAATCCGAGAACTACAAAAATTCAAGAGTTCTTAAGCTAAATTTGAGCATGGATTCAAGCATTCTTATGGATTACGGAATAAAATTCTTGATGGCTCACGCCGAAGATTTGTATATAGCTGAACTGAAGGGTAAGTATTTAGTTTTTTGTATCAAGTCAGTTTCAAACATATTTCGCTATAATAATGTTTCTTTTTTTTTAATCTAATATCGCATAACTTTATCAGGTGTCAAAGATGTACTATATGAATTAAACGATGAAGGATTTTCACAATTGAAGCATCTGAATATTCAAAATTGTGATGAAATGGAAGAAATTATTGGATCAACCATATGGTCTAATCATGATCATGCTTTTCCAAACTTGGAATCTTTGATCATTCACAATATGATGAAATTGGAGAGAATATGCAGTGATCCATTTCCAACACAGGCTTTTTCAAAACTACAAGTTATTGAAGTGAAAAACTGTGATATGATGGAATTTGTTTTCTTGCATTCAACTGTTAAACACCTTTCAGAACTTGTAGAAATTGAGATATCTGAATGTAGATTTATGAGCTATATCATAGCTAAGCAAAGACAAGAGGATGCTGGACAAACCGACAAGTTCTCGCTCCCGAAAATGCGTTCTCTTACACTTGAATCTTTACCTTCTCTTGTTAGTCTCTCTCCCGAGTCATGCATTAGTGATACCGAAAACAGCAACGATGTCTATAGTCAACTTTTGAGTGATGAGGTACAAACAAGTCTGAACACACGGTTTCACTATCTCACCTCTATTTCTCAGTAATGACCGACTTTTTTTGTTAGTGATAATTGAACTTTGATAACTTTTGATAGGTTGAATTTCCATGTTTGGAGACCTTGAAGCTTCATTCAATCAATGTCCAGAGGATATGGGATGATCAGCTTCTGTCGCATTCTTGCTTTGAAAATTTGACCAATTTGACCGTAGATGGTTGTGAAAGGTTGAAATATCTTTTTTCATACTCAGTGGCTGAAAAACTCGTCAAACTTGAACATCTTTTAATCAGTTCATGCAAACTGGTAGAGAAGATATTTGTCCGCGATGAAATTACGAGTAACATTTTTCATAGAAAATCTCCGGTTGAAATGGTAAGCTTTTCAAATAGCTTCAATTTTTCCTTTGTTTATAATTTTTCTATATTTTTTGTAGTTATTAGTTAAGCTTATCGATTGTCATTGTCATAAGCACTTGTATGAGTGTTTAGGAGAGCTGATGAAAACATCTTATGACATGTTTTTAAACTATATTTTCTGTTTATTTCCATAAGCTCTTCAAGATATAGCTCATGAGAATAACTTATAACTTATATGAAAACCATTTGACATTATTTAATCTTTTGTTATAGAAATATCTTATGCATAAGCCCTTAAATGATAGACACTTGTATAATAAGCGCTTATGCTAAAAGTGCTTAAATAAGCTGTTTACAATTACTTATTGTGAATCTGAACTACGATATAGGCTCCACTCTTCCCCAACTTGGAGACATTGGTGATTTCACAGATGGACAACTTGAAGTCAATATGGCCGGGGAAACTCATTCAAAATTCTTTTTGCAAATTGAAAAAATTGGAAATCACATCATGTAACCAGCTTTTGAATGTGTTCCCAAGTCATGTGCCAAACAAATTACAAAGCATGGAATCATTGAATTTAGGGTACTGTCTTGCACTGGTAGTTGTATATGAAATAGATGCTATAAGAGAACAAGAGCTTGAAATTGAGATTCCACTGAAAACTTTATCTCTAGAACATTTACCAAATCTTGAGTATTTATGGAATAAGGATCCTCGAGGAAAAATCAAGTTTCAAAACCTGTTTATGGTAAAAGCTACAAAATGCAAAAGCCTAAAACATGTTTTTCCATTTTCTGTGGCCAAAGATCTTTTGCAACTACATGAGCTAGAGGTAAGTGATTGTGGTGTCGAGGAAATTATTGCAAAGGATCAAGGAGAGGTAGAGGAATATGTTGGACTTGTTTTCTCAAGATTACTATCCTTAAAGTTTTTGAATTTGCAAGAACTTAGATGCTTTTGTAGTGGAAATCACAACTTCAGATTTCCATTGTTGAATGAATTATATGTGATTGAGTGTCCTAAAATGGAGACTTTCTCTCATGGAATCTTAAGGGCGTCGATTCTTAGAAGAATTTGTTTGAACGAGAATGGAGATCAACCGTATTGGGAAGGTGACCTTAATACTACTATAAGAAAGCTTTTCAGCAAAGGTATGTTTGTTTTAATCAAAAGTATGAATAACACCTCTAACTGTAATTTTTATATTTTAGGTTTTCGATTCATGCACCATAAATTTCGACGATAACATAGAGCTCACTTTGTGTTGAATATTCTTTTTACAGATTTCCAAGGAAGATCATTGGTTTCATAAAAATGCCAATGGATGAAATTGCAATTTCCATCGCCCCTTACTCTCTTCAATCATCAACTGAATTTCGTGCTGGTGTGCTTGCTTATACCCTAACGAAACTATAGAGACGATACTTCACCGTTCGCACCCTACTCCGGCCATCACCAAGGTCCAAATCCGATAAAAAAATATAAAGATTTAGCTGTGAATGGAAAATTTCTGTGTATGTATTAATAAGTATTTCCCAAACCAGTATTTGTAGAATTGGGTGCTATCATATTATTAAGTTTATAATAGAAAACATCTAAATGATCCTAACTAGAATCATAGAAAATCAAACGATGAACCAAAGCCTCTTAAAAACATATAATACAAACTATAATAACAATAAATTCTTAAGTTGCAAAATTAATTAACAATAATCAATTAAATAAGACGTAGAATCAAAACAAGTAAAAAATAAATAACATACACATAAGCTAATATATAGATTATCCTAGAATCTCATGCTCAAATGAGATAGCATTACATAGATGAAGAAATAGACGAAGGTTTGGTGAAATATTTGAATAGGGATATGTGTATGGAAACATTGAAATGTCTTAACGGAAAAAAAAAATTCTTGGTAGAATATTAATAATCAAAATAGCTGAAAGAAACATTGAAATGTCTTAAAATTTGAAACAAAAAAAACGAGCTTTGTTAGGAATAACTAAAGGTAATTGGTTTCACTTGATCTTTTAAAATATTTTTCATTGCAGTTTAAAATATTTAATTTTTTAGAATTTTTTTGGGTTTGTTTAATTCAAGTTGATATTTTTAAAATTTCAATAAATTTATTTTAAAATTTAAAAATACCATTCTTTTTCAAACATTATAGAATTTTATTATTAAAATGACTATATATAATGAAAACATAAGTGATTTTCATGTATAAGAGTTTTTTTGTTGTTGTTTTAAAGTGATATTGTTGTTTTGTTTTGGTGTTTGTGTAATTAATGGATGATAAACACCAAACACACATCTTATTCTCGATTAAGAATACACCTAAATTTGTACTTTATCATATATATATATGGTTTATTGCGATACGTCGTTAATACGTATCCAAAAAATATAAAATTTGGATGTACTAAGATATGAAATGACTAGTCTCTCATACACCATGGATATAACACTTTATATCATGACTTTCATTTATTTTATGCTTAAGAAGTTTTTCTCTAAGATTATTCTCTCATCTTTAATTACATATGCTCTCTTCTGTTAAAAATAACAAGTGTGAGTAGTGTGAGAAAGTCTCACATTGATTAAAAATATGAAAATTTGAATATTTATAAGTGAGAGAACTCATACATCTATCACTTTAAGATTTTTGTGTGAGTATGTGATGTGTCACTCACAAAGTGTATTGCTCTTAAAGAAAAGTTCCAAAGTAAAAAAACTTCCTTCCGTTGACCTCCAAATTGATAGTCCAAACATCTCCTATATAACCCATTTGGCGTATGTTTGGTCGATCAGTCTAAATGTCCGTGTAATGGAACAAGATTCATTGTAACAAAAATGACAACACATGTACTTGAAGTTGAAATTATGAATGGAAAAGGACATGACAGAAACATTTATATTCCCATTATGAATATGTCCCCTTCTGAAACCCCTTGTGTTGGAACAAGATCAAACTTGTTCAAGGTGAATCAATGGTGGAAGTTGTTATTTTTGGTGGTAGAAAGGTTAATGGAGGAAGATGATGAAAATAGAGAAATAAGAAAAATTGAGATGAGAATATTGAATGACATTATCTGAAGGTATTTTTCACAAATATTACAATTGAGGTCTATTTATAGTGTACAAACCACTAAACAAACAGACTAAACAAAGCATCCAAAACAGCCTAATAAAACAAAATTGTTTTTCTGTTTTGCCTTCAGGAAATTGCTATTTCTGCAGCAAACAAGAAGCCTTCCAAAATAGCTTCTCAAATAAGCTATTCTCCAAAAATACTTCAAAAGCCAATTACACTGCATTTGACTTATTCTAATCATCCAACACACCACCTTAAGTCAAATGCTCAATGTTCTTCATGCCCAACCTCACCAGGAGTCGCTTGAAAACATCATTCGTAACCGCTTTCGTCAACAAGTCCGCGACTTGTTCTTCACTTCTGCAGTAGCTCAAACGTAACTGTCCAGAACTCACTAAATCTCTCAAGTAATGGAATCTCATCTCAATGTGCTTGCTCTTCCCATGTGCTATGGGATTCTTAGCAAGATTGATGGCTGAAACGTTGTCCACTGTAACACCCCGATAAAATAAGATAATTATTTAAATTGAGTTAATAATATATTTATTAATTTAATTAAATAATTGGAATTTTTATTATTATTGGAATAATAATTATTGGAATATTATTGGGATTGTTATTATTGGAATAAAAGTAGAAATCAGTAAAAAGATTCCATTTGGTAAAAAGAGTTATTTTCACGTGAAAAGGGAAAAGAGGCAGAAAAGTGGAAAAAGGGCAAAGAAAGCCAGAGAACAAGGGTTGAAGGAAGGAAAAGCTTGAAGCTCAGAGATTTGCCGGATTAACTCAGGTAAGGGGGGTTTATCATCGTTTAATGGGTATTATGGGATAATATGTACTGGGTAGTGATAAACCATTGATTTACCTCTGATTGGAATAATTATGCTGAAAATTGTGAACTTTTGGGATGAACGAATCTGGATTAAAATTGAAGGAAATTCGTAGGAATTAGATGCAATAGTGTTAGAAATTGTGAGATCGAATAGGTTATGATTCGTGTTAGATGATATGAACGATTATTGTGAAAAATTGGACTGTAGAAGGTTGAATTGGATAGATCTCGTAGCAGAGAAAGCCATAGCAGATCTGGAAATCTGGTTTCTGGTCATACGCGTATGGCACTAGGCAATACGCGTATGAGATGGCATGGTACGCGTATGGCACTAGGCAATACGCGTATGGATGAGGAAGATGATGTTTTGAACGTAGTTTGGTCTCTGTTGGTACGCGTATGGGGAAGTGGTACGCGTAGCATACGCGTATGAGATGGTGTTACGCGTATGGGATTTTGTCAAGAGATGGGTCATACGCGTATGGGGTTAGGCAATACGCGTATGGGCAGGATGGTGATTTTCCTGAGCTGTTGTTGTGCAGTTTTTAACTGTTCAGCTGAGTAACGTAATTCAGATGATGTATGATATATTAGGGATCATTTCCCGTTGTTTTGAGTAGTATATGTATTAGTAGAGTGTGCTAATACTGTGGTTGTTATTTGGCATGATATGATATGCTTGTGTGATAAAATACTGCTGATGTGTGATAGTATGCGTGATGCTGTGAATGTATCAGTTATGTGTGCCTTGGTGAATAGACTGTTTTATGGCTTAGAGTGTGAGCATATATCTATTCTTGAATTGTTGTTGATGATGTAGCATTGCTAGGTGATTAGCATGCATGTTGTGGCCTTTATGGTGGTAGCTAATTCCCATGGTGAGGAATTAGTGATGAGTTATTATGGATTGTTGTTGATGTTTGCATGCTAGGTGATTTAGCGTGCATAGCATAGCCCTTGGGGTGGTAGCTAATTCCCATGGTGAGGAATTAGTGATGTGAGTCACTAGGTCTCAAATGAGTGGGACTAGTGAGCTTGGTAGCCGTACCTGGATTTGGTCGGTGAGGTTGAACTATATGTTCACGAATAGTCGGTACCGCATGCATGGAGTCTCATTGCATAATGTATGTATGTATGGCGTATAATATGAATGGATGTATTCCAATATTATACGTGTGTTTTATGGTTGTGTTGAGTTTGAGTATGATGATGATGATGATTATGAGTTGATATTGCCGTTGATGTATATGTGAAATCTGATTAGGGTGATGATATGTGTTAAATTACTTAGCATTACATGATGTTTTATAATGCTTATTATATCGATTGAAGGACTCACCCTTACAACTATGTTTTCAGGTAACGAGCAGTGATTGAATAGGAGCTAGTCCTGGGAGTCTAGTGTAGTCCTTAGTGGGTCATGCTCTGGTAGATGTAACATCGGGATGGGATGTTTACTATGTTTTCTTTTGGTTGTTGAACAACTTTACATGTAATGTAGTACATGATTTGAATGTTGTTATTTCGTATCCGCTGTGAATTATGCAAAAGTGTCTTATTTTAATTAATCAAATGAGCATGACAGGATATTTTGATGATTGGTGTGAAGTGATTGTGTGACACCCTTCAGAGCATAATTACTCTGATTGATATATTGTTATTTTAATTAAATAGTTGGGGTATTTTAGAAGGGTGTTACATCCACCACCAACAAAACAGCTTCTCTCGTGCTGTTGTACAGCTCATGCAGTAAGTTCACAAGCCACATAGCTTGGCATGCACACAATGACGCTGCAATGTACTCCGCCTCGCAAGAAGAGAGAGCAACCACCGGCTCAGTTTTAGAACACCAAGAGATTGGTGCTCCGCCAAAAATAAAGACATAACCAGCCGTAGACTTTCAATCATCTTTATCTCCGCACCAATTGGAGTCGGTGTATCCAAGTAAATTGCAACTTCTGCCCGTGTCACTTGCCGGAAACAAAATTCCACAACCAAGAGTACCTTTCACATAACGAAGGATCCTCTTAACCGCTGCCAAGTGTGATACATTTGACCTCTCCATGAACCTACTAGCAATACCGACACTAAATGCTAAATCTGGCCGCGTATTGCACAAATAACGCAATGATCCAATCAATCTCAGGTATTGAGTCGGATCCACATCTTGCTCTTCCTCGCTTTTGGATAGTTGTGACCGTGCCTCGGCTGGAGTTATGGCATCATTACAATGCTCCATATCATACCTCTTTAAGATCTCCAAAGCATACCTACTTTGATGCATGAGTAGCCCCAACTTTGTCTTTTGGAACTCTATGCCTAAGAAGTACTTCACATACCCAAGGTCACTCATTTCAAACTCCTTCATAAGATCTTATTTGAAGCTTGAAATGTACTTTTCACAACTTCCAGTAATCAACAAATTGTCCATATATAAACAAAATATGATTACTCCTTCGCTTGCACCCGATTTCACATAAACACCATGCTCAGACACACACTTTTTGAAACCAATGTCGTTAAGAAAACCATCTATGCGTTTGTTCCAAGCTCTTGGAGCTTGTTTCAAACCATAGAGTGCCTTCCTCAACTTGTAGACCCTTGCCTCTTGATTTTGAACAACAAAACCAGGGGGCTGTCCAACATACACCTCCTCATCCAATGGACCATTCAAAAATGCCGATTTGACGTCCATTTGATATAACGTCCAACTATTGTTATTTGCTATCGCAACAACTAACCGGATGGTTTCATGTCGAGCAACCGGAGCAAATACCTCATCAAAGTTTATGCCTTCCTTTTGCAAAAATCCCTTTGCAACTAATCGAGCCTTATGCTTGATTATCTCGCCTTTCGGCTTCGCTTTCACTTTGAAGACCCACTTCACACCAATTGCCTTTTTACCTTTCGGTAAGTCAACCAACATCCAAGTATTGTTTTTCTCAATTGATTCAAGCTCTTCCTTCATTGCATTCATCCACTTTGGATCGCTTAATGCCTCCTTCGTATCTACCGGTTCGGATTCGGCCATTAAAGCGAAATGAATGAGATCACCATCGTTATTGATATCACTATCACGGAATACCTCACAATCTCGAAGTCTTTGAGGCATACCTCTCTGCCTCGCTGGTCGTCTACTCGATTCACCATTCTCCGTTGCGAATGGTTGCTGTCCAGCATCATTAACAGGCTGAAAATTCAAATTTCCTCCCAGGAAATCGATTTCCCCATGTGATAATTCGATTTCTGAGCCTGCATTTCGAATCTCAGCAGCTTCAGGAAGTGCAATTTCGGGCTAGAAATTGATTTCCCCTTTCTGGGAATCAATTTCTGGACTGGTATAGCAGAAATTCTGCTGTCAAAAGTCTGAATTTCATCCACGATCACGTCTCGACTAATCACGATCTTCTTGTTACTCATATCAAACAACTTGTAGCCTCCGGTAGGATGATAACCAACAAGCAACATTTTTTCACCCTTGTCATCTAACTTCTTTCGAAGTTGACCCGGAATATGTCGAAACGCTACCGAACCGAAAACACGCAAATGACTCAAACTCGGTTTGAATCCGGACCATACCTCTTCTAGAGTAACCTTTTCAAGCTTCTTTGTAGGACACCTATTCAGCAAATAGGCGGCAGTAGAAACGGCTTCACCCCAAAGCTCTTTCGGTAAATTCTTCTCTTTCAACATGCTACGCACCATGTTCATAATCGTCCAATTTTTCCTCTCGGCAACACCATTTTGCTGAGGCGTATAAGGTGGTACAACCTCACGCACTATACCCTCGTCATCACAATAACTCCTAAATTCACCCGAAGTAAATTCGCCTCCACCGTCGGTTTTGAGAATTTTGAGTTTGTGACCTCCTTGTCGCTCAACCATGGATTTGAACCGTTTGAACACTTCAAACACCTCATCCTTCCTCCTAATGAGATAAATCCATAGCTTCCTACTAAAATCATCAATAAACGTGACGAAGTATCGGTTGCCTCCATACGGATTGACTTGCATTGGTCCGCATACATCGGAATACACCACCTCAAGGTGATGCTTGGTCCTATGACCCGCATCCTTGCTGAAATTACTCTTGTGTTACTTCCCTTGCACACACTCATCACATATTTCAGATGGAATATTAATCAGTGGCAGCCCGGACACCATACCGTGCCTATGTAACGCGTCGAGGTCTCGAAAGTTGAGATGACCGAGACGGTAGTGCCATAACCATTCTTCATGACTTGCAGCAGTAGATAAACACCTATGCTCCATAACTTTCAACTCAATCTTGAAAGTTCTATTGGCAGCCATAGGAGCCTTAAGGATCAAAACACCGTTTTGGTCCAAAACACGCAAAACCTTGTTTTCCATGCGAATCGTGTAATTCCTTTCAAGCAATTGGCCAATACTTAAAAGATTACATTTGATTCCAGGAATATAAAATACATATTTGATCAAGGAATGACCACCATCCCTTCTCATGATCAAAACATCACCGACACCGTCGGCCGCTAAAGTCGTGTTATCTGCGAATCTCACTCTACTTCGCGTGGCTTGATTGATCTTCACGAACCAATCCTTTCTACCAGTCATATGAGTCGAACAACCAGAATCCAAGTACCACTCATCACTACCTTAAACTCTATCTCGAACCGTTACCAATGCGTTTTTCTCCGAACGTGTTTTCTGCACTTTTTCGGTACTGCAGTAGTTGTTGTCCAACAACTTTCTACTGTTGTCCATGCCATTATTCTCCTCCGTAATCACCACAAGAAGCGTATTTTCATCATCCGTTTCTTGCCTAGCTACCTTAGCCTCATCCGCATCATTTTCCTTGCGTTTTGAGCGACATTCTCTCGAAAAATGCCCAAACCTTTGACAATTATAACACTTCATGGAACTTTTGTCGAGTGGTTTGTAGGCGCTTTGATTACCCTCTTTGGAGCTTCCTTCACCCTTTAGACCCTTTGAATTTTGTGGATCTTTTCCACCAAAATTCTGGAAATTCTTTTTACTTCTAGAAGACCATTTCCCTTTCGATCTCTTGTTCTTTTCATTTAAACGAGCTTGCAAAGCCACTTCCGTTTTCGCCTTATCGTTTCCTCTTTCATCCATCCTTTGTTCATGAGCTTCCAATGAGCTTTGAATCTCATCTTTGGTCATAGTCTTGAGGTCCTTCGATTCTTCAATCGCAACCACAATGTTATCGAATCTAGGTGTTAAAGAACGCAACACTTTCGATACAATATTCTGCTCCGAAACAACTTCACCGCAAGACTTCATTTGATTCACCAAACGCGTAACACGCGTCACATAATCGTTGAGCGTTTCCTTTTCTTCCATTTGAAGTAACTCAAATTGACGTTTGTGAGTTTGTAACCTCACAACCTTCGCTTTGTCTTCCCCTGCATAAGCCTTCTCAAGAATCCCCCAAGCTTGCTTTGCCGAGTCACAATCGCCAACTTTCTCAAAGTTGTCACTATCGACGCAAAAATGTATCAAGAAGAGAGCTTTGTAGTCTTTCTTCTTCTCTTCTTTGTGAGTAGCTTGCTAGGCTGCAGTAGCCTCTTCAACAAGAGGAGTAACACCAGTGGTAATCACATCAAGCACATCTTGATAACCGAACAAGACTTTCATTTGCTTGCACCATTTGTTGTAGTTCTTCGAATCAAGAATTGGAAGGTTGGTGGATATTTTATCGTTTGAAACGGACATGATTGCAGCGAAATAGGGTCAGAACCAAAGCTCCTGATGCCAATTGTTGGAACAAGATCAAACTTGTTCAAGGTGAATCAATGGTGGAAGTTGTTATTTTTGGTGGTAGAAAGGTTAATTGAGGAAGATGATGAAAATAGAGAAATAAGAAAAATTGAGATGAGAATATTGAATGGCATTATCTGAAGGCATTTTTCACAAATATTACAATTGAGGTCTATTTATAGTGTACAAACCACTAAACAAACAGACTAAACAAAGCATCCAAAACTGCATAATAAAACAAAACTGGTTTTCTGTTTTGTCTTCAGGAAATTGCTATTTCTACAGCAAACAAGAAGCCTTCCAAAATAGCTTCTCAAATAAGCTATTATCGAAAAACACTTCAAAAGCCAATTACACTGCATTTGACTTATTCTAATCATCCAACACCTTGACCTTTTAAACTAAAGTGACGTCAATTGTCAATTATTATGTCCTAGGCGATGACCATTAACAAATTACAAGGAAGATCATTAGATTGAGTCAGATTTTATATACCTAAAAATGTTTTTACTCATGGACAAATATATTTTTCACTTTCCAGAATTACTAACAAAGATGGAATAAAGATCTTGATACACGATAAAATAAAATATATATTTATCACTATATATAGTATACTATTTATATTCTATTGCAAATCATTTCCAATGGAAACGGATACTTTTATATTTTTGGTTCAGATATAAATCATACAAATATAATATATTTTTGATTACACAATACTGCATTGCTTAAAGATACAACATTATTGATAATACCTTTTACATTACACACATCATCTTCATATAACTACAACATTCAACAAAATATAGCAAAATACCTACTAATATATATACTCATCGTAGTTGTGCATAGAAGTGAGAACTATACTAAGGTGGGAGAAGTATTATTTGCTACATTGAATTATAACATGCAATGTTATGCTAGAAGATATATGTTTTTTTCCTATTGAATATTGTGGTTGTTGGAAATATGTAGCAGAATTCTCCCTCTCTCATATTTCATAATTGTTCATTTATATTACAAATACTCACCACTTTATCTCTTGCAATGTTTAATTGAACTAATAAGCTATCTACATTATTATTCTTTTAGTTCTTTGATCAACCAAAGTTATTTTGATTAAAAATGGAATCCTTATTCCCAATGTCATTGTAGTTGCGCATAGAAGTGAGAACTATACTAAGGTTGGGGAAGTAGTATTTTCTACACTGAATCACAACCTACAATGTTATGCTAGAAGATATATGTTGTTTATTTTTTATTGGATGTTGTGGTTGTTGAAAACATGTAGTAACACTAGAATAAAGAAGATACCGAAGAAGATCATATTTTAAAATTTAAAGCATGTGAACTTCACACTAATATTTAGGTTCAATTCGCCTCCATTAATTATTAACGGTGAATTTTCTTCGAAATAATTTGAATACCAAAATGTGAATTGCACAAATACGGGAACTTATTTTTTGATAATCGGTTACATAAAAATATTTCTTAAAATTTAATCATACATTAATAAAGTAAAGCATGATTTAGAATAATTAAAATGGTAGAGAAATGAGTGTGCATATTTCTATTTTCGTGTGCTTTCTACTTCTCAAGTGTCTTTATTTATAGAAAAGTTCACGCCACTTGATGAAACAAAACACCTATTGAAAATGAATCTTGCACCTAATAATAAACGAATATAGTGTTGTACTGTTCCCAATGTTTCACAATCGATGCAATGTTTCAATTAGCAAAGTTGTTGCACATTATTCAAAAAAATTGAGTTCGAACCTTGTGTTGCTATTTTTTTAAAATAAATTTTATTCAAAAATATGGCACACTTCGAATTTGAAATCAGGTCCTTGATGTTAAAAGGAATGCGCCTTACTAATAGGGCATTCACTCATGATGTTATTATTTAACTAAATCTCATAATTTTGAAAAAAAAATCATGGCTTCAGATAATGGTATCTTACTCTTTGAACTATTTCTTAGTAAATTAAGTTTTCACTCATCTCCAAATAAATTGGTAGAAAAGTTTTGAACCAATTATTCATTAGAAAAAATGTGTATAATTCACACATAAAATATCGGTACTATCAAAATAATTATAAAAACTGACACATTTAATACGGCCTTGTGTCACATATCCTATTCATGAGAATTTGAGAGTAAAACTCTTTAAATCTATGAAACGACCCCACTTCATTCTCGTATAGATAGACTATATAAAAAATGCACCCATAATTATGCATTCTAGCAAACATATGTAATATGTCTATTAAGAGAAAAACCTCATCCCACCATATGTATTCTTATGATCCAAGTACTTTTATCTCTTGAGATGTATCTTCTATCAAGTACTTCAATCACTTTAATAATATACTTTTTGTCATTGAACTCAAGACTTGACGTTAATCGAGTGTGAGTTGAGTTTCCATTATTAGTGATTAATAAGATATGAGTTGTCTCACATCCCTACATGATGTCTTCAAAATCGCATTCTTGTCAATCATTTCATCAAATAATTACAAGATTTTTCATTTTATTAATTTTGAATATTTAAACACACACATGGCTATGCCTCTTTTTTTTTTTATAGTTTAACCAACTATCACAGAACCATGACAATATAGTCATTGAATTACTTTGCATCTCATACTAACATTTTAAATCATTCAATATTTATTATGAAATCATTTAATAACAAGCAATATGATTTAAAGTTTGACGTTTCTTTAAATATGCACACAACATATTAATACAATAAACATGTAAAACAACCATGATAACATGATTATCAAATTTCTATATCAGAAACAATCATGATCATATATATTTTATCATATTCAATATTTTATCATACAGTTAATCATGTAAATTATAAACATATATCAAAATGATATCTAAATAGGTATATTAATGTAATTCTCTTAAATAGACTTTTATCATTTACATGATATACAACACATATATGCATACACGTAAAATTTATTATACAACTATCAATCATCATATTAAATTTCTTTTATAAATAAATATAAATCTCACTCTCATATAAATATACCACAAAAAATTATACAAACCAAATAAAACCAACACAAACTTAATTATAACTTTTCCGACATCGAATACACATTCTTAAAAGTGAGTAATTTCTAGAAGTTACTTCTATGCAACAAGATAATCCTTTCATGCACTTGAGTTTTCTCTTTGTTCATCTTTTTCAAGAATTTACATTCACTTTTAAAATGTTCCAGTTTACCACAATGGAAGCAACTTCCTTTCTTTCTTTTCCTTTGTACATTTCCATTGTTGCCATGAACATCTTCACCATCTATTTTCATATTATCATTAGACTTTTTAGATCTTCCATCTTCCACAACATGTATTTTCTCATGAGTAAATTGGTATTTAGTATCTTCTTCTTTATGACACTCTTCTTTTAATCAAATATGATTACCCAATTGATCAAGAGATATATCCTCATTTTTATATTTCGGATCCTTTTTATATCCTTCCACGAATGTGGGAGTTTGTCTATTATGGAAGACACAATGGTGGTTTCGTCCATGTGCATTTTGAGTTGTTTGTCATTATCGAGAATACATTCAATTTCATGTAATCATTCCATAACATGTATATTATCTACCATTTTATAATTATTGAAATGGGAAGCAACAAATTTCTTACTTGTAGCATCTTCTTACATGTATCTCTATTGGGTGAGAATATGGAAGGAGGAAAACGGTCTAGAAGGGGGTGAATAGACCTTTATTGAAAAATTCAAATGCGTTTTCAAATCAGAATATCAGAGATTTTTCAAAAGTGCGCGTGGAAGGTTTAAAGCAAAAATATGAAAATTATACTTTTCGAAACTTAATCATGTTACCACTAAATTGATTCACAAACACCACATATGGTTTTATGATGATGCACAAAGGTATTCAATTGATTCAACTGTATATTTTACAAGATGTTATTATACAATGATTTGACAATAAATTCTAACCTCAATTGTTTCTCAGATTTTTAATCACCGATGCAGCTAGAGTAGGCACAAATTCTTACAAAACCTAAGCTTACGCAATAAATTGCTACCAAGACAATCTGGAAAGAATAACGTCATTCTTTTCACTAGAATTTGTCTGAACCAATGACAATCACCTCAATCTTGCAAACCACCTGAAAATCTCAACCAGATCTTCAAAATAATTAGTTTCAAGAGCGCTTCTCCTTCAATCAATTACAAATCTCTCATTATCAAGATCTAGAATCAAATCGAAGTTGAAGATGTAAAAATTTCGTTGCAAGAACTTGAACTTTCAAAAATAGAGGGTGTTGATTTTTCACACAATCACACAAAAATGAATATGAATTTGTTGATTCCTTACATGAAAAATGATGACAAAAAGGTTTTATATGTGCTTGAGATTAAGCACAAAATATGGTTGAAAAGTTAGTTAGATTCGAATCAGGAGCATTTCATGATTTGGATCCACTGAACAAGTGAAGTGGAATAAAAGAAAAACAGAATTTTTTCCCATTTTTTAGTTGATTTGAATCAAAGACCCCGTGATTTGAACCATGTGTTAAATTTGGTTTGAATCAATCAAGTTGAGTCAATTGAAAAATGTAGAAAAATTGTCTGATTTGAATCAGGTGTAAAATTTTATTCGAATCAATTCTAGCACAGATGACTCATAGTTGGTTGATTCGAATCATGTGTTAAATTTTATTCGAATCAAATTGTTCGAAAATTTCTGGTTTCCCTTTGTCCAAAGTGATTCAAATCAGGATTTGTGTTTGATTCGAATCAAACACCCAAAATCTCAATTTTTCATAATTTACAAAAGACTTTGAGATTTTTCTTTCCACCTAACTTGAATCAATAACATATATGTCTCTTATTCCATTGACTCATGCAATTGATTAAAAACATTATGGTCAAGTTCAAACCTAACAAATGGTTTATGTATGCTAAAAACGAATCATTTCAAAATTCGATCCAGAGAGGTGCAATCATGAAGGAGACTCAATAATCGAAAGCAACAAAATAACCGTATTGGGGTGCTCCTCTGAATGTATTAGGGATATGCAACTAAAGTTTTGACTCCAGTTTATCCCATAGATCTTTTGCGGATTGATTGCTTTGATAAATATCGAACAAGGAATCTGACATACCATTGAGAATATGACTCATGCAAAGGTAATCATCATTGTCCCATTTTTTCCTCTCTCTTGTTTCAGTAATTGTTTCCTCTTCCCTTTCTAACACTCTTGTTGTATTCATAACATATAGCACTTTCAAAATTGTAAGCAAGAATTTCATCTTTTTCTGTCAACGGATAAAGTTGTCTCCATCAAACTTATTCAATTTAACAAAATTAGATGTCATGTCTTTAGTGGCAATGTCATTTTTTAAGTAAAAATTGAACCTAAAGATGGTTGGATATTATAGCTATTGGAAATATGTAGCACCACTAGAATAAAGAAGGTGTTGATGAAAATCATACTTGAAAATTCAAAGCGTGTGAATTTCACATTAACCTTTAAGTTCAATTCACCCCACCAATTATTATATATCGGGTGCAATAGGGATTAACTGCGAACTCCCTCCAAAATACTTTGAATACCTTAATGTGAATTGTACTAACACACTAAGTTTATCTTTTGATAATCGACTAAAGAAAAATATTTCTTCGAATTCAGATCCTTGATGTTAAAAGAAATGCCCTTCACCAATAGGACATATGCTCGCAATGTTATTATTTAGCTTGTAACTTATACAAATTATTAAATAAGTACAAACTTCAAAACAATATTTTGAAAATCTCTTACATTTTCTACTTGTTTTGGGACTATAGATGAATTATTAGATTATTGTTAATTAGTTTTGCACTTTAAGTATGTTTTTAAGAGACTTAGGTTATCTCATCATGAAATAAGAAAATCAAATCTTATCAGATGTTGAACTTTGAAGAACCAATGTAACTGAATTTTGCATAATAATTTTTTTTTAACTAATCCAACTTTGTTTAATTTGAGGGAATGAAGTATAGTATCACAATGGTTTACTAGTGGTAAGATAGAACATCAACAAAAATGTATATTTCCTGGTTACAATTTAAGAGAATACATCAAACAATGATCACAAGAATGTACATCAAACTTCTTAATAACATGCAACACAATTCTACAAAAACTGATTTGGGATATCATACATATAAACAGAAAGTATTCATTCAGAACTAAATCTTTATATTTCTATCTGATTTGGACCTCGGTGATGGTCGGAGTAGCGTGCGAACGTTGAAGTACGTTGAAGTATCGTCTCTAACAGTTTTGCTAGGGTATAGCAAGCACGCCAGCACGAAATTCAGTTGATGATTGAAGAGAGTAAGAGGTAATGGAATTTGCTATTTCATCCACTGCCATTTTTATGAAACCAATAGTCTTCCTTGGAAATCTGTAAAAAATATATTCAACATAAAGTGAGCTCGAATTTATCGTTGAAATTTATGGTGCATGAATTGAAAACCTTAAATATAGAAACTACAGTTAGAGTTGTTATTCATAAGTTCTGATTAAAACAAACAGCATACCTTTGATGAAAAGCTTTCTTATAGTAGTATTAAGGTCAACTTCCCAATACCGTTGATCTCCATTTTCGTTCAAACAAACTCTTCGGAGAATTGACGCCCTTAAGATTCCATGAGAGAAAGTCTCCATTTTAGGACACTCAACCACATATAATTGATTCAACAATGGGAATCTGAAGTTGTGATTTCCACTACAAAAGCATCTAAGTTCTTGCAAATTCAAAAACTTTAAGGATAGTAATCTTGAGAAAACAAGTCCAACATGTTCTTCTGCCTCTCCTTGATCCTGTGCAATAATTTCCTTGACACCGCAGTCACTTACCTCTAGTACATGTAGCTGCAAAAGATCTTTGGCCACAGAAAATGGAAAGACATGTTTTAGGCTTTCGCATTTTGTAGCTTTTACCGTAAACAGGTTTTGAAACTTGATTTTTCCTTGAGGATCCTTATTCCATAAATACTTAAGATTTGGTAAATGTTCTAGAGATAATGTTTTCAGTGGAATATCAATTGCAAGCTCTTGTTCTCTTATAGCATCTATTTCATATAAAACTTTTAGTGCAAGACAGTACCCTAAATTCAATGATTCCATGCTTCGTAAATTGTTTAGCACATGACTTGGGAATACATTCAAAAGCTGGTTACACGATGTGATTTCCAATTTTTTCAATTTGCAAAAGGAATTTTGAATGAGTATGTCAGGCCATATTGACTTCAAGTTGTCCATCTGTGAAATCACTAATGACTCCAAGTTGGGGAAGAGTGGAACCTGTTCAGATTCACAATAAGCAATTGTAAACAGCTTATTTAAGCACTTTTAGTGTAAGCGCTTATTATATAAGTGTATCATTTAAGGGTAAAAGTTAAAATTTGCTCTCGTAAGCTATATCTTGAAGAACTTATGGAAATAAACAGATAATATAATTTAAAACATGTCATAAGTTGTTTCCATCAGCTCTCCTAAAAAGTCATATAAGTGCTTATGATAATAGATGAGCTCAACTAATAACTAACAAAAAATCTAGAAAATTATAAACAAAGGAAAAATTGAAGCTATTTGAAATGCTTACCATTTCAACGGGAGATTTTCTAGTATGAAAAATGTTACTCGTAATTTCGTCGGGAACAAATATCTTCTCTACCAATTTGCATGAACTGATTAAAAGATGTTCAAGTTTGACGAGTTTTTCAGCCACTGAGTATGAAAACAGATATTTCAACCTTTCACAACCATCTACGGTCAAATTGGTCAAATTTTCAAAGCAAGAACGTGACAGAAGCTGGTCATCCCATATCCTCTGGACATTGATTGAGTGAAGCTTCAAGGTCTCCAAACATGGAAATTCAACCTATCAAAATTTATCAAGTCAACTATCACTAACAAAAAAAAGTCTGCCGTTACCGAGAATTACAGAGAAATAGACGTGAGATAGTGAAATTGTGTGTTTAACAATAAGTCTTGTTTGTACCTCATCACTCAAAAGTTGACTATAGAAATCATTGCTGTTTTCGGTATCGTTAATGCACGACTCCGGAGAGAGACTAACAAGAGAAGGTAAAGATTCAAGCGTAAGAGAACGCATTTTCGGGAGTGTGAACTTGTCTGTTTGTCCAGCATCCTCTTGTCTTTGCTTAGCTATGATATAGCTCATAAATCTACATTCAGATATCTCAATTTCAACAAGTTCCGAAAGGTGTTTAACCGTTGAATGCAAGAAAACAAACTCCATCATATCACAATTTTTCACTTTAATAACTTGTAGTTTTGAAAAAGCCTGTGATGGAAATGGATCACTGCATATTCTCTCCAATTTCATCATATTGTGAATGATCAAAGATTCCAAGTTTGGAAAAGCATGATCATGATTTGACCATATGGTTGATCCAACAATTTCTTCCAGTTCATCACAATTTTGAATATTCAGATGCTTCAATTGCGAAAATCCTTCATCGTTTAATTCATATAGTACTTCTTTGACACCTGTTTAAAGTTACGCTAAATTAGATTAAAAAAAAAGAAACATTATTATAGCGAAATATGTTTGAAACTGACTTGATACAAAAGACTAAATACTTACCCTTTAGTTCAGCTATATACAAATCTTCGGCATGAGCCATCAACAATTTTATTCCATAATCCATAAGAATGCTTGAATCCATGCTCAAATTTAGCTTAAGAACTTTTGAACTTTTGTAGTTCTTAGACTCATCCTCGGAAAATTCCCATCCATCTCCAATCAAAATCTTGTAACTTTCGAGTCTTCCAAAGGAAAACAAGTCTCTCGGAAAAATCGATGTATCGTTTATCTGCATATTCAAAGTTGATAGATGAGGCAAATTTCTCAACTCTCCTAGAATTGAACTATTGTTTTGTTTTTCGATTTCTTTAACCTTAACCTCCCATTGAGTGTTGGACATTCCCATATAGAGCTCTTCTAAGCTTGTGAGGTTAGATATCAGATTGCGAGGTACTATTTCTAGTTTCGAGCAATCGGTCAAATCTAGTAACCGGAGATTAATCAAATGGCCTATTTCAGGAGGGATCATTCTAAGCTCAGATTTTTCGAGATCAAGAATTTCTAAACCTGTGATTTCTCCAACAACAGTAATATCTTCCAAAATGCATTTGCATAGAGTGAGTGCTTGGAGATTTGCCAAAAGAGCGAGAGACGAAGGAAGTGATGGAGTACAATTGACACCTCCTAAACTTAGTACCTTAAGTTCTTTCATTTGATCAAAGAAATTATCATGAACTTTCAAATAGTTACCTTGAGAGTGAATTTTGAGTATCTTCAAGTTAGGACATTCTAACCTTTCTGGAAGTTCATTGATCAAACACCAATCCAAGAAAATATGATGACAATTTTTCAAAACATCATTTCTCGGCCATTCTTTTAATTCGGCGTTCCTCTCCACGGTAAAGAACGGCTTGACCTTTGACCCAATGGATGCAGCCACATTGCGAACAACTTCAAGCGCCGCAACCGAATCTCTTTCGCCTTTAAGCAAAAAACAAGCATCTCTCAAGCTGTCTATTAATTTGTAAAGCCGATTTCTTCCATCTGCCAGCGTATCGACGTGTTTATGCAAACCTAAACACCAACCAAACACCAGCATGTCTTTTATGTTGTAACCATTTCCCATTGAACCTAACAGAAGGAAGAAAGTTTTAAGTTCTTGACTTTCTAAATTATCATAACTTAGTTCAATAGCTGAATGCACTTTCGAATAAAAACATCCATCAAAGTCGAAATTCGTTAACTGCTCAAGTGCATCATTCCAAGCATATAAATCCTTGTTCTTCAATGCCTCCACCAAATTAATAATCAAAAGCGGTAAACCAGCGCAATTTTTGGCTACTTTCATTGCTATCGGTTGAATACTAAGATCTTTAACAACATCCCCTCCCCTCTTTTCAAACAAACTCCAACTCTCATCCTCTGACAAAACTTCGAGTCTATAAACCTTCTTTGCACCTAAGTTAGCAGTCAACACATTAAGGTCTCTCGATGTCACCAATACTTTACAACCTTTATGATCGTCGCCAAAAGGAACACCAACCTCGGTTAAACTAAGCTTTCCCCAGACATCTTCCAATATCACAAGAATCTTCATCTCTTGCCTAATCCTTTGACGTAACCGACTAGCCCTTCCCACCTCAGTCAGCTCATCAAACCTAAGCCCTAACCCATCAGCTATTTCAGCTCGAATCGTTCCCACATCAGGAGAATTCGTCACATTCGCCATCACTACCAGATCAAATATACCATCTTTCTCAGCTCTCCATGCTAGTTCCTTCACCAATGCAGTTTTACCTACACCAGCCATTCCATACAAACCAACAATATGAACATTAGAATCCTCTTTCAACACATTCATAATTTCATTCAACATTTCCGTTCTCGATTCCAAATCCACATAACCTCTAGCACTAGAACTGAAATTGCATTTCAAAGCACAACGGTATGAAATGCGATCAAACGTTTCGTTTTTTATCTCAGAAATCAGATCCACTAGGGTTTTCGCCCTCTGACTCTTTGTATACCTAGAGTAGACATCTAAGCATCCAACTCTCTCTTTATCTTCACCGTGAAGAAACTCGTGCGCCTCTTCTATGGCTGCTTGGCCTCTAAAAAACCAGTCACGAATAGTGTCTTCAATCTCCTCGCCGTTCCTTTTGGCAGCTTCAACAGTGTGCCTCATTTCTTTCTCCTCCCTCTGCAACTTCTGAATCTGAGTCTCGAGATCCATGAGGTTTTGATTGTACATCAATACATACATAAATTCTCGTAGGACAGGTAAAGCCACATTTGAAGCTATGCTAGAAATTATATTCATCTTTGTTAAGCTTCTTGATTAATCTGCAAAACAACTGAACCAAGGCTTTGAATCACAACGTGATTTTGTAGTTTCGGATTAATAGAAAAAGTGATTTTCTAACTAATAATTACAACTAACAACTCTACAATATTATGATTATGAAAACAGAGATAACAAGATTTATGGAACAGTAAAGGTTAATTAAGCATGAAAGTAATTAAGTTGCAGTGTTGATAATAAAGAAAGGATTATGAGATAAAAGTTTGAATTGCGTTGCATATGATAGATACCTGATAATGGTGAGAACGAAGAACAGTGTTGAAATGACTGGAGTGAAAGTAGTGAAGCAATTGGTTGAGTTGAAAAAGCGATTATTTATCTTATCCTACTTCTCATACACATGTGACATTTTTTATTGCAATTTGGAATTCACAATGATTAAATAGTAACCCTTTCTTCATTTCTTCTATTACAAAATTCCACACGTGAAACACGATATACTATTTAATCATTGCTTTTTACTATTATATATAAAAGAGTGTAGTAATTCAGACGTCATCAATGTGTGCGTAGAAGATTAATTTTTTAACATAAAAAGCAATAATTATGATAGATGGTTTCATTAATTAGTTGGGCAAAGTCGCTGATATTGTACCCCACAATTGATCTTCACACTTGCACAATCTCTTTTTTATTAAGCGTTAGTAGGTTAAATGGGATTGACTATATTTATTAAAATTAGATTTATCATAGGAGAAGAGGTCAATACAAAGTTCTTTCACAGGTGCTTGATTTATAGGACAAGATTGAACCAAGTTAAGACCTGGAGATGAAGTCTTTAGAAACTATAGCAGAGAAGAGAAGACTCAATTTGAGTTAAAGCTTAGTAGAATAGTACACTTGAAAAAGAGTGTTTACATTGTATTGGAAATTGAAAGACCAATTATTTTGAAACAACTTCTTTTACAAATATGTCAATCTTCATTTCATTATTGAGAAGGATTGAGTATTGTTGTGTAATGAAAAAGCTAATTGAGGATACTTCATTTCATTTTTTCCACATACAAGTACAAGTATTCATATTGTCACTCTTCATTCAGATAATCACTTTCGACCAATATTATACAACAATTCAAATATAATCTCCTTCCTGTCATTTGAAATATCACAAAAAAAAAATGCCTTTAACTTGATCTAATGGGGAAGAATGTTGCAGCTATCTTTGTCACTAAAAAAAGGATGCTGGCGTCCCCTATTCTAATGATCCTCATCCTTAAGGTGAAATCCTCAGCCACTTGCATCTAAATCAACATCACCATCAGCATCAGCATCAGCATCATTCTCGTCTATGATTCCAGGTTCAACTTCAGCATCTGCATCCAATTGACCTGCTTCTGGATCGATATCAGTATCAGGGCTATTCTTCTGAAGTTCGTCAGAAGTTGAGGTTCCACCTTGAGAACCAGGGATAGGAACAGCATCGAATTCCATAGGTGTTGCTGCGGTATCGGTTCTAATGCTTTCACCATCCATCTCAGTTGCAGGTGTGGCAGCATTCTATTCAACAATAAAAATAACAACAAAAAAGTGATTTCAAGGAATTCATTTAACATTGAATTTATTTCTCTTGAGTAGATGTAATAAAAAAAGAAATTGGGAAGTTGGATCTGAATCAAGAAACCTGATTTTCCTCAACTTGATGAGCATTGTTTTTTGCATCTTCCTTTTTATTACGTTTACTTCTGTCATTTGGTTTAGCTTGGTATTTAGATCGGACATCGGGTGGCAAAAGTTCTAGTGGTACAACCCCTTCAATTCCATATTCAGTAAACTGCAATAATATATACATATAAAACTTCAATTAGTTTAAAAAAAGTTGAGCAGACAATGAACGTAGATTAAAAAGTTAAGCTTACCTTAGAAAATCCTTCCAAGTCTTGCCGTGCTGAAAGGCGGAGACCTTTCCAACAATAAACCTGAGTCATAAAGAAAAATAGATGTATAAAAATGTATACTAAAATAGAAGGCCAACTATTAGATGATAAAAGTGCACCTAAAAAGTGCATACAGTTTTCGTTTGGTTAGATACATTGGTTTTGACTTAAATGAGGAAGGAATACTTTATTGCAAGGTGTTATTAAGCAGATATATCGCAGAGATGGTTAAAACAAAATGGCCATGTTTTCAATGAATTTTTTGTCTTCTGGACTTGCTAAACAACAACAACGACGACCACCTAGCCTTATCCGACTAAGTGGAGTCGGCTACATGGATCAAATTACGCCATAATGTTCTATCAAAGACAATGTTTCTATCCAATTTATTAATTTCGAAATTTTTCTTAATAGTTTCTCTTATACTTTTTCTACGTCTTTCTCTACCTCTAGTTGTTTGACTCCTCTCTAACTGATTTACTCTCCTTACAACATAATATGCAGGTCTTCTCTACATACCCAAACAACCTAAGTCTACTTTCCACCTTCTTTTCTACTACAGTGTTGCCGTTGCCCCAACATTTTTTAATATTGTCGTTTCTAATCTTATATCATCTAGTCTTACCAAGCATCCAACACAACATCCTCATCTCTATTACACTTTTTTCATTCTCGTCTTACTTTATTCCCGTCTGAATTCTCTATAGGATAAGATATTTGTTTTGATGTCTAGCTTGTTTTCAGCTTATTGGTAACCTTCATATTGAGGGAAAAACAGGTTTATACATGGGATTTAAAGATACCAGATGTAACTCCATAACTTCAGCCACTGTAGCGGCTGCAACACTGAAATGTAACCAGTGTTATCAATTGTGGCGCCAAGGCCGCTATGGCGGATATATATTCTCACAATTTAGATTGGGCCTAACTCATCCCTGCAAACCGGCTTATAAGGTGAGGATTGCCCCCACTTATAAACATAACACATGTCATATCTCTTAGCAATGCTAAATCCACCCCTTCAAAGCCAACACAATGAAGGTGTTAGGGGCTGCAATGAAGGCATACCAAAGTGCCGCAATTAAGGCGACTAGGGGCGGACCGCAATTAAGGAGGAAAGTCCAACACACACTCTCACGCTTGGGCCTCAATGAGCCCGAAGCATGGATGATGTGGGAAGCCCAACAATGGATCTAGGATAGGCTCTGATACCATCTCAAAATTTAGGTTGGGCCTAACTCATCCCTACAAAACCGGCTTGTAAGGTGAGGATTGTCCCCACTTATAAACACAACACAGGCCATATCTCTAAGTAAGGTCATATATCTATAAGTAATGCGGGACTAAATTCACCCCTTCAAAGCCAACACAATGAAGGTGTTGGGGGCTACAATTAAGGCAAGTCAAAGTGCCGTAATTAAGGCGACTAGGGGCGGACTGCAATTAAGGTGGAAAGTCCAACATATATGGCGGTTTTTGGGTTCGCCGCAATGATAAATATTGGCCGATATTGCGGGTTTTTCCGCCATAATCCACTATAACCGCGCTGCAAAGCGGCCGATATGATTGGATTTTGGCTCTCCACCATGGACCGCCATCCGCCATCGACGACACTGAATGTAACATAATGTAGAAAAAATAGCAGCCAGAAGATGGTGCTGCTACGGCGCACTTTAGATAACTATGCTAGACAAATTCTTAAATTACATTGTCGTTCTCCTCTAATTTAAATATTTACACACCCCTCTCCTAAGAGATGAATACTTAATACGTATTATATTTAAATTCAACTTACCTTCAAACATCTCTAAGGAGAAAAGTGTATTTTTCCATTTTTGCAATTGTATATTTTACAAAAATTTTTAAGTAGTAGCAGCAATTAGGGGTGTGCAAAAATATGGTTAACCAAATTATATTACTAAACTGAATTGCATTGCACCATAAAATAACTAAACCACTTAAATGGTTAATGAACTGAACCATTTAAATTAACCAATTATAATTCAGTTTAAAACCGGTTCATAACCAGTTTTTTTTTATAAACTGTTTTAGTTATAATTTTTTTTAATAAAAAAAAGAAAAATTATTGAGAGTGAAAAAAAAATAGAAATTAAAAATATTTATAATTATGAAAAGTAAAAAATATTTTATTGAAAATTAAAAATAAAATTATAAAAAAATATAGTTTTTTTAGAAAAAAAATCTGAAAATAAGATATTTTGTATTCCATAAAATAAAAAATAATTTTTTTCTGAAAATAAATTTTTTTTATTCATTAAAAAATATAATTTAATTTGAAATAAAAAAATATTTTTTTTAGAAAAATAAAAATTATTGTTTTTTGAAATAAAAAAATTCTGAAAAAATTATTTTTTTTTGAAAAATAAAAATTTCAGAATAAATAATTTTTGTTTTTTTCCCAAAATTTTTGAAATATAAAAATAAAATATATTTTTTTTTTATTTTTCCAAAAATAAAATTCAAAAAAAATTTATTCTGGATTTTTTTCCCCGAAAATTTAAAATTAAAATATTTTTTTTTTGCATGAAATTTTAAAAATATCTATTCAGATTTTTTTTTCAAAAAAATAAAAATTTTAATTAATTTTTATAAATAAAAGTTTTTTTTAAAAAATAAATATTTTCAAATATTCTTTTTTTTTAAATTAATTATTTTTTATGAAATTAAAAAAATTGATTTTAAAAAAGTACAAATTATAAATTTGGTTTATAATTGCAAACTGATTATAAACTAGTTTATAAATACAAATCGGTTATAAACTAGTTTTAAACTGAATTGAAACCATTTTAGCAATTAACTGCATTTTTTGTAAAATGGTTATTATAAACTGAACTGAACTATAAATGTGGTTTGGTTCAGTGCAGTTCATGAACCACGAACACCCCTAGCAGCAATAAACAGCAATAAACATGCTCTTACTTAAATGTCAGCATTGCATAGCTAGTGAATACAATTGGCAATAGGGACCCTGGAGCATTAGGTTGGAACCTAACATATGCATTTTTTAAGGTGTCTTCCTTTACTTAAATATGTTTGGAATTGGGGATAGGCTTATATTTTTAGCTTCTCATTGCTATTCTGCCCATGGCTTTTTCAAGAGAATTTTCATCACCGGAATGTTAGTTTTTTTTTTTCAATTTAAGTTTATGAGGATATATCCCATTGTCAGCCTTGTTCTTTCATTCACTTCTCAAATAAAATTTCTACTTCTATCACCCAAAATAAATTTAAGTTGTGGATTACCCGGTTATTCTTGTGATGATATTCAGCTTCTATTCCAGCAGAAGGATCCATCTGTAGTTTCATAAATACAAAAAAAATCAATATTTAAGTAAAATGAAAAGAAAAGAAAAGAAAAGAAAAACTTTGCTTGGATAATGGGAAAAAATCATAACAACCAAGCCTGCAAGGGGGTGGAGGTGGGAAAGGGGAAAAAATATTTCCACTACTGCTCAATAAAGAAAACTTACATCTTCAGCCAAGGGTTTCCAGTACTCCATAATTGAAGGTGTTTGAACACGCTGAGGATCAGTTAAAGCATTCTGGAAATTCCAAAAAAAAAAATGTGTAAATTTAGAAAAAACAATCTATATTATGACTGATAGAATGGAAATGAAGAAATGCTTTTTAACCGAAGAAAAAAAAAAGCAACTTATAGTTATTAGAATTTTGACTTTGGATCCAACTCAACCTACAAAACTGACTTATAAGTTGAGAACTTATCAAGCCTTATATGCAACCCTCACACCCAGCACAATGACGGTGCTGAAGGATGCAATGAAGGCAATAAAAAAATGCAATTAAGGCAGCTTTCCAACGGTTTTGTAATTAGGGATAAAGGAACCACAACTGTCGACTTATTCTGAACAAATATTCATTTATTTTCATTCTCGGTTATATTGACATAAATGAATTGTCATAAAAATAGGGAAGATTTATACACCTTGTGAAGTAAGGGTTTTTTACTAAGAAACTCATAAGTCTAAACCTACAACAAGAGCACTTTGATGTTTAAGATCAGAATGCCATGCAACTATCTACACTACACACATACTTATGTTGAATTTGTACAACTAAGCTCTAACCCTGGTGTTCAGCATCCACAAAAGTCAACTTCTACAGAACTAGACCTTGCATATTTAGCACTAGCCACAAGTTCTACAGATAAAAACCTACCGGATTTTGATCTGCCCACTTCCACAACTGAGACAGTTCTTTGTTGCCCATTCTCCATCTTGGCTTACTGAAAATTAAGAGACAGAACATCATAAGTAGACAATCTGAGCATGGTGAGTAGTAGCATAAGAATCAAAGATAAAAAATCTACAATGTTTTATGGTTAGATGTTAATCTTGTTCAATAAAACAAAAACCTCATTTGCCTATGGTTTTTGCCTAGTTGCATTATGTATGCGTTTAACTTCTATTGGAAGTGATTTTCTTTATCGTGAGCTATAATATTTTGACTCAGATGACTATTTTTCAAGTAGAACAGTTATTCCCTCTATGCTTCTAGCCAAGTCTTCAAATATGTCCCCTATCCTAGATATCGCATGTCGTAAAAGAAAATAATGGTGTTGTCTTAAAAACTGGTTTCTGGTGCATCCTCTCCAAAGAGAAAAGGAACACAATCAAGGACGAGGCGTGGGTGACCTACACTGATGGATGTGTTTCCCTTCCATTCATTATGGAGTTTTATCATGAATCCATGACTTTATAGGACATCCCTTTTGAGGCATGGATCATGGCTTAGTTTTTTATTTTTTGCTTCACAAAAGGGACAAAAGAAACGAGGTTACAATTTTTCATACAACTGCATGTGAGCGTAATTGAGTTTGAATGAATCCATAACTTCTACTTAAATTGAGAAGTGATTGGCTATTTAAAGCAACATCAATGCAAAACAACAGCAATACAATTAATAAACATGAGTTCAGAAACAAAGACCTTAAAGAAAGGAGGAATTTGTTATTCTTATATTCTTGGAGATTATGAAAGATTTCTAATCCTATAACTAAATTACTACAATTTACACAATAAACAATTTGTTAAACAACAAGCATACCGCTTCTTCGAAGCATCTTGTACCACTTTCTTCTCCGCAGGTTGTTTCTCATATGGTGGGCAGCCGTCACGTTTCCACCATACCTAAAAAGTACAGAGTTTGTATTCAGAAGTTAAATATATTCTTGATGTTAATGATAATTTGCAATCAAATGTTTATGAGCAAGATATAAGGGAGGAAGTGTTGGAGGGTGCTCACCCAGTTCTTTTCTCGTTCTAATATATGCTCGATTTTGTGAAGGAACTCTTTCCCTTTGGGTGGAGTCAGTTCAATAAGTTTTTTAACACGCTCTTCACACAATGTAATCTCATCTTTCTGAATTACAAAAGGAAATGTGCATTAAATGGTTAAATGTCACATTGCAATTTTAATCGAAACAACACTTCTATCACTATAGAAAAAGCTAATAAGGTTCTTCCTTAAGTAATAACCGGCTCGTGTTTTCTCAGATAGCAGGAAAGTAAAGACAAAAATAACAAAGGATATGTCCGACATTGTACGTAGAACCTAAAACCTGATATCAAACAAAATGGAGGATACTATTGCAAGAAAAGAAATTTACAAAAACTAATAGCAGCTCACTGCAGCTAAATACTGCTTTTTAGGGCAAACAAACTGTGTTGTCAATCGTAGATTGCAGAAAACACATTACATTTTGTCCCAAAAACAGAGAAATAGTAGACATCATTTCAAGTAAGCCAAAAATAGCAATTAGCAAATACTAGGCGCTAAGAAAGACATGTAATGTTTTCATAGCCAGAAGTGTAAAAATTAGCCACCAGTCAATTCCTCGCATTACTTAAAAGATTCAAAGTAGGCAGTAGTACTAACCATGTTTTCAGATGGCAAATCTTTGTCACCTTTTCCAGGGGCCTAAAAGCAAATGAACGAGAAACAACCAGCTAATAAAGATTGCATACTAAATACATCACGTGGAAATTATTTTTCAGAAAACTATTACCTTTAAATAGTTGAACAATATGAGACACTGCACAAGAACATGACGTCGAAAGCTTGGATCCTTCAACTATTAGGAATTCAACCGATAACAGGAAACAAACAAGAGGGAATATTGAGTCAGGACTTGAACATCTTAATGGAAATATGATCACATTTTTAGTAGCAAGCATCAAGACTTGGTCAAACAGCTTACCTCTAGACCCATTAGTTTACTGCTTGTGAGATATTTTATACTAAAGTTAACTGCCTCTTCTTCCAAATTATTAGCATCTCCTTCTTCATCACTTAAAGGTTGTGCTTCAAATGTATTCAGTACAACCTTTTATCCAACAAAAATTCTTTTGTAAAAAAGCAAAAAACAAAAAGAGCAGTGTGATAATTGAGTAAAAAAATGTATACATGCAGACAAAAAACTATGAAATAAAAAATTACCGACAAACTGGAGGTGAACTTTTTCCACCTTATTGGAGAATGATTAATAGAAGCAGGGTTAGAAAAATATTCCTGCATCAAATAAACAGAGACCGATTATAGTACTTGTTTTAGGTTCTTTTATTGAAGAGAAAAAACACTGGCATGCAGCATGTAGTAGAAGTGGTATAGCTCTGGCTTTTATAAGTAGAGTAGAACCATTCGCGACAAATTTTATATTGAAAATCAGGTCAAATAGGAAGACAAGCCTCATGTTGAGAAAATGAAAGAGACCTCCTTATCAAGAACTAAAGTTTCAGTGATGCCTACCTGTAAGCCCCAAAAAGTTTCATAAAAATTGAAATCAATACATATGCCTGGAAAGTATAGAAAATAAAGTATTAGCTGGAATCAAAATATTAATTTCAATCATGTACTTGTATTTATAAGAATGGCAATCAAGTAAATTAAGACAATAAGCAAGGACATACCTTCTATGGGTTCTTTCTCGTATTTTGTTTCATTCGATGTGTTAAAAACTCCCTTGATATTTAAGGCTGCAAAAGTTTATCAAAAACATCAAGTGGCACAGTGCTTAAGAAAATGAAATTTAAACCGAAAGTAAAGATAGACTTTACAGAATGGTACCAGATCGCTCTGATAATGGAAAGAAATGTGCCAGAAACATGAGAATTCTTCCGCAAAAGACCACGTCATTTGCCTATAACATCCAAACCAACACATTCAATTATAGCAATAATGAAGAGAATGATGGATCCTACATAATCCTAACTTACACGATACTCGTTCAATACGATAAAGCTGACGAAAAGTTTTTCATATAGCTCAACCCTAGATGGTAAAGGAGGAAAGAAAGAGAGAAGGGCTGGAGGGAGGAATATGAAAGACGAAATGAGCGCTCAAAATTGAAACAAGCCCTCATCGCAGGAAGTAGGAATACAATAGATTTCTGTTTAGAGACAGTAATCAACTTCAAAGCTTTAAATATAACAGGAAATAAACCATTCTCAATGTACCTTTGAAAGACGACGAAGAAGTTGATTGCAGGTTCTCAGCATCACAAGTTTTCCTCGAGCGAAAAGTTCTTGCTGTGTGCCATGCAAACATAAAAGTTCCACATTAATACAGATCAGTTAGAGAAAACTTATGCTATAAATCATGAACTAGAGAAACACAAAGGACTGCAATCAAACGAGGAATGCACCTTTCCCAATATATCTTGTTTACTCTCTATATAGCCAAAAATATCCTTGCAGTTCTTCATTGTAGACATTTCTGTTAAGTCTTCCAACAGCTGAAAAATCATTCCACCTTCAATGTGTTCCTTCTCACACAGATACAGTACTATATCTGAAAAGTGAAAACCATATACAAACATGAGTATAAGAGAATCACAAGACGAGTTTACAATTAAGGTGTTTTAAGATTTAACTGTATCTCATTAAAGCATTCCTAAATGGTGCACAAACCAAGAAGGCGAGGAATGTGGCCCTGGGCAGTTTCATTGGCATCAATCGATTGCCCGTATTGCATTACTTTCTCCCCACACTGAAATGCTGCCGACTGAACCAAAGTGCAAACAAAATGATCCAGGTCATAGAGAGACATAAACAAGGAAACAACAAAACAAAGAGGGGAATAGAAACAGCACTGGCATTACATAAGTCTATATTTTTAAATGGTTTTTTTCAAAAGGCTGCTTTAATTTCCAGTGCACTTTTTTCCCATAGGTTCCCTCCACAGGAGGTAATCCTATTCAAGGCACTGTCGGGCACTAAACATGGACAGCTCTCCCAGCCAGGATTCGAGTTCGCGATGTTGTGGGAGTGTAGCCTCTTCTACTAGATTCAACCCCCGTTGGTAGTTTACAGTTGATTTTATTCAAGTCATTTAAGGCTTTAAGCATCATGATAACACTGCATGCTTTATCATTTAATAAACTAATAGTAAATGTTGATTTTTAAATTAGGAAAGTTTCTGGACAATTTTACGACATTGGCAGAAGAACTTAACAACATGTGAGATCTATGAAAGAGAGCGATACGTTTTCATACCCATTAAGAAATCATATGGAAGCAGCTTGAAGAAAAAAAACAGTAACAAACATTCGCAATTTGTAGCAAGAAAAAGAGAGATTGTGCAAAGAAAGAGGAAGAAATCGTGTGTTGTGTGTGAGAAGAAAAAAACAGAGAGATCAAGAAAAGAGAGAAAGTGATGGGGGCCCAGAGAGAGGGATGGAAAGAATTGGAGGAAAAAGGGATGCAACCATTGTGTTTAACTTCTCTACTGTGCATGAGGAAGAGGGAAATGAAGCGGCGATGACAACCGCAGCGATGACAACAACCACGACAGTCATAGTTCTAAATTCAGATCAACTCCAACTGAATCTCCATCAGTTGTTGCTGGAATCGGAAACCAAGATCTAGCTGAAACTGGTATTAAAGTGTTAATTTTAAGTGAAACTGGATTTTAATAAATAAATAAAAAAAACAGTTTTAAACCAGTTCTACGGTTCTGTACCATTTCACAAGCATGAACCAGTTTTCTGAAATAATGGTTTTTGGTTATAAAACTTGAACCAAAGAGTGGGTTGGTTTCTATGGTTTGGGGAACCATGCATACCCATATATGTATCATTCTGTAACCATCGTATAAGCATAAACAAAAGTATAAGGTCAGTATTATGCATCCATGTCATTCTTCTAAGTAATTAGTACAATATTTTGTTTTAAATCTCTCTCACATCTCCCAATAGCTCTCTTGTCTTAAAAACAAAACCGTGGCAATATTGTCTCCCTTGAAACTAAGACTCTAGCCCATGATCAAATCTTTGACAGAAAAAATAAAATAAATTTAAATATCAAGCATAAAAGACAGACCAAAAAATACCATTGGTACTTATTATTGAAGCATGTTATATTTTCATTGGATTTTCCGATAAATAAACAAACAAAATTGTAGAATTCCAATTCGATAGGCATTATATATTCAACTAGCACATAATAAAAAAACGAGTAATCTATGAACACGGGCAACAGTTTAACATACCACAAATTCTTGAAGTAGCAGCCGTAGAATATTTTCTAGGAACAGATTCTCATCTTGGGCTAACTTTGTTTGTTTCTGTTAAATCACAAATCAAAATCAAAAAACCAAAACCTTTAACAATGTCAAATCAAAGTTACTACAAAAGGGAACATTGGGCTCATGTTAATAAGTAAAAAATTCACCATGCAAACATCATGGACATGGAATCATACAACAACAACAACAACAACAACAACAAACACGCCTTATCCCACGAAATGGAGTTAGCTACATGGATGAAGTACTTCAGTCATAATTCTGCCTATGTTAGTTTTGCTATGCATAGCCGGTCCCAAGCCCGGATAAAAGGAGAGGGTTGTGTTAAATATTAGACAGCCAATGTAAAACTTTGTCGAATCTCTATGACATGATTAACAACGAAAACCTGGAATCATGTATACAACAACAACAACAATAACAACAACAACTAAACCTTATCCCACTAAGCGGGGTCCACTACGTGGATCAACTTTCGCCATAATGTTCTATAAAGAACCATGTTTCTATCCAAAACATTAATCTCGAGATTTTTCTTATTAACTTCTCTGATAGTCTTTCTAGGTCTTCCCCTCCCTCTAATTGTTTGCTTTCTCTCCATCTGATCTACCCTCCTTACTACAGAATCTGCCGATCTTCTCTCTACATGCCCAAATCACCTAAGTCTATTTTCCACCATCTTCTCCACTATAGGCGCTACCCCGACACTCTCTCTAATATTTTCATTTCTAATTCTATCTTGTCGAGTCTTACCACACATCCACCGCAGCATCCTCATCTCTACTACACTTGCTTTATTTTCGTGTTAATTTTTAACTGCCCAATATTTTGTCCCGTACAAAATCGCAGGTCTTACCGCAATCCGATAAAACTTTCCCTTTAACTTGAGTGGTGCCTTTGCATCACATAAAACACCTGATGCCCCCTTCTCCATTTCAACCACTCAGCTTGAATTCGATGGTTTACACCGCTTTCTATTTCTCCATCATTTTGTATTATAGACCCAAGATATTTAAACCGTGTTACTTGAGGTATAAATTAAATGGAAATCTCTTCCTTATAGCCCCATCCAACCATCCCAAAGAAAAACCCAAATAATTCATCAGAATTTGATCATAAGTAATGAAAATCAGAGGCTAATGAAAAACCCAAATAAATCTCTTCCTATATATGGATATTTTAGTATGTAATGAATCAGAAACTGATTTTCATGGGGAAGCTACAACGAACTAGAGGCTAATCCAAACTAGTAGCACAAAAGAATTTCAAAATATACCTGAGGCTTTATTACTTCTTGAACAGTCTGCAGAGCAAAACTTTCAGGAGGACCAGGCTGTATTATGGCCCTTTTAAACACATCCTGCAAATAACAATAAACCAATCAAAATTCAACAATGGTGAAATAATCTTTATCTGGTTTGATACTTTTAGCTCTGATAAACAGATTATTTACTACAAAATATAAATCCAGAACATATAACCAATCAATAAATAAACTAATAAATAAATGCATTATAATTTATATATGCTATATAAACATGCAGATATAAGGGATTATCCAAAAATTGATTTGTGCATACTGAAAATTGAACCTTAGTGACGATATTTCACTGAAAAATTGAAGTGTGAAAAGAAAAGAAACAAAAGTGCGGAACTTACCATGATGAAGTTTGAGCACAAAACCTATTACAATTGAATTTCAAAGCCTTCGATAACCGTTTAAAAACTTGATTTTTTTTTACAAATTGTGATTCTGCGGAAAAGAAGAACGTAAGTTGAATTTCATCTTCATTGCACAAAATGTTTGAAAGAAAGATAGAAAAATCGAATTGCAAACCTGGCGCAGTAACCAGTAGAGTTGAATTGGAACAGAGGGAAAGAGAGTGAAGGGGGTGTTTTGAGAAAAATAACAAGCAGGAAAACGCTGCGTTTAACTCTGTGGTTTTTTTGGTAGGGTGTATTTCAATTTCTCACCCCCAGTTTGTGTTGACCTATACGTTCAATAAAATGGGCTCGGAGTTGCGCGAGTTGCCCCGAATTCATCTATTTTTCGAGGACTTAATTTGGAGAATTCTTCTTGCCACCCTCAGATTATATCTAGCACTCCCTCGTATTTTCATATTGTCCAATTTACTTCTGACTAAAAATTGAATAAAAATTTCGAACGAAATTTTTGATAGATTTAACAAAAAATTTGCTACAATTCAAAATTTTTGATAATACATTTTAAATTTTTATATACCGGATATTTTAAAATTTCTGATTTGTTTCATTAATTTTCAAAAATTTGAAATTTACGTGTGGTTATTGGAAATTTCAACCTAAATGAAATTTCTGGTAGGGTTGTTTTTTTGTTTTTTTTTACGTTTAGGATTTACCGATAATTTTGAATGGTTGTGATTGTCCCGACAATTTTGTGTGATTAAAAGTAAATACAAAGTTGTATAAATATGGGGTCACATTTTTGATTAAAACATCTCAAAAAAAGTCTATTCCTCAATTTTTGATTAAGGCAGAAATGTATTTTAGCGGAGCTTCATCTCTCGTAGAGTTTCGGCTTTCTGATGGCACCACATCTCTCGCCAACCTAACGTCCGAGTTGAATGAATTATTGTCCGATACTGAAACTATGAGGGTGAGAAAGATCGAGTTTCGTGAAGATTTGATTGATATTGACGGGAGGGTGAAATACAACCTTATTGAGTTGAAGACCGACGAAAATGTGAAGGAAATGTGGAGATCATTTCGTCGTAGGGTAACAAAGGGGTTGATCGAGTTAGATGCATGGCTTTCAAGATCTGTTGACGACATAATGGAGATGCTGAAACGTCCAGAATCATCTGGCAGTGTTTAGGTTTTTCTTATTTATTATTGTTTTCTTAAGTTATGTTTAAGTTAATGCTGATGTTGCATCTGTATTTCAGTTAATATTTATGTTTAAGTTATGTCATAAAAAATATTATGTAATAAAAAGTTACGATGAAAAAGTTTGAATAGTATATAAATAATACATAATATACGAAATCCATGATATACAAAAGATGTTTAAGTAGGCCCCCCACGGGCTATGTCTGCAGCCCGAGATAATCCAGTATAAACCTCGCGCATCTGGGTTTACCAAACCCATGAGGTTATCCATAATAACTACAATCGTCTAGAGGCGCTGCTGGACATTGACATCAATTGCAGGAGACACGGTAGCACGTCATCAACATGTAACCCAATTCTAGAAGGCCCCGCATCAGTAGTAGGTGGGATGATGTGAGGGTGTGATACAGTGAGGTACCACTCTAAATAACCATCCTCACATTGCGATGGGTGTTGAGTCCTAACTACCTGATCTCTAATGACACGACCGAAGCTGATGAAGTTACTCTAAAACCACCAATCAATGCCCGCATATGGTATATTTGGAACTGGTCGTGGGATACTCTGAACATAACCATATTGTCGTAGAGACCTCTCAAGCAAGTGTCTAGCAACCATGGTTTTCCATCATATATAACCTAAATAAAATGACGACTCCTCGAACTCACGATGGACTTTATGACTAGTGTATGGTGTCCAGATGACATCATCTATAATCAGCGCATCGAGCATCCTCTCATACTCAGTAACACCATCGGAATGTGTCTGTATGGCCTTCCATCTCTTCTCCCGTGGGGATCCCACTAGGCAATGTTGCACCCTCCTGTCACAAATATTGGGGAAATGCTCGTATATCCAACACTGATATCAAAATAGATACACAACACATAATAAATAATAAATCAATAATAAGTAATTATTTCAAGTATACCTATAGCAAACTTAAATAGCCAGCAAGTTGTTTTGTCTCAAAGATCGTCGTCACTCCAAAGGTTGTATGCAGAAGTATCAACACAGCATACCAACGGGTCCAACTAGTGTCCTCGAGCCTACTCAAGAGGAACGTGTATCAGGCGTCAATATAAACACCAGACTTGTCCGCAAAGAGAGTACATGTTACTATATGTAGCAGGTATTATTTGTGTAAGCCCTAGAGGCCAATACTTTTGGTACTTGTATCAAATTATTTATTAATAATAAAAGGCTTTTTCTTTATTATGTTTGTTTAATAAAGTCCCTAGAATAGCTAGTATATTTAATGTATCAAGTGTGACTTAATCATGAGATCCCATTAAACATAAAGACAATATTCTTAAAGTATATGTAGTCGAGCTTCATTGTGAAGTAGGATAACATTAAAGCATTAAGACTATTATGTATATAGACTAATGATCACATCTCATGGATCATAGATAAGGAGTTATTAAGTCTTAAACATAGGTATGAATATTAAGAGTAATATTTATACTGGATTGACCCGCTATGAGAATACTATATAGAATGTTATGCAAAGTGTCATAAGTTATTCTCATGGTGATAATGGTGTATACCACCCTTCGACCTGAAATCACTATGGACCCTAGATGTAGAGTCGAGTGCCTTATTTCTAATGAAATATTGTCCGTAACTGGATGACCATAAAGACAGTTGATGGGTACTCCACAAAACATGCTGAGAGACATGAGTGACCTAAATGAAATTTGTCCATCCTGCGTAACAGGATAAATGTCTACGGGCCCAATATTGAACTGGACAAGGATGATACGGTTTATGCTTTGTGTTTAATATAGACATAAGGGAAAAAGGGTAATTATACACATAAGTATTATCACAAAAGGATTTGTCATATCACATGACATTTTCGTGTCTTGTGTAGCAGTGATGTGTTGCTAGATACCGCTCATTGTTTATTATGTTAAATACGTGATTTAATATAATTGTCAATGCCGCGAAAACCTACAGGGTCACACACAAAAGGACGGATTGATGAGAGATAAAGTAACTAAGGAACACCGTAAGGTACAGTGCACTTAAGTGAATTGTAAAACATCGTAAGGTACGGTGTACTTAAGTAGAATACAAAATATGGTAAGGTACCACGCGCTTAAGTGATTTTGGCATATTATAAGATATGGGCCGCGTACACTTAAGTGGGATTTTTAGCTTGCGGCCCACACAAGTGGTTCTATAAATAGAACCCTTGTGCAGAAGCATGTGTGCAGTTGTAATTTCGTTTCTCTCTCTCTCTCTCTCTCTCTCTCTCTCTCTCTCTCTCACTCACTAAAAGCCTTCATTCGTAGCAGTTAGCACTGGGATTGAAGGAATCTGTTCGTGTGGAATGAGTAGAGGCGTTGTCACCATTCAACGTTCGTGATCGCTCCGTAAATCTGCATCAAAGGTTTCAATCGCCACAAGAGGTAACGATTCTATCACTGATCATGCCCATTCGTAAGGATCACTAAAGGAGAAATTTTTTTAAATTCCGCTGTGTTTTTGGATCGCTATTCTCCTTCAGTGGTATCAGAGCCACTTACGAAACCATGCATCTGATAGCTGTTTATTTTTTGTATTTTCTGTATTAATATGATTAAAAGACAGAATGAATCAAAGAATAAACGAGTAATTAAATTTGGCATCATGTGTGTATGATTTGGATGATTGATGTTGACTATGTTTCGGAATTCGACGTTAGTATGGTGAAGCAGCGATACATCGATCGTCCATAGGTTACGTAATTGAGATCGACCAAGTTATATATATGATATAAGTAATCCGGATGCAAAAAATGATATATATGATATACTGTTTCTGTTTTGTTCATTCAAACACTTAATGGTTGTTTTCCTTTGAGCGATCAATGGTCATTTGCTTCTTGATCCGACATTAGTATGGTGAAGTAATGGCGTGTTGATCAATCATATTGAATTAACAATCGAGGTGTGTTTGATGGTCTGAAATTGGTGCATTAGGGTTCATGACGGCACAAGGGTTGTGTTGTTAAAGAGTTATGCGATTATGGTTGTGACTGCGCAAGAGTTATTATTTAAAGTATCAAGTGTTGATGCGAAAAACGACGTCGATTTCAAATGAATTGTTCATTAAAATTTTGCGCCGAGGCGCTCCCCCTAACAACCCCGCAAGGGGGCGCTGCCCTCTTGACCCCCGTCCGCTGAACGGTCAGCGGAACCACCGTTTGTTGATCCGGCAGCGGACCCCCGGCTAACTCTGCGTAGTGTGATCGATCGCAAAAATTTAATTTGGTTTTAATTAATTAACAGAATTTAAATTAATAATAATGTGTTTATTATTATTGTTTTGTAGTGATCGATTATAGCCTTAGTTTTCCTTTATTTTATTTTGGGATTTTAAAATACGACCTGCGTGTCGTGCCTCTCTTTTAATCTCTTAATGTAACTTCTTTTCTCATCTCACTCCCTCGTATGTAAAACGAGTTTCTTTTATGTAATGTAATGTTATGAAGAAAGAGAAGAATACAATATCAAAGGAGAACAACCTTGAAGATCTTGCTTGGAGAAGTTTAGATCGTTATTAGGTTAGTTTAGGTTCTCTCATTGGCTTGGGAGAACAATTGTGCTAGGGGCCATAACTGTTTCATTATGTATGTTGATGCATGTGAGAGACGATTTATATGATAAATAAGCCGGTGAGATCAGAATAATTTCAAATTTCCTCAAATTAAATATTAAGTTTATGTTTTCTAAGTTTTAGCACTCATCAAGACTAGTATCGAATAATGTAGGTTTCGCCTACGCGAGGTGCATATTCTATATTAGTAAGGTGCGATGGGATGATTGTAATAGCCAATTGCTAAAACAATGGGTCAAACTTAACTAAACAAATTATAATAAGATTATATATGTTTAGAAGGCAGAGTTGGAAATGATCCATGTGATGGATTGGAATAAGGAGTTATTCACCCAACTAAAATATTCGAGAGTTGTATTATATACAATTGGAAGGAGTTCCTACCTAAATAACCTAGTTTTGTGTAATCCGCCTACGCGGACTTAAAACAAAGTGAAATGTGGATCTCGACCCACTAGAAAATCTTCCAACGGGATTTTTCGAATCAAATGGTGAGGGTCATTTGTTTTGAGTAAAATAGTTGGAGCATATTTAATTAAAGGACTAATTAAATATGTTATTGATACTTATATTTTCATGTAGATTACCATGACAACAAACACCTCTAACAACATTTTGCGATCAATCCTTGACAAGGAAAAATTGTCTGGGACAAATTTTCTAGAAAGTTGTATGTCTTGGAGAAACCTGTTCCTGAAGAGGAACCTCCTAGTTCTGCACCTAAGGAAGAAAAAGATGCTTATAAGAAGAATGTCGATGATGCCAATGAAACTGCTTTCCTCGTGCTAGCTACCATGAGTTGCAAAAGCAACATGAGAACATGGCAGCGTTCGATATGATCGAACACCTAAAGATGCTCTATCAAGAGCAAGCAAGGCATGAAAGGTTTGAAGTTTCAAAAGCCATTTTTCAAGGAAAGTTAGTCGAGGGAGCCCCTGTAGGTCCCCATGTGCTCAAGATGATTGGGTATGTGGAGAACCTTGAGAGGTTCGGTTTTCCCCTCAGAAAGGAACTTGCGACTGATTTGATCTTGCAATTGTTGCCAGATAGATTCAGCCAATTTGTACTTAATTTCAATATGAATGATATGGACAAATCTCTTCCTAGACTGCTAGCCATGTTAAGAACTGCTGAGCAAAATCTGAAGTCAAAAGGGAAGTCCATTCTGATGATCGGAAATGGAAAGAGACGGAACAAAAGACCCACCAAGCAGGGTGATAAAGGGAAAGGCAAGGAAGTTGCCAAACTCAAACACATTGTTGCTGCTTTGAAGCCTAGTGGAGGCATAGCAAAGGAAGGCACTTGCTTCCATTGTGGTAAGACCAGACACTGGAAGAGAAACTGCCCAAAGTACCTGGAAGATAAGAAGAATAGAGTAGAGACTTCAACTTCAGGTATTTTTGTTAGTGAAATTAATTTATCTACTTATGCATCATGGGTATTAGATCCTGGATGCGGTTCTCACATTTGTACCAATGTGCATGGGCTAAAAAGGAGTAGAGATTTGGAAAAAGGTGAAGTTGACCTACGAGTTGGCAATGGAGCAAAGGTTGTGGCTTTAGCCAAAGGAACTTATGTATTGACTTTACCTAGTGGTTTAATAATTCAGTTAGAGAACTGTTATTATGTACCTGCAATTAGTAGGAATATTATTTATGTTTCTTGTTTAGACAATTTTGGTTTTTCATTTATAATAAAGAACAACTGTTGCTCCATTTATTTGAATGATATATTCTATGCTACTGCACAAATGAACAATGGATTATATGTCATTGATCTTTAAATGCCAATTTATAACATTAATACTAAAAGGATGAAACCTAATGAGTTAAATCCAACTTACCTTTGGCATTATCGATTAGGCCACACAAATGAGAAACGCATTTCCAAACTCCATAAAGATGGACTCTTGGACTCTTTTGATTATGAATCATATGAGACATGCAAATCTTGTTTAATTGGAGAGATGACAAAGTCTCCATTCACAGGAAAAGGTGAAAGAGCTAATGATCTTTTGGCACTCATACATACTTATGTATGTGAACCATTGAACATACCAGTCAGAGGAGGTTTTCAGTACTTCATCACATTTATTGATGATTTCAGTAGATATGGTTATGTGTATTTAATGAAACACAAATCAAAGTCCTTTGAAAAGTTCAAGGAATTCAAGAATGAAGTACAAAACCAAATAGGTAAGAATATTAAAACTCTTCGATCAAATTGAGGTAGTGAGTATTTAAGCATAGAGTTTGATGACCATCTGAAAGAGTGTGAGATCCTGTTGAAAAGTATATCTTCGGCAAATACTTTTATATCGTATCCACAGAGATTGGTTGATATTACCACCGTTCTATAATCCAAATGTTGTAAGTTTAAAAAGTAACAAGGTTGTTTTGGTTGGAAAGTTATCTTGTGAGTAAATGTCACTAAAACAGTAAAAATGGTTTTAATCAAATATAAAAGCTTGGCAAGATTGGAGTTCACTATTTCAAATGCTTATGATTCCTTATGATAAATAAATAGATTCAAGATTATTGATGATGTTCAAGTATCCTCTCAAAGTCATTTATGTCTAAATGATATTGTGATAATCACTATATTGATCCTTAGACGATCTCTCCACCTAACTATCAATATAGCAATCTTTAATGCTTAATACCAAAGAAGAGTAATGAATAAATCTATCTCTACAACTTATTCACTACTTGAAAATCTGTTTTATGTCAAGACTCAAATAATCTCTCTCGACAACTACTCAAATCTGGTTTTCAACTTAGGGCAAAAACAGTATTCAATACATCAACAATCTTTATCATATATAAAAATCAAATGGAATACATAAACAAATGAGAATAGCTACTACCTCCAATCTTGACAAAAGGGGAGTTTAGCTCCTCATCATCATTGTTCAAAGCAGAAAATTAGAGGAGAAAAACTCTCTTTTTCTCTCTTACAAAAAACTCTCAATCTCCAATGTGTGAATGATAATCTATGAATGCCCTAGAATAATGTATTTTTCTTTACAAAAAGGGTTGACATTTCCCTAATTGGTAATTCTCATCCAAAGCAGAAAAGCTATTCCAAGGCAGACACCAAAATGGCAACAACAGCTGGCCTTCAAAACAACACTTTTGACCCAAAAATCAGTTTGCTGGATTCGCAGGGTTCGCGGCGCGAACTGACACTGTCATTCAGTTCGCGGGGCGAACTGAAGCTGCCTCAGTTTCCTTGCTTTGCAAGCTTCATCCAAAATCTTCCATATTATGATGCTGCAATCCAAAGCTTTCTCATCCAAAAATTCTACAAAACTAACAAATATGTGAAATAACTATTCAAAACAAAATAAATTAAACCTAATTGCATTTATACAAAATAGTGAGAATAAAAGTGTGTAATTACATCAAAACTTGGTAAAAGGGACCAATAAAATGATATAAAAAGTAGTACTAATTGGTCCCTAACAATTCTCCCCAACTTAGCATTTTGTTTGTCCCTAAACAAAAGTTTCCACCCTCACAACCAAGACTATAACACAAAAGATTGGAACAAGGATTTACCAAGGACATTCAAATGGTTCAAAAGTGTTTGGCAATTTTTCTCAGTCCACCTATCTTAATTCTAGACAAAACATGAATACGGAAAATGGTTGAGTGCAAAAATCATTCCAATGGAATTCAAAACCATATATGTCAAAATTGAATCAAACTTACACACACATCATAATAATGATGAATAACATGAAGGGTTACTTTCACTCATCCAAGCAATTAAATCAACAACAACTCAAATCAAGCGGTTATCACAACAAATACCAAATCATGTGAAAAATGAGAATCAAGAGGTCTTTCAAAGGTTGTAATGTGGCTTAGGTTACAAGAAAGGATATGATTAAGAGACTTTACAAAGTTGCCTATCCTAAGGGAGCATTCCCAAACATTCAACTCTACACAATTTCCTTTTCCTTGGTCCCTATCTTTTTCTTTTTCTTTTTCTTTTCAACTCCACACAACCATGAGCATTTTCTTTGCTTTTCTTTTTCTAATCTTTTTTTTTCTATGCTCTATGGTTTCAAGGGTATTTTCTTTTTCTTTTTTCTTTTCAAATTTTCACCCTTTCATAAAAATTCACTTTTCCAAGTTTCTAATCAACTTTTCACTTTACTCTCCCCAACTTTAGCTTCCAAAACCAAATCTATTCAATAATGCTCCCTACTTAGACATAAGCAAAAGGCAAAATTTTCAACAACTCGATTTAAGATTTAAATTGACACGAAAGAAATTAGGATTCATTTATTCCACAATTTTCAATTGATTTTTTTAATGATCAACAAAATGAATCCTAAATTAAGCTCAAAGGGGTTTAACTAAGGATTATTCCTCACAAGGTTAGTTGATTCAAACTTTTTGGTCAAGTGGTTTTTCTCACAACAATGCCTCTATCATTTTCAAAAATTTTACACACAAAAATAGATTGATGCATGATTTAGCATATGATAAGAATGAGTTAAAATAATGCTCGGTTTCCCGCTTTTTAGTGTACAATGGAAAGCTTCCTCACAAATGGTTAAGTCCTATTTTAATTCAAAGATGACATACATTTCAATGAGTTTATGATATGAAATTTGCACAAACCATCAAACTACTCATGTTAAGTCTAGAAAGCGATAAAGTGTACCTTGACATACCGACACTACTTCTTATCATCACCACTCGAAGTGTCCTATGCTTCTTTCTTTGCGATCATTTCTCGGTTGCTTTAAGCTTGACTTAAGAGTAAGAACAATTTAACAGAAATGTTGGTAAACCAAGTTGATTAAAAACACACTTAAATCTCAAATAGTATTCATGCAATTATCAAGACAAACTCTAAAATTCAACAAACTCCTCAATCTTCCTTCAACTCATCGCCATGGGTTACACCACCTCCTGCACCCCCCAAAAAAAATTGGCTTGCCCTCAGGACACTTAGCATAATCAACAAAATCCTCTTAGGAAGGGAATGGAGAGGGGAAGTTTTGAAATTTGGAGGTTTGGACGTGGAGTAGCGAGGTTGTTGAAAGAATCTCCTAAGTTCATGAAAATAGGAATGAAACGAAAATGACATAAAACAAAAGTTTTTTTTTTTTTTTTTTCAGTTCGCGAGGCGAACTGAAGGAAATTTCAAAAAAAATGGTTCTGCCATTCACTGTTCGCGGGGCGAACTTTGTTCGCGGCGCAAACTGAAGCTGTGAATTCAGTTCGCGGGGCGAACTGTGTTCGCGAGGCGAACGGAAAAAAACAGAACCCAATTTTTTTCAAAATTTAACACAGCAGAAACTCACACAGCAGGAAAAAATGAAAATGTAGACTTACAACGTTGGGTTGCCTCCCAACAAGCGCTTTGTTTAACGTCGTTTAGAGCTCGACGGTTCAACGGTCTTCACGATCCGGCTTTGTTACGCAACTTCCTCAAGGGCTTGGTCATCTTCAAGAGGTTCTTGATGAACCTTCGATAAAATCTGATACCACCCGTTTTCGGAACTACTTGCACAATACTCACCCATTCACCATCGGAGATAGAACAAATCATCCCGGCCTCCAATAGTTTGACAACCTCCTTCTTTTTCAGCACTTGAATCAATTTGTCTTCCTTTTTTGTGGACAATGTATTACTAACGACCACCGGTTTAGTACAGTCATCACCCAAGAACAAATACTTCAAATTTGGCTCTAGTTTTGGCTCTTCCACTTCCTTTGTCATATCCAAGCCTTCGTTTGTCTCTTCATGATAAACAAGTTCTCCGCGAGGTTCTAGTTCATGCAACATTGCTTCCATCTCTTCTCCTTCATTTTGGGTCGAAACTTTGTAGACTCCGATAAGAGATTTCTCTGATGGGTTAGAAACATGAGCCTGGTTTGCGATCTCCACTGGTTCCTCCTTGGTGGCATCGATTCGGAACGACTCACACTTACCATTGAAATGCCTTTTGGCTTCAAAAAGATTGAAGGCTACCTCTTCATCTTGCACCCTCACTTTCATTAGCCCATCATCTATGTCAATCATCATCCGAGCAGTTTTCATAAAAGGTCTTCCAAGAATTAGGGGTACATCACGGTCCTCATCCATCTCTACTATTACAAAATCCACCGGAAACAAAAATTTGTCCACTTTCACAAGCATGTCTTGAGCGATTCCGTATGGTGAGGTGGTAGACTTGTCGGCTAGTTGTAGAGTCATTCTCGTCGATTTAATCTCAACATTCCCCAATCTTTTTACAATGGAGAGGGGGATTAAATTTATACTAGAGCCCAAGTCAATCAAACCATTTCCAACGTATGTGCTTCCAATGGTTACCGGTAGAACAACCCGGCCCGGATCAGACTCCTTCCTTGGGAGAGTCTTTTGGATGATGGCGCTACACCGTGCATCAAGCAATATGGTCTCATCTTCCACGTGTCGCCTTTTCTTGGTAAGAATGTCCTTCATGAATTTAGCATACCGCGGAATTTGTTCTAATGCATCAGCAAATGGAATGTTGATTTGGAGTTGCTTGAAGATGTCCATGAACCGTGCATAATGCCTAGTGTCGCATCACGCGAAAAACCGGCGGGAAAACAAGGACAACAGAGCCGCCACCGTGCGTTATTTATCCCAAAAGAGGGAAAGGAAACGCTCAGAGTAAACCTGGAAAAGACATGGTCTCGCGACCAAAGAGAAAGGGTAAGGGAGTCGGTTACGCAAGGGGAAGGTATTAGCACCCCTCACGTCCGTCGTACTCGACGGGATCCACGCTCTAAGAAAAGAAAAGGTTGCTAAAACAAACACCACACACACACTGGCTGAAAGAGACACAGGAAAACAAACAAGACTGACTCGGCAGGATATCGGATCCTGGGCCTACTTAGTCTATCAGGCATAGACATCAGAGTCAAAGTAGTTCGAACTGGGGAAACGACACATGCTCGCTAGGATATCGCGTCCTATGCATACGTATCTCCTTGGACAAAGGAGAATCAGAGCATTCGTAGCTCGGCTGACACGCACACAAAAACAGGCAAAGGCAAACGTGGAGCCCGAATGCCAATCACTGGACTTACATCAGCATCCAAACCAACACACGCACACTGGAACCCAGATGCCACTCGATGGACTTATACCGGCTTCCAAGCACACAACAAGAACAAACAGACAACAAATTGCTAAGGAGTCGGGAACTCGAGCCTAGCAATCGTCAAACAACACACACAAAAAAGAAAAAAAAGGTGCCCGGAGAGACCTCGCACGGTCTCCTGCCTACATACCTCGTCTGGAACGAGGATCAGGGCGATGTAGTTCCCCTACAGAGGGGAGAAAGACTAGCCTAACCAGATAACAGAGGGAGACACAACTAGGGAGACTACGACTCGAGCCTAGATGTTATCATGCAAATCATCCCTAAGTTAAGGTTTCTAGCTAACTTGCACAGGAAGCAAGCCTATCCTAACCCTGACTTGCACAGGAAGCAAGCCAAACTAAACCTAACTTGCACAGGAAGCAAGTCAAACAAACACACAAGCACAAGTAGCACACACTATATGCAAACAATGGGCTCAATCAAGGTTAGGTTTTAGTCGAGGGGTCATATCAACCTCAACAAACAAACCACTGGAACTGGGTAATGTTAGCTCTTAACCTTGCCATTGAGGGGCTAAGGTGAAGCAGATGAAAGGTGAGTGAAGATAGGACTTCACAGCTCTTATCCCTGGCCTGGGAGAGCTTAAGACAAGAATGTGTGGGTTCAGAAAGTGGGAACCCTTCTACACATTTAAAACTGACTCAACTGTACAATTGTACAAGATCTTGGGTTTGTATCTGCAATGCATCAACACAGTGGTGTGAGCAAAACAGATGACACACAGAATAGCAGGGGATAGGTTGCATATCCCTTGGGTTCTGCCAATTGCCTCTTCACTTAGGAGGTCTTTGACTCTATACAAGGACAAATGTAAACAGTCACAAACATTGCCTCTTAAGGAGGACTTCAGACAGTTGCCTGGCCAAGTAACAGGCTAGGTCTTCCAGACTACATGAAGATTAGAAATATACCTCAATGCAAATTGCTTATACAAGCAAAGCAAAGAAAAAGTTCACAAGGAACTGAGCAACTAAAAGCACCTGAAATAGTCAAGCAGACATTAGTATACAACTTCAAAACAAAGCAAAAGGAAACAGACATCAACAGTTAATCATAAGCAAGTGAATGTGCAAGGCACAAGGCTCCAGGCATGTGAGCCAAGCAACCTACAAAACATAACATGTTAATCCATGATATTCAAGCAAGTTCAATCAAAAAGAATTGGTCTCATTGGTCATTTGTTGGTCAACCTGAAAACATGAGCTCAAAGGTGAGTAACAGGACCACTAGGGCAAGCCTAGGGTCAAAAAGGAATGAAAAAGTCAAAACAGCAAAGGGAAAAGCATCCAAAATCATGTTCAAACAATCAAGAATCAATACCAATTGGGTTCACATTCATATCAATCATCATCATCATTTCATGAACAATTTATGTCAAGGTATAGCAAACAGAAGCTCATAGGAGTCAACAGCAAGACTTGCATCAAAAGCAAACTCAAACATTTCCAAAAATCACCAAATAAATCATGATCAATCACAACACATAGCATGGTAAGCATGTCAAATTTCATCACATTTGGACAAGTGGAAGGCAGTCAATGAAAATCAGAAAGTTAAAGCAATTTTGAACATGCTCAAAGAAGTCAACCAATCATGCATCAACTTGAAAAATTCATAAATCAGAGATGGCATATGATAAATGAATGGGACTAAAACCATGGCAAAGCTTAAGATGTCTAGTAATCTCATATAAAATTTCATGTCCATCTAATAAAGTATGAGCATTTCACAAAACAAATGGGCACATGTATCACATAAGGTCAACATTTTGGTCAAACAGGGGAGAAAATCTCAAACAAATGGAAAATGCCACAGATAATTCCAAGAAAATTCACATGTAAACTAGACATACACAAGTAGGTTCATGCAAAAATTCAGATCAATTGGAGGTCAAGAAGCATGGTATCAAAAATCATCAAGTTACACATCAATGGTGTGACACAAATTGTCACACCCTAATTCAAAAATTCATAACTCACAAAGCAGATAAGATAAATTCATGAACTCTATACCAAAATCACCATGAATGTGTCTAGTTTATGCACAAAAAATTTCAGGGCCATTGGATAATGCATCATCATTTCACAAATGTTTTGGTAAAAGGTACAAAATATTGTCACATGTCACAAACCCTAATACTATTTAAAATTCACTCATCCAAAAAATCAGCAAAAATCATGATAAAAAAGTAGAGATACAGATGAACACAATGCAAAAATTTTCATGAATTTTGGATTAACAATGAATGAGATGTGATTTTTGTAAGATTGAGTAACAAAATGAAATAAATATTGAAACAAATAAATGAATTAACACATGATTAATCAAATAAATGGGACCGGTGGCATTTCAGTAAATAAGGGGGAACTTAAATGAAACGGTGCGTATTGGTTTTGGGACGTGGCAACAGGCGACAGGGCATGGCAATGAAACAGTAGCGTTCTCATGCAACACACAGCCAAAACGCGAAATTCTGGAAAATGTTTTAGGGTTTATGCAAGCTACACTATTCATCATCTTGTTCATCATCATCGTGCACAATTATTTTCCAGAAATGGCCAAACAACATATCAATGGATTCAGCAAACATCATGCATCATATATCCAGCAGCCATCAACATTAATTCGAGCTCAAATGGAGGAATCAAACCAAAACAGCATTTGAACATCAATCTTCATTTCAACATAACTCTTAAAATATTCCACCATTTTCATCGATTTAAAGCTTAAAACAAACAACATGGCAAGATCTACATAGGGTATAGCATGATTTAGAAAAACAAGTGAGTCGAGAACTGACCAATTTGGAAGCACAGTGATTGTTCAGTGGTTCTTTGCTTGCAAATGCTCAAAACAGATGCTCCACTAGCTTCCACAAGGTGAATGGTGAAGAAAGTTTAGTTTGAAACAACTTGATTTGGCTCTAATCAACTTCTGCCATTGAAGATGCTTGAAGAAAAACAGCCACGAAATAGGTTTTCCAGTTGGGTTTTTCCACTTGCAATGAGCTCAAAAAGGTGAGTACATGATGGAACCAACAAGACAGCTCGAGTTCCCTTTGCTTTTTTCAGTAAAAGTTTAAAAATGCAAGAATGAAATTCTGAGTGAGTGAGAGGATTCTGTGGAAAATGGGAGGCTGCTAGGGCTTCACAATGGTCAGAAAAATGATATATATTTGCTGTTTAAAGTTTAATCCATGTATGCTAATCACCAATTAGCTTAATGAAGCATTTTGCTAAAATGAGCACTTTGGTCCAAATGGTGAGGTGTGATGGTTAATGCACGAATTAGGCCTTGTAGCATGACTAAAACATGATTTCAGAACTTATTCAATTGGCAAAAATGGCTGTAAGTGGTTAAATCAAGATTTCACTTTTGCACCACACTTGAAAATAAATCATGATAATGAAAAAATGCCATTTTGATTCATAGGGTTTTGGTACATGAAGGTTACATTTTTGGAAAGAGGAGGTTAAATATGACTTGTTGGAAAAAACCTCACCAAATTTGGCCAAATGGTTTGAGAGATATGGCCTTTTGAAGTTCAAGAATTTTTGAAAATGAATTGATCATATCTTGCCAACCATACATGGGAATTTAGAGTTCTTGGACTTTTTGGAAATGGGAGAACAATATCTTCAACTTTCATGTTGGGCAAAAATTCATTTGAAGCTTGTATCATGATGTAAGTTTGGGACCAAGAAGTTTCCATTTTTGGCAGTTAAAATTACAGGTCCAGTTTCTATTTTTGGAAATTTCTGATTTGGCTTCAAATTCTTCCATGATGGTGCTTGACATGTTATATGAGGCCTATTTGGACATGAATAAGCTCTCTCAAACCAAATCCATCCATCAAAACCATAAAATCAGGCCAGTTGACCAAGTTTGACTTTTTAGGGTTTCTGACTGACTGTGCATTGATGACTTCTGAACATCCAACCCTTGACCTAAACACTTCAAATGGATCCCCAAGTCACGTGAACATGTTGGACCAACCCTAGGGCCTTGGCTCAATGAAAAACACACTTGCTTGCTTGATTGACTGATCTCCTGATCAGTTTGACCTAATTCTCTTGATGATCTTGCACTTGGGCAAAAGGGACAATGCAATGCTATGCAGTGGACCATGTTATGCTATGACCTAATATGAGAATGTATGTACAAAATGTAGGTGCAAATTTGAGGTGCTACAGCTGCCCCTATTCAATCAGCTGGGAACCCGAATGGATGAGAGCAACGACTGTCAGACTTTCAGGGTACACAGGGAATGAATACCAAAGAACCGTAGAAATTTGCACTCTGCTGGGAAAATAATTAACAACGCCTGTCATAATCGGCAAAGGAACAGTCTTGAAACAAGAATCCGTCTGGAACGGAAAAAGTCGGCCTGATCACCGAAATAGTAACGTCGACCTGGATACCAAAATAAATGGTAACGCAGGGATAACCATGGCCTGAACACCACACATCCGCTGGGGATTATTATCTCTCCTTTTCATGCTTTTCTTGAACCCCGAGATTTTTCTTTTGCGCAAATGATCCCCGATCGCTGCAGTTGAACCCCAACATCTTGTTTTGCCAAAATAATGAACCCTATTCTCCAATTTGAACCCCAGTCGCCTGACGATAACTCGCGATCGCCATTGTGAACCCCATTCTCCAGAAAATGCCGCAACATCTCCCTTTCTCCATTTGAACCCCGCTCTCCAGAAAATGCCTCAACATTTCCCTTTCTCCGTTTGAACCCCGCTCCCAGAAAATGCCTCAACATTTCCTTTTCTCCGTTTGAACCCCGCTCTCCAATTTCTCGTGATAATTCCGCTGGCAACGTTGGAAATAACACCAACACCACTCTGAGGGCGACATATCAGAGGGTATACCTTCACAAAAGGAAGGTAACATGTGCGTCTCTTCCCCGGAAGACACCTATAACGACCTCCATTGGCCTCAGCCAAAGTCTAAGGTGACATATGAATAGAAGATAATCCTGAGGACCTCATCACGGATACAATCTTCAACTCCAATCTCCATTTGAACCCCAGAAAATGCCGCAACATCTCCTTTTCTCCAGTTGAACCTCGATCTCAAAAAAAAAAATGTCTCAACATTTCCTTTTCTCCAGTTAAACCCCGTAATCGCGCTGATCGCGTAACGTCCTCTGATTCCATTTCCTTCTCCGCTTGACAGAAAAATTTCCTCCAATATCGCACTATTGGGGAACATTGCTGATCTGACGTCATGATGCTAGACTCCTCAGAGTAACATCTTCCAATCGCTGTCTCGCACGACAGAAAACTCCTCCAGTATCGCACTACTGAGGAACACCTCTGATTCAAAATCAAGATACTAAACTCCGCGGAGCAATACCTTCACTTCTGATAAAACCACCTCTCAAACGGTAACCACGGCTTGAGCCTAGCTTATGCGTGCAATGTGATGCATGATTGACTTTTCTGCGTAATGCTCCATAATTATGGAAATGCTACGCGATTTATTATGCAATATGCTATGCTTATTCTTCATGGTGAATGCATAAAAAAAAATGTCCCCCTCAAGGGACTCTCCTGGGGAGCTCGAGACACTCTGCTTAGGAACTCGTCAATACTCCGATTCCACCCTGCTGGGGAATGACGCTGCTGTCGGGAAAAGGTAACCCCTGCTGGGGAAAGCCTCCTTTGCACCCAATCCGCTTGGGGAATTGCTGGGGGATAGGAACCACCAACACTCGGTGGGGATACCTCGATCTTTGACTTGTGGGGGATATCAATCCCGACTCTGCTTGGAGAACCCTCACAGATACCTGACGACTTCACTGGGGAAATGCTCACAGATAGCTCCGCTAGGAAACAACAACCTCCAGGCCTGGCAACTGGGAAAGCATCGATCTAAAACATGCTGGGGATAACCATCCTGACCCTGCCAGGGGAAACGAATGCTACTCCGCTGGGGACAACCCATGCAATCCATAGGTAGAATCAACTCAGCTGGGGATGCGGATATCAGTCTGCTACGGAAACTCGTCCAATCCACTGGTAGGATGAGCACTGCTGGAGATATATTTCATTGCAATACGCTCCACTCGGGGATAGCAACCCTCGGGCCTGCTGCTGAGGAAACATCGTTTTAAACCTGCCTGGGATAACCATCCTGACTCGACTAGGGAACCCACAGACCTTGGATCCGCTGGGGAGTTAGTTCTCACGATCCTGCTTGGAGACTACGCTGGGGAAATGAGAACAGTTGGTACTGAACACCCGTCGACTTGTCGAACCATAGTATCCGCCTCCTAATCTCGTATCAGCTTTCCACTTTTGAGAATTCCCAGACTCGTCTGGACCTTTTCTGCTCCATCATCTTGTATTCCCAATCGCTCCGCACTCGACGAAGATCGAACTCCTGGGACTTATACAGAAATTTCAATTTTCCGACTTTGAAGAGTCTTCTTGATTAATTTCAAAGGCCCTCGGACGTCCTTCGCCGTCTCTTCACTGTTCCTCCAACTCGCCTGTCCCTGATTAGACTCTGCGGGGAATTTCCACAGACTTTCCAGTCTTCCGACTTTGAAGAGTCTTCTTGATTATCATTCAAGGATCGTCGCACGTCTCAACGTCTCTTCGTCATCCCTTCATACATTCGTCCCTGATCGGACTCCACGGGGATTTGTCTTGTCAAAAGCTTCCACATCACAACCTGCAAGTGAGCGAAAATATCTAACAGCACCTGCAAAAGGAGATCGTCAGATAAAACCGTGCCCCAGGCGTGTCAAGATTTCAACACTTGGGTCCCTCCACCTTCCGAATAAGATTTCAAGCTCTCAATCTTATAAACATGCATTGGAAGGGACCTGTATGTCTCAAAATGCAAGATTCTTTATCAAAAATAATTAGATGTTTTTGCAATCAAAGCGGTAATGAAAAACAAAAACAAAATTATTTGACTGAATATGCATTTTATTGATTGAAAAAAGTGTGGCTCAAATGAGCAATACAAAGGAAGCACTTCCTGAAAAGAGGTAATTGCGCACAAAAGGAAAAATCTATCCTAATGGCAATGTGAAACCCGTGATCTCATCGAGTTCCAACTCAGTTACACCCCATATATCCTCAGACTCTCCATGCTTTCTGCCTTCTGAACAAGACGTTTCTGATTGATCCCCACCGGGTATTATCCATGATGCCTTAACCAAAACGCAAACGATCATGCTGGACGCAGTTGTTCGTTTCAATCCCTCTTTTGCCTGGACCGCCCTTTCGGGTTTTCAGTCCACCGGGATACCCTTTTTTGCCCAAGTCGCCTTTCCAGGTTTTCGACTTGCCGGGTGTACAATTTTTCATTTTATCCCTAATTTTTGCCCGAACCTTTCTTTCTGTTTTTGGTTCGCCGGGATGCCCATTTTTTGCCTGAACTGTTTTATTCTTTTCGTCCAGCAGGTCTCTTTACACGAAGTATTTTTTAACTGCGTCCGCATTCACAGGGGATGGAAAATCCTCGCCATCCATGGTCGTTAGCAACAAGGCTCCGCCAGAGAAGACCTTCTTGACCACGAATGGACCTTCATAATTCGGTGTCCATTTGCCCCTTCGATCGTTTTGAGGAGGAAGGATCCTTTTCAGCACCATATCACCTACGTGATATACCCGAGGTCGCACCTTTTTGTCAAAAGCACGCTTCATCCTTTGCTGGTATAACTGCCCATGACAAATGGCCGCCAGCCTCTTTTCCTCAATTAGGCTCAACTCCTCGTATCGGGTTCTTACCCATTCAGTCTCTTGCAATTTCACGTCCATCAGGACTCTCAAAGAGGGAATCTGAACCTCAATAGGTAATACAGCCTCCATCCCATACACCAATGAGAAAGGAGTTGCCCCAGTAGATGTACGCACCGACGTTCGATACCCGTGCAATGCAAACGGCAACATCTCATGCCAGTCTTTATAGGTTACCACCATTTTCTGCACAATCTTCTTGATATTCTTGTTGGCTGCCTCAACCGCCCCATTCATCTTCGAACGATAAGGAGAAGAATTATGATGCTCGATCTTGAATTCCCGGCACAGTTCTGCCATCATCTTATTGTTCAAATTAGAACCATTATCAATAATGATTCTCTCGGGAACCCCATATCTGCAAATGATGTCTCTCTTGAGAAACCTGGCCACAACCTGCTTCGTCACGTTCGTATAAGAGGCTGCTTCAACCCACTTGGTGAAGTAATCAATAGCCACTAATATGAACCGATGCCCATTCGAAGCTGTAGGCTCAATCTTTCCGATCATATCAATGCCCCACATAGCAAACGGCCATGGAGACGACATTAAGCTCAAAGGATTTGGAGGCACGTGCACCTTATCAGCATAAATCTGGCATTTATGACACTTCCGCACGAAATTAAAACATTGGGCCTCCATTGTCATCCAATAATAACCTGCCCTTAGCAGCTTCCTTACCATTGCATTCCCACTGGCATGGGTACCGAACGATCCTTCATGGACCTCTTTCATCAATTGGCTTGCTTCTTTATCATCAACACATCTTAGCAAGACCCAATCAAAGTTCCTCTTATACAAAACCCCATCCTTATTCAAGTAGAACACCATGGCCAACCTCCGCAGAGTCTTTCGGTCCTTTTTAGATGCTCCCTCGGGATACTCTTGAGTCTCCAGATAGCGCTTGATATCGTAATACCACGGCTTCTCATCATCAGGCGATGTATCAATAGCAAACACATAAGCCGGCCTATCCAAACGTCCAACCTCAACACTAGGGAACTGATTCCACCACTGCACCTTAATCAAGGCGGCTAGAGTAGCCAAAGCATCTGCCAAAGGATTCTCCTCTCTAGGCACATGATGCATCTTCACCTTGGTGAAAAACGTCAACAATCTCCTCGTATAATCTCGGTACGGCACTAAATGAGATTGATGCGTATACCACTTCCCGTTAACCTGATTTATCACCAGAGCTGAATCTCCATATATGACAAGGTTCTTGATCCTCAAATCAATCGCCTCCTCAATTCCCAATATACAAGCTTCATATTCAGCCACGTTGTTGGTGCACTCAAATGTTAGCCGGGCAGCAAAAGGAATGTGGGATCCTTTCGGCGTAACCAAAACAGCACCAACACCGCTTCCATTCACGTTAACGGCCCCATCAAACATCAAAATCCATTCGGATTCAGGGTCAGGCCCCTCCTCCGGGATTGGTTCCTCGCAATCTTTCGATTTGAGAAACATGATGTCCTCATCAGGGAATTCAAACTTCATCGGTTGATAATCATCAATGGGTTGCTGAGCGAGGTAATCAGACAATACACTCCCCTTGATAGCCTTCTGAGAGGTATACTGTATATCATATTCAGTCAAAATCATTTGCCATCTCGCAACCCGTCCGGTCAATGCTGGCTTTTCGAAAATGTACTTGATTGGATCCATCTTGGAAATCAATAAAGTAGTATGAACCAGCATGTACTGCCTTAGTCGGCGAGCAGCCCAGACCAAAGCACATCAAGTTTTCTCGAGCAGTGAATATCTTGTTTCACAGTCGGTAAACTTTTTGCTAAGGTAGTATATGGCATGCTCTTTTCGACCAGACTCGTCATGCTGCCCCAATACACACCCCATAGACCCCTCAAGGACCGTCAAGTACAGAATTAACGGTCTTCCCTCCACAGGAGGCATCAGAATCGGAGGCTCCTACAAATATTCTTTTATTTTTTCAAATGCCGCTTGGCAATCATCATTCCACCTGACCGTTTGATCTTTTTTCAACAACTTGAATATCGGTTCGCACGTGGCTGTTAGATGAGATATGAACCGTGAAATGTAGTTCAATCTACCTAAGAAACCACGAACCTCCTTCTCCGTTCTCGGTTCAGGCATTTCTCTTATTGCTTTTACTTTTGCAGGATCAACCTCGATTCCTTTCTCACTTACAATAAACCCCAGCAATTTACCGGACCGCACTCCGAACGTGCACTTGTTCGGATTCAACCTCAGTCTAAACTGTCTCAGCCGGTCGAACAACTTGGCCAAATCTACCAAATGCCCCTCTTCTGTCTGGGACTTTGCTATCATGTCATCAACATAGCATTCGATTTCATGATGAATCATATCATGAAACAAAGTCACCATGGCCCTCTGATAAGTAGCACCGGCGTTCTTGAGACCGAATGGCATCACCTTGTAACAAAAGGTACCCCACGGTGTGATGAACGTTGTTTTCTCCATATCATCTGGCGACATTTTAATTTGATTATAGCCAGAAAAGCCATCCATGAAGGAAAACACCGAGAATTGAGCTGTATTATCTACCAACACGTCGATGTGAGGTAGTGGAAAATCATCCTTCGGACTAGCTCGGTTCAGATCTCGGTAGTCCACACACATTCTCACCTTCCCATCCTTCTTCGGAACTGGCACGATATTTGCAACCCACGACGGATAATTAGTGACAGCAAGGAAACCAGCATCCCACTGCTTCTGCACTTCTTCTTTGATTTTCATCGCCATGTCAGGTCGAGTTCTGCGCAATTTCTGCTTCACTGGAGGACAATCTGCTCTCAACGGTAGCTTGTGCACAACAATATCGGTATCCAACCCTGGCATATCTTGATAAGACCAGGCAAAGATGTCGACATACTCTTTCAACAGTGCTACCATTCTGCTCTTGACACTTTCCTCCAAAGCAGCCCCGATTTTCACTTCTTTTTTGACCTCGTCGGTACCCAAGTTCACAACCTCAATCTGCTCTTCATGCGGCTGAATCACCTTCTCCTCTTGTTTCAACAACCTGGCTAATTCCCCTGGCAGTTCACAATCTTCTTCGCCTTCTTCTTCAGCATGATAGATTGGATTGTCGAAGTCATACGAGGGTGTAACAGGATTGTTATCAATGAGATCCGGAGAAGAATCACATCTGCATGAATGTTGATTCATGCATTGCTTTAGAACCGGTGTGTGACAAATTGAAAAGAAAAATGAAAACATTGCCATTTTTATTTTATTTTTATTTTTAAACTGCAAAAATAAATGAAAAACAGGGAACACCGCTTTTAATTGAAAAACATCCTTTAATTAATGATGCGAACTTGCAAATTTAAACATGAGGTGGCCCTTACAATGGACCATTACGTGTCGGGCAACACGTATGGCTTTCATGCACATAAAATCAAAACAAGAAAAATATTACTCTTCCAGCAGAGTGACCCGGATGATCTTTTCAGCCTTCCAGTTTTGGATTCCCATCCCTGGTGCGCACGGCTTTATCCACCGGTCAATGTCGCAGTCGCTATCAGCTTCCTCACTCATCATGCAAATGTGATCCGGATCCAGCATTCCGGCGCTTGTGAATGTTACTGACGTACGGCGTCCTCTGCCTTGTCCTGAGCCTCGGCCCGGCTGGTAACCCACTCCGAAGCGATCTTTCTTTGCGGAGATATCCATCATCCTGCCCCAACCAGGAGCCTCTCCATTCTTTACCACCTCGGCGGCCTGTTTGTACGAAGCAATGGACGGTTTCTCCTCCTCTTTGGCAAACAGAGCATTCTCCACCTTAACGGTTTCGAAAGCTTGACTTGGCGTCTCCCAGATTTCGCCATCCATCTCCACATATTTGAATGAGGACAGGTGGCTGACAAAGATATCCTCCTCTCCGCAGACAGTGACGACCTGTCCCTCCCAGATGTATTTCAACTTTTGGTGTAAAGTCGAGGTCACTGCGCCAGCAGCATGGATCCATGGTCGACCCAACAGGCAGCTATATGCCGGCTGGATATCCATGACGTAAAAAGTCGACTTGAACACCTCTGGGCCTATCTTCACAGGAAGCTCAACCTCTCCAAACACGGCCCGCTTCGACCCATCGAATGCCCGCACTATTAAATCAGTCGGAGTCAGAATCAGCCCATCACAATTCAACTTTGCCAGAGCCTTCTTCGGCAACACATTCAAAGAGGAGCCGGTATCAACCAGCACATGCGAAAGCACGGCTCCTTTACATTCCATCGCTATGTGTAACGCCCGATTGTGATTTCTCCCATCCACAGTCAAGTCCATGTCTGTAAAACCCAACCCATGGCTGGCATGCATGTTAGACACGACCGTCTCCAACTGGTTAATGGTAATCTCTTGAGGAACATAGGCTTTCCTCAAAATCTTCAACAAATCCTCCCTGTGACCCTCAGAGCTTAACAACAAGGACAAAATGGATATTTTGGAAGGAGTCTGCTGCAGATGGTCAACCAATTTGTACTCAGACTTCTTGATGATTCTCAAGAATTCCTCTGCATCATCATCAAGTTTTTCTTCCGACCCAAGCGGCGCCGGTGTCACCACTGGAGTACTATCACTCACCACTGCTTTCCCTTTTGCCCTGGCTAAAGCCTCGGCCTTTTCTTTTTTCTCTTTTTCTCCTTCTTCTCTCCTTAAGGCATCCGGAGCAAACAGTCTGCCACTGCGAGTGAAACCGCTAGGACCGGCATTATCCACCTTCGAAACGGTGGTTTCATCCGCAGTCTGATCCTCTACCCTCTCACCATTGCAGTATACCTCTCCACCATAATGCCATGGTACAACATCCTCTTTGTCATACGGAATGGGTCCAGGTACCGTGATGGTAACTGGAGCCGCCTCCGCCAGGGTAGACAAATCTACCGGGTCAAAATAAATTGTTATGGTGGAGACCTCTTCTTTTCCCATATCAACCTTCTCAATCAAAATACTCCCATCGTCCATCAAACTCTGGACAGTCTTCCTTAAGAGCTCACACCCATCAGGGGCACCAACGCACTCAGCACATTGCTCATCACAGCCTGGATAAACCCCATTCTTCAACAACTGCCTCTTGACCTCAGCCAGAGGAGTCTTCAACTGATTAACACTTGACAACCCAACTCTGCCCTCCTCAGAGATAGCATTCACCCCCCTTTGACCATGCGCGGGCATGGGATTAGCATTCACGTTGGGAGATGGTGCAAAGTTGATAGCTTTCGAATCCACCAAGTCTTGAACTGTGTGCTTAAAAGCTTTACAGTTCTCTATATTATGTCCAGGAGCACCCGAATGGAATTCACACTTTGCATTTTCATCATAGTTGGCTGGCCTTTGATCAGGTCTCAAAGGTGCCAGAGTCCTTGTCTGTACCAACCCCAGATCCATCAACTTTTTGAACAGGAACGAATAAGTCACAGGCGGCCTGTCAAACTACCTATCAACTGCTCTCCCTCACACCTGATAACCAGCCCTCTGAGGCCTCTGCTGAAATGGTTGTCTTTGCTGTTGAGGTTGTTGTTGTTGTGCAGGCTGATGCTCAGCAGGAATGGTTACCGCAGCAATATGCTGGAAGTAACGATCCCTACTGGGTCCTCTTTGTGTGTATACTGCACTGGTATCACCCTCCTTCTTCCTCTGTCCATTCCCAAAGGGCTTCTTTGACCCAGACGACGAAGCTACGCCCTGAATCTTCCCGAGCTTCAACCAGCTCTCAATTCTCTCCCCAGCCACAACTATATCTGAAAAGTTGGTCACCGGACAACCAACCATCCTCTCAGCATACGCCCCCTGCAAAGTCCCCATAAAGAGATCAGACATCTCTCTGTCAACTAGTGGAGGTTGCACTCTGGCAGCCAACTCCCTCCACCTCTGAGCGTATTCTTTAAACCCTTCGTTATTCTTTTGAGACATACCCTGCAGCTGGGTACGACTCGGGGCCATATCAGCATTGAACTGATACTGCTTAAAGAATGCGTCCCCCAGATCTTGCCAATTCTTGATATCAGAAGATTTCAGCTTGGTATACCATTCCAAAGATCCTCCAGACAGACTGTCCTGGAAGAAGTACATCCACAGCTTTTGGTCCATGGTGTAAGCTGAGATCTTGCGGACAAAAGCCTGCAGATAAGTCTCGGGGCAGGAACTCCCATTATAGCGATCAAACGCGGGCGCTTTAAACTTTTGCGGGATCACAATCCCCTCCACTAGCCCCATGTTTGACATGTTTACCACCCCAGGAGTGGCATAGCTCTCCAGAGCTCTGATCTTTTCAGCCAGCAGCTGAATCTCTTTGTTCTGTGGCGGAGCACTGTACTGACCAAAAGGTTCATTATGCATAGAGAACTGGTCTGCTTCCCTGTCTTCCTCTCTGTCATCCTCAACCCCGAAGAATGGAGGAAACAGACTATCCTTCAAATTCTGTCCCGGTTGACCACCAGCATTATCATTTACCATACCCACCGTTGCTCTCTTTCCACCATCTCTAGAACCACCCAGCCCCTGGTTGGAGACACCATCCAAGTTTATACCACTGTTTGCTGCTGAAGCCCGCTCGAGCTTCTCAACTTTATCCGCTAGAGCCTTCTGACCAACTGCAAAGCCTTGCATGATGTTGATCAGCTCAGTCATCTTGTCTTTTAGCTCGAGGATATCTGGGTTTGGAAGATCCATTAGTCGAGGAGTGTTGCGCCTCGTGAAGTATCTGTGAGGTCGGGTTGAGCGCAAAGGTACAACTCTGCGAGCACGCGCAATGATTCCTGAAACAATCAAGCACGTTAGCAACAGATACCTGCAAAACAGCGAACAGGTTAATATGCATGAATGCAACGTCTGTCCATATGAGGAAGATTCTGTCCTTTGATTCTGGTTTCATCGAGACAGTTAATATTTCACCAATAACATTTTGACATTCAGATGTCTCTCAACCAGATTCTCAATCAATAATACTCCTCATATGGCTAGGCGTAGGTTCGATGCAGATGAATGCAAAGTGAGAATGATGCAGATGAATGAATGCAATGCATTGCCATCCTCCAAGCCATCTAATCATCTGTTACTCTGAATCACAACCCTGATCTCTGAACCAATCACAACCATCTGAAGTCTGATTAACCATAAATCCGACTCAAGGGTTCCGAAATAAACAGAACTGAAAGATACACCATCATCATCATCACCAACCAATCTCTGATCAGATACCCATAACCTTTGAATCGGCCCGGGGAATCCTGAAATAAACGGACCCCCACTGATAACTCGGACAGCACTCCGGCGTCTCGGCAATAAATGACCATAAATCCGACTTATAAATATGACTCTGATCCACGGAACCAAAAGTCACCATCTGAGTCACCATCTGAACATACCTCTGTAAGAATCACCCTCCCCTCACAGGTAAATTCTAATCAGGTCATCCTAAGGCGGATAATAGTCTCGACAATCGGGCAGAGATACTCAATGGGTTTGCCCTTTCGGGTGTGCCATTGTAGCTCTCCTGAGATCGTCTAAACCAAAGATCCGGGAAATGATCGGTCACCAGAGTCAATAGCCCAAAAGAGATAATCCAACCTAAGCGGAATAACTCCACCCGGCAAGACTCTCTCAAATGAACCTCGTCCGACTGTGGTGACATGTCTCCGCATCATGTCGTACAACATGTGAAGAGACATGAGACCACGCTAATCCTAGGTGTGTACTCAGGCCTGGGTATTGGGCCTCACTCAGAACACCCACCCCAAAACAGAGGAACCACCTGCACAGAGGACGGCAACATGATAGTATGATGCATGCAAATATTTATGCAAATATATACACCGTCAGAATAATAAATGCAATAAATAAAGCAAACAAACAACCTAAACTAATCCTAGAACGCTAGGAAAGACTCGCTTAGGGAAGATGGACCAGCACAGGTCAACATCCACGTCTGTTTCCCCAGCAGAGTCGCCAGCTGTCGCATCACGCGAAAAACCGGCGGGAAAACAAGGACAACAGAGCCGCCACCGTGCGTTATTTATCCCAAAAGAGGGAAAGGAAACGCTCAGAGTAAACCTGGAAAAGACATGGTCTCGCGACCAAAGAGAAAGGGTAAGGGAGTCGGTTACGCAAGGGGAAGGTATTAGCACCCCTCACGTCCGTCGTACTCGACGGGATCCACGCTCTAAGAAAAGAAAAGGTTGCTAAAACAAACACCACACACACACTGGCTGAAAGAGACACAGGAAAACAAACAAGACTGACTCGGCAGGATATCGGATCCTGGGCCTACTTAGTCTATCAGGCATAGACATCAGAGTCAAAGTAGTTCGAACTGGGGAAACGACACATGCTCGCTAGGATATCGCGTCCTATGCATACGTATCTCCTTGGACAAAGGAGAATCAGAGCATTCGTAGCTCGGCTGACACGCACACAAAAACAGGCAAAGGCAAACGTGGAGCCCGAATGCCAATCACTGGACTTACATCAGCATCCAAACCAACACACGCACACTGGAACCCAGATGCCACTCGATGGACTTATACCGGCTTCCAAGCACACAACAAGAACAAACAGACAACAAATTGCTAAGGAGTCGGGAACTCGAGCCTAGCAATCGTCAAACAACACACACAAAAAAGAAAAAAAAGGTGCCCGGAGAGACCTCGCACGGTCTCCTGCCTACATACCTCGTCTGGAACGAGGATCAGGGCGATGTAGTTCCCCTACAGAGGGGAGAAAGACTAGCCTAACCAGATAACAGAGGGAGACACAACTAGGGAGACTACGACTCGAGCCTAGATGTTATCATGCAAATCATCCCTAAGTTAAGGTTTCTAGCTAACTTGCACAGGAAGCAAGCCTATCCTAACCCTGACTTGCACAGGAAGCAAGCCAAACTAAACCTAACTTGCACAGGAAGCAAGTCAAACAAACACACAAGCACAAGTAGCACACACTATATGCAAACAATGGGCTCAATCAAGGTTAGGTTTTAGTCGAGGGGTCATATCAACCTCAACAAACAAACCACTGGAACTGGGTAATGTTAGCTCTTAACCTTGCCATTGAGGGGCTAAGGTGAAGCAGATGAAAGGTGAGTGAAGATAGGACTTCACAGCTCTTATCCCTGGCCTGGGAGAGCTTAAGACAAGAATGTGTGGGTTCAGAAAGTGGGAACCCTTCTACACATTTAAAACTGACTCAACTGTACAATTGTACAAGATCTTGGGTTTGTATCTGCAATGCATCAACACAGTGGTGTGAGCAAAACAGATGACACACAGAATAGCAGGGGATAGGTTGCATATCCCTTGGGTTCTGCCAATTGCCTCTTCACTTAGGAGGTCTTTGACTCTATACAAGGACAAATGTAAACAGTCACAAACATTGCCTCTTAAGGAGGACTTCAGACAGTTGCCTGGCCAAGTAACAGGCCAGGTCTTCCAGACTACATGAAGATTAGAAATATACCTCAATGCAAATTGCTTATACAAGCAAAGCAAAGCAAAAGTTCACAAGGAACTGAGCAACTAAAAGCACCTGAAATAGTCAAGCAGACATTAGTATACAACTTCAAAACAAAGCAAAAGGAAACAGACATCAACAGTTAATCATAAGCAAGTGAATGTGCAAGGCACAAGGCTCCAGGCATGTGAGCCAAGCAACCTACAAAACATAACATGTTAATCCATGATATTCAAGCAAGTTCAATCAAAAAGAATTGGTCTCATTGGTCATTTGTTGGTCAACCTGAAAACATGAGCTCAAAGGTGAGTAACAGGACCACTAGGGCAAGCCTAGGGTCAAAAAGGAATGAAAAAGTCAAAACAGCAAAGGGAAAAGCATCCAAAATCATGTTCAAACAATCAAGAATCAATACCAATTGGGTTCACATTCATATCAATCACCATCATCATTTCATGAACAATTTATGTCAAGGTATAGCAAACAGAAGCTCATAGGAGTCAACAGCAAGACTTGCATCAAAAGCAAACTCAAACATTTCCAAAAATCACCAAATAAATCATGATCAATCACAACACATAGCATGGTAAGCATGTCAAATTTCATCACATTTGGACAAGTGGAAGGCAGTCAATGAAAATCAGAAAGTTAAAGCAATTTTGAACATGCTCAAAGAAGTCAACCAATCATGCATCAACTTGAAAAATTCATAAATCAGAGATGGCATATGATAAATGAATGGGACTAAAACCATGGCAAAGTTTAAGATGTCTAGTAATCTCATATAAAATTTCATGTCCATCTAATAAAGTATGAGCATTTCACAAAACAAATGGGCACATGTATCACATAAGGTCAACATTTTGGTCAAACAGGGGAGAAAATCTCAAACAAATGGAAAATGCCACAAATAATTCCAAGAAAATTCACATGTAAACTAGACATACACAAGTAGGTTCATGCAAAAATTCAGATCAATTGGAGGTCAAGAAGCATGGTATCCAAAATCATCAAGTTACACATCAATGGTGTGACACAAATTGTCACACCCTAATTCAAAAATTCATAACTCACAAAGCAGATAAGATAAATTCATGAACTCTATACCAAAATCACCATGAATGTGTCTAGTTTATGCACAAAAAATTTTAGGGCCATTGGATAATGCATCATCATTTCACAAATGTTTTGGTAAAAGGTACAAAATATTGTCACATGTCACAAACCCTAATACCATTTAAAATTCACTCATCCAAAAAATCAGCAAAAATCATGATAAAAAAGTAGAGATACAGATGAACACAATGCAAAAATTTTCATGAATTTTGGATTAACAATGAATGAGATGTGATTTTTGTAAGATTGAGTAACAAAATGAAATAAATATTGAAACAAATAAATGAATTAACACATGATTAATCAAATAAATGGGACCGGTGGCATTTCAGTAAATAAGGGGGAACTTAAATGAAACGGTGCGTATTGGTTTTGGGACGTGGCAACAGGCGACAGGGCATGGCAATGAAACAGTAGCGTTCTCATGCAACACACAGCCAAAACACGAAATTCTGGAAAATGTTTTAGGGTTTATGCAAGCTACACTATTCATCATCTTGTTCATCATCATCGTGCACAATTATTTTCTAGAAATGGCCAAACAACATATCAATGGATTCAGCAAACATCATGCATCATATATCCAGCAGCCATCAACATTAATTCGAGCTCAAATGGAGGAATCAAACCAAAACAGCATTTGAACATCAATCTTCATTTCAACATAACTCTTAAAATATTCCACCATTTTCATCGATTTAAAGCTTAAAACAAACAGCATGGCAAGATCTACATAGGGTATAGCATGATTTAGAAAAACAAGTGAGTCGAGAACTGACCAATTTGGAAGCACAGTGATTGTTCAGTGGTTCTTTGCTTGCAAATGCTCAAAACAGATGCTCCACTAGCTTCCACAAGGTGAATGGTGAAGAAAGTTTAGCTTGAAACAACTTGATTTGGCTCTAATCAACTTCTGCCATTGAAGATGCTTGAAGAAAAACAGCCACGAAATAGGTTTTCCAGTTGGGTTTTTCCACTTGCAATGAGCTCAAAAAGGTGAGTACATGATGGAACCAACAAGACAGCTCGAGTTCCCTTTGCTTTTTTCAGTAAAAGTTTAAAAATGCAAGAATAAAATTCTGAGTGAGTGAGAGGATTCTGTGGAAAATGGGAGGCTGCTAGGGCTTCACAATAGTCAGAAAAATGATATATATTTGTTGTTTAAAGTTTAATCCATGTATGCTAATCACCAATTAGCTTAATGAAGCATTTTGCTAAAATGAGCACTTTGGTCCAAATGGTGAGGTGTGATGGTTAATGCACGAATTGGGCCTTGTAGCATGACTAAAACATGATTTCAGAACTTATTCAATTGGCAAAAATGGCTGTAAGTGGTTAAATCAAGATTTCACTTTTGCACCACACTTGAAAATAAATCATGATAGTGAAAAAATGCCATTTTGATTCATAGGGTTTTGGTACATGAAGGTTACATTTTTGGAAAGAGGAGGTTAAATATGACTTGTTGGAAAAAACCTCACCAAATTTGGCCAAATGGTTTGAGAGATATGGCCTTTTGAAGTTCAAGAATTTTTGAAAATGAATTGATCATATCTTGCCAACCATACATGGGAATTTAGAGTTCTTGGACTTTTTGGAAATGGGAGAACAATATCTTCAACTTTCTTGTTGGGCAAAAATTCATTTGAAGCTTGTATCATGATGTAAGTTTGGGACCAAGAAGTTTCCATTTTTGGCAGTTAAAATTACAGGTCCAGTTTCTATTTTTGGAAATTTCTGATTTGGCTTCAAATTCTTCCATGATGGTGCTTGACATGTTATATGAGGCCTATTTGGACATGAATAAGCTCTCTCAAACCAAATCCATCCATCAAAACCATAAAATCAGGCCCAGTTGACCAAGTTTGACTTTTTAGGGTTTCTGACTGACTGTGCATTGATGACTTCTGAACATCCAACCCTTGACCTAAACACTTCAAATGGATCCCCAAGTCACGTGAACATGTTGGACCAACCCTAGGGCCTTGGCTCAATGAAAAACACACTTGCTTGCTTGATTGACTGATCTCCTGATCAGTTTGACCTAATTCTCTTGATGATCTTGCACTTGGGCAAAAGGGACAATGCAATGCTATGCAGTGGACCATGTTATGCTATGACCTAATATGAGAATGTATGTACAAAATGTAGGTGCAAATTTGAGGTGCTACACCTAGCATTATCCTTCTTTGATGGTGCGTGCGGATATGGTAAATGTTGAATTGGACTGACCTTCACTCCTTTCTCTCCCTTCTTCTTCTTCCTTGGTTCGATTTCCTTATTCATTTCCGCTTCACACTGCTGTTCTTCCATCAATTGCTGGTTCTGCTGTTTTCGCGGCGCGAAGGAAGATAGCGGCGCGAACTGAGCAGTTTCTGCCACTTTCTTCTTTCCACAAGCCACATACTCATTTTCCAGCATAGCATCCATATCATTATCTATTGTAATTTCCTCACTTTTTTCACCTGTCAACTCTCTACCACTTCTAGTAAATATTGCTTTACAGTGCTCCTTTGGATTGGGTTGAGTGTTAGCGGAGAAAAAAGATCCTACGTTTTGTTCCGATAGTTGCTTTGCAAGTTGGCCTATTTGAGTTTCCAGATTTTTAATTGCTGCTTCGTTACTCTTCTGATTTGCCATGGAAGCTTGCATGAATTGTTGAAGAGTATCCTCTAGCTTGGAACTTCCTCCTTGCGACTGCTGTCCTTGAGAATTTGGATGTTGGTAAGGACTTTGCTGCTGAAAATTTTGATTGTTGAACCTTGATGGTTGATAACCTTGATTGTTCCTTTGATAGTCTTGATTTTGATTGTTCACATAGCTTACCTCTTCCAGTGGAGGACAAAAACCAGTAGGGTGATCCCCTTGACATAATTCGCAACATGCTACTCGATGTCGAACTTGAGAAGCTTGAATTTCCTTCATTTGCTGTGGAAGCTTGGCCATTTGTTGAGTAAGCAACTCCACTTGTTGAGAGAGTAGCTTGTTTTGAGCAAGAATGGCGTCATTGGTATTTAACTCAAGAACTCCCGGTTTACGTTGTGAAGGACTACGGTCATGTTGACTTTGACGATCATTGAGTGCCATCCGGTCAATAATGACTTTAGCTTCTTCCGCATTCTTTGACATAAGAGAGCCACCCGCGGTAGCATCCAAAAGTGTTCTGTGAGTTGATTGGAGCCCATTTAGAAAAATATGGATTTGAGTGAGCTCATCAAAACCATGACCCTTCCATTTTCTCAACATTGACTTGAATCTTTCCCAAGCCTCATTTAAAGACTCGTTGCTTCCTTGAGTGAATACTGCAATAGCCGTTTTGGCTTCCATGAATCGGGATCGAGGGAAATATCTTTCTAAGAACTTTTCTTCTAACAAATTCCAATCCGTCATCACTCTTGATTCTTGATCAAGGTACCACTCTTTTGCCTTTCCCACTAAGGAGTGTGGGAACATCCTCTTGAATAATGTTTCTTCACCCACTTCATCAATTCCCGTAGAACCCGCAATCTCATAGAATTTGATGAGATGGGTATACGGATCTTCATGGTCCATTCCGGTGAATGGATTTGCATAGAGAAGTTGGAGGATTCCGGTCTTCATCTCCGTATTTCTTCCTCCACGGGCAAATTGAGCATTTCTTCTTGGACTATTAGCGGACATTTCGGTACGATTATCCTCCGCCATGTTTCCTTCACAAGCCTCTACAACCACTTCTTCAATTGGAACAAGTGCGGAAGTAGATGCTTCTTCTCTCCGGTTCCTCTCTTCGGCTAGTTTCCTTCTTCTTCGTGTTTTGCTATTGAGCTTCCGAAGTGTTCTTTCAATTTCAGGATCGAATTGAAGTTGCTCCTCGGTTGCTTTTCCTCGCATGCACTAGAATCTACAAAACTAACAAACCAAGTGAAATAAAAGAGGGATAACAGTAAAAGTAACAAAACTTAAAACAATGAATTATTGCAATGCTTGTAATATCAAACACCAATCCCCGGCAACGACGCCAATTTGTTGAAAAGTATATCTTCGGCAAATACTTTTATATCGTATCCACAGAGATTGGTTGATATTACCGCCGTTCTATAATCCAAATGTTGTAAGTTTAAAAAGTAACAAGGTTGTTTTGGTTGGAAAGTTATCTTGTGAGTAAATGTCACTAAAACAGTAAAAATGGTTTTAATCAAATATAAAAGCTTGGCAAGATTGGAGTTCACTATTTCAAATGCTTATGATTCCTTATGATAAATAAATAGATTCAAGATTATTGATGATGTTCAAGTATCCTCTCAAAGTCATTTATGTCTAAATGATATTGTGATAATCACTATATTGATCCTTAGACGATCTCTCCACCTAACTATCAATATAGCAATCTTTAATGCTTAATACCAAAGAAGAGTAATGAATAAATCTATCTCTACAACTTATTCACTACTTGAAAATCTGTTTTATGTCAAGACTCAAATAATCTCTCTCGACAACTACTCAAATCTGGTTTTCAACTTAGGGCAAAAACAGTATTCAATACATCAACAATCTTTATCATATATAAAAATCAAATGGAATACATAAACAAATGAGAATAGCTACTACCTCCAATCTTGACAAAAGGGGAGTTTAGCTCCTCATCATCATTGTTCAAAGCAGAAAATTAGAGGAGAAAAACTCTCTTTTTCTCTCTTACAAAAAACTCTCAATCTCCAATGTGTGAATGATAATCTATGAATGCCCTAGAATAATGTATTTTTCTTTACAAAAAGGGTTGACATTTCCCTAATTGGTAATTCTCATCCAAAGCAGAAAAGCTATTCCAAGGCAGACACCAAAATGGCAACAACAGCTGGCCTTCAAAACAACATTTTTGACCCAAAAATCAGTTTGCTGGATTCGCAGGGTTCGCGGGGCGAACTATGTTCGCGGCGCGAACTGACACTGTCATTCAGTTCGCGGGGCGAACTTTGTTCGCGGGGCGAACTGAAGCTGCCTCAGTTTCCTTGCTTTGCAAGCTTCATCCAAAATCTTCCATATTATGATGCTGCAATCCAAAGCTTTCTCATCCAAAAATTCTACAAAACTAACAAATATGTGAAATAACTATTCAAAACAAAATAAATTAAACCTAATTGCATTTATACAAAATAGTGAGAATAAAAGTGTGTAATTACATCAAAACTTGGTAAAAGGGACCAATAAAATGATATAAAAAGTAGTACTAATTGGTCCCTAACAGATCCTATCCCAACTTACTCCTCCTGGAACACCTCAATGGAACGGTGTATCTGAGAGAAGAAATTGAACCTTGTTAGACATGGTCCGATCCATGATGAGTCACGCCGATCTTCCAAACTCCTTTTGGGGACATGTACTATTGACATCAGCTTGCACACTTAACCGTGTTCCATCCAAAAAGGTTGAGAAGACACCATATGAGATATGAAGTGGTAAGAAACCACATATGTCTTACATGAAGATTTGGAGTTGTGAAGTTTATGTGAAACGACAAATTTCAACTAAGCTTGAGCCCAAATCTGACAAATGCTTATTTGTGGGGTATCCTAAAGAAACAAGAGGGTATTACTTCTACAATCCTTCTGAAGGCAAAGTGTTTGTCGCTCGAACTGAAGTTTTCCTAGAAAAGGATTTTATTTCCAAAGGAATCAGTGGGAGGAAAGTAGAGCTTAAAGAAAATCAAGAATCACAAAGCATTGATACACCTATGGAGGAATTAGAGCAGGAAACACAAGTAGTTGTGGAAGAGCAACCTGCTCAAGTAGAACAAGACCAGCGTAGGTCAAGCAGGATACGTCACCTACCTGAGAGATATGGATATCTCATAACTGATCAAGGTGATGTCTTACTCATGGATCAAGATGAGTTTGTGACCTACCAAGAGGCCATAACTGGTCCCGAGTCTGAGAAATGGCTAGAAGCCATGAAATCTGAAATGGATTCCATGTACACAAACCAAATTTGGACCTTGATAGAGCCTCATGTGGGAGTTAACCCTATAGTATGCAAGTGGGTCTTCAAAAAGAAGATTGACATGGATGGTAAGGTACATACCTATAAGGCAAGACTGGTTGCAAAAGGATATAAACAAATTCATGGGGTTGACTATGATGAAACCTTTTCACCATTTGCAATGCTTAAATCTGTTCGGATTTTACTTATTATCGCTGCATATCATGATTATGAAATATGGCAGATGGATGTCAAAACTGCTTTCCTTAGTGGGAATCTTCTTGAGGATGTGTACATGATACAGCCTGAAGGATTTGACATACCAAAATAAGCCCAGAAGATATGTAAGTTACAAAGATCAATCTATGGATTGAAGCAAGCTTCTAGAAGCTGGAATCTTCATTTTAATGAAACAGTAAAATAATACGGATTCATCAAGAATGAAGATGAGCCTTGTGTCTACAAGAAGGTTAGTGGGAGCATGATCGTCTTCCTGGTATTATATGTAGATGACATATTACTCATTGGAAACGATGTCCCTACCCTACAACAAGTAAAGTCTTGGTTGGGGAAATGATTTTCTATGAAGGACCTGGATGAAGCAGCCTATATATTAGGAATCAGGATCTATAGAGATAGATCACAAAAACTGTTTGGCCTAAGTAAGAGTACATACATAGACAAAGTGATGAGACACTTTAATATGCATGATTCTAGGAAAGGATTCATACTTATGCAACATGGCATGTGTCTATCAAAAACACAATCCCCTTCAACTAAGGAATAACGGGATTGCATGAATAAGATTCCATATGCATCTTCAATAGGATCTATCATGTGTGCCATGTTATGTACTTGACCAAATGTCTCGTATGCTTTAAGTGCAACGAGTAGGTACCAATCTGATCCCAGTGATGCTCATTGGGTAGCTGTCAAGAATATCCTTAAGTATTTGAGAAGACTAAGGACTTATTCTTGATATATGGAGGTCAGGAAGAGCTTGCTGTAATTGAATACACCGATGCTAGCTTTCAGACATATAAGGATGACTTTATATCGCAATTTGGTTATGTGTTTTGCTTAAACGGTGGCGCTGTGAGCTGGAAAAGTTCAAAGCAAGATACAATTGCTGATTCTACAACCGAGGCCAAGTATATTGCTGCCTCAAGTGCAGCAAAGGAAGTTGTTTGGATCAAAAAGTTCATTAGTGAACTTGGCATAGTTCCTAGCATTGTGGATCCCATTGGTCTCTATTGTGATAACAATGGTGCTATCGCACAAACTAAGGAGCCTAGATCTCACCAACGATCCAAACAAATAATTAGGCGTTATCACCTCATTCGAGAGATAATAAATAGAGGAGATGTGAAAATATGCAGAGTATCTACACTTGACAATATTGTTGACCCACTGACAAAGCCTCTTGCGTAGTATAAGCATGATGGTCATACTAGATCTATGGGCATTAGGGGTATGCCTGATTGGCTCTAGTGCTAGTGGGAGATTGTTGGTGTAAGCCCTAGAGGCCAATACTTTTGGTACTTGTATCGAATTATTTATTAATAATAAAAGGCTTTTTCTTTATTATGTTTGTTTAATAAAGTCCCTAGAATAGCTAGTCTGTTTAATGTATCAAGTGTGACTTAATCATGAGATCCCATTAAACATAAGGAGACTATTCTTAAAGTATTTGTAGTTGAGCTTTATTGTGAAGTGGGATAATATTAAAGCATTAAGACTATTATGTATATAGACTAATGATCACATCTAATGGATCATGGATAAGGAGTTATCAAGTCTTAAATATAAGTATGAATATTAAGAGTAATATTTATACTGGATTGACCCACTATGAGAATACTATATATAATGTTATGCAAAGTGTCATAAGTTATTCTCATGGTGATAATGGTGTATACCACCCTTCGACCTGAAATCACTATGGACCCTAGATATAGAGTCGAGTTCCTTATTGCTGATCAAACGTTGTCCGTAACTGGATGACCATAAAGACAGTTGATGGGAACTCCACGAGACATGCTGAGGGACATGAGTGACCTAGATGGAATTTGCTCATCTTGCGTAACAGGATAAATGTCTACGGGCCCAATATTGAACTGGACAAGGATGACACGGTCTATGCCTTGTGTTCAATATAGACATAAGGGCATAAAGGGTAATTGTACACATAAGTATTATCACAAAAGGATTTGTCAGATCACATGACATTTTCGTGTCTTGGGTAGCAGTGATGTGTTGCTAGATACCGCTCATTATTTATTATGTTAAATACGTGATTTAATATAATTTTCAATGTCGTGAAAACCTACAGGGTCACACACAAAAGGACGGATTGATGAGAGATAGAGTAACTAAGGAACACCGTAAGGTACAGTGCACTTAAGTGAATTGTAGAACATCGTAAGGTACAATGTACTTAAGTAGAATACGAAATATGGTAAGGTACCACACGCTTCAGTGATTTTGGCATATTATAAGATATGGGCCACATACACTTAAGTGGGCTTTTTAGATTGCAGCCCACACAAGTGGTTCTATAAATAGAACTATTATGCAGAAGCATGTGTGCAGTTGTAATTTCATTTCTCTCTCTCTCTCTCTCTCTCTCTCTCTCTCTATCTATCTCTCTATCTATCTATCTATCTATCTATCTATCTCTCTCTCTCTCTCTCTCTCTCTCTAAGCCTTCATTCGTAGCAGCTAGCACTGAGATTGAAGGAATCCGTTCGTGTGGACTGAGTAGAGGCGTTTTCACCATTCAACATTCGTGATCGCTCAGTAGATCTGCATCAAAGGTTTCAATCGCCACAAGAGGTAACGATTCTATCATCGATCATGCCCATTCGTAAGGATCACTAAAGGAGAATTTTTTTTAAATTTCGCTGCATTTTTGGATCGCTATTCTCCTTTAGGTATACCCTAGCGGCAGCCTCATAACTCCCAGCCGCTACAAGCTCGTCGTACGTCTTCTAAAGCCAAGACTTACGAAGATGTGTGCCCCTATTGATGCCAAACTCCTCCTACGTAACTCCCTTAGACACTCCCAAATCTCATGCAACAGTCTGACATGCAAGGAACATGCTAAGTACGGGAGCCGTCCAGAATCTGTCGCCGATGGGGAGATGGAACAAGGAGGAGACATCATCTAGAGTGATAGTCATCTCCCTAAACGGAAGATAAAATAAAGATGTCTCCTTGTGCCATCTCTCATCAAAATCACTAAGTAGATGAGCGTCTAGCATGGTGAAGGAGCAGTGGGAAAAATCAAGCAGTTAGAAGTCCGATATAATCCGGCTGAACTGCTCAGGAATCAGAATCTTTGGGAAGCCTTTCATCTTTGACCCGTGCGATATCACCTTGAGTGTGGGACGCTCTTGTGACAAACACATATAAACAAATTAGAATTTAGCTTTCATGGCACAATAATAAACAAATTAGAGTTAAACATAAAAGACATATATGTTTCTCTACCATAGTTGTAACGCCGCATGGTCAACATACTCGGTAAGCACTGACTAGTCAATAGGTCCTCCAAGAAATCCTCCATCAATGTGAACAAAGGGCTCGGTTATAGGATTTGTAACCTTTGTGTCATTAGTAATAGATGAGATTGAATCAGCAACACGACATTTGTCTGGACCACCCGAGCAACCTCCTTCATACCATTTTCCTCAACAACCTCCTAAACCACAACAACCGGATTTGCAACCTCCTCAACCACCCAATCATCCACTCCATCAGAAACAACATCATCTGGCCCCACCTTATTTGTAGGTTTCTCTACTAACTATATCGATCGACATCGAGTTCTATGAGGTTCCCGGAACTGATCATACTCATCCAACCGCTTTCGGTGTGAACCGGTTGGGGCCACTCATTCAGCCCGTATCTAGCAAGACTCGGCATCAGCCCCCATGGCAGCCTTAGCCTGATCTATCGATCGATCAACATATAACCCTGCAATAGCGTCGTCTCTGTCTCTGTCTCTCTATATATATTAGCAACTATCAGAAATTTCATAATTTCCAATATAAAAGAGTTTTAGTACATATCAAAATTTTTAAAAATTCCCATGGTATATATACCGGAAATTTCAGAATTTGTTGTACAAAACTAGATTTTTATAAATACCGAAAATTACGAAATTTTTGATATATTCAATAGGATTTTGTACCGAAAATATTGAAATTTTCGGTAAACATTTCATGAAAACACCAGAAATTTAGAAATTTTCGGTACAAAATACCTAAAATTTTGAAAAATTCAGTATAAATACTCTTTGTATTAGAAATTTCCGATACTTGCTCCAAATATTCGGTATCGCCCCAACAATTTTAAAATCACGCCCCTGCACTGTAAATTTCGAAATTTTTGGAAATGATTTTACAAGGACATTGTCGTCTTATCATACTCGATGAGGGTGTTAGGTCTAAGTAGGGGTGTCAAGTTAAATGCTATTTAACTTGTCATTCCCTACTTGAATATGACACCCTCTATTTTGTATGAATAGAAAATATTGTTTGTGCAACAATTTTTCACTTATTTTTCGAAATTCACCTCTCACACTTGTGATTTTTAAATTCTCTGGGTCGATATTGAAATTTTCAATTGGCCTACCGGAAAAAAAAGTATGTTTTTTTATTGTAAATTACAAAATATGTGTGATTTTGTATCGTAAATTTCCAAACTTCTGATAATAGTGAAAACATTTACCCCATAAATTTCACAATTTGCGATACAAAATGACTTGCAAATCCCCCGAAATTTCAGAATTTCCAGTAGTTATAAAAACTTTGTTTTTCCCCATAAATTTTAGAATTTTTGAAAAAATTAGGAAAATTTTAAATTTAGTAAATTTTTCTATAATTATTAAACTTTTTTTTATTTTTTTCGTTTTTTGTAGCGAAATATAGGGGCAAGAACGACACTATTGTTGGTGTAAGCCCTAGAGGCCAATACTTTTGGTACTTGTATCGAATTATTTATTAATAATAAAAGGCTTTTTCTTTATTACGTTTGTTTAATAAAGTCCCTAGAATAGCTAGTCTATTTAATGTATCAAGTATGACTTAATCATGAGATCACATTAAACATAAGGACACTATTCTTAAAGTATCTGTAGTCGAGCTTTAGTGTGAAATGGGATAACATTAAAGCATTAAGACTATTATGTTTGTAGACTGATGATCACATCTCATGGATCATGGATAAAGAGTTATCAAGTCTTAAACATAGGTATGAATATTAGGAGTAATATTTATACCGGATTGACCCGCTATGAGAATACTATATAGAAAGTTATGCAAAGTGTCATAAGTTATTCTCATGGTGATAATGGTGTATACCATTCTTCGACCTGAAACCACTATGGACCCTAGATGTAGAGTCGAGTGCTTTATTGCTGATCCAACGTTGTCCGTAACTGGATAACCATAAAGACAATTGATGGGTACTCCACGAAGCATGCTGAGGGACATGAGTGACCTAGATGGAATTTGCCCATCCTGCATAACAGGATAAATGTCTATGGGCCCAATATTGAACTGGACAAGGATGACACGGTCTATGCCTTGTGTTCAATATAGACATAAGGGCAAAAGGGTAATTATACACATAAGTATTATCACAGAAGGGTTTGTCAGATCACATGGCATTTTCGTGTCTTGGGTAGCAGTGATGTGTTGCTAGATACCACTCATTGTTTATTATGTTAAATGCGTGATTTAATATAATTGTCAACGTCACGAAAACCTACAGGGTCACACATAAAGGACGGATTGATGAGAGATATAGTAACTAAGGAATACCGTAAGGTACGGTGCCCTTAAGTGAATTATAGAACATCGTAAGGTACGGTGTACTTGAGTAGAATACGAAATATGGTAAGGTACCATGGGCTTAAGTGATTTTGGGCATATTATAAGATATGGGCCAAAATACACTTAAGTGGGTTTTTTAGCTTGAAGCCCACACAAGTGGTTCTATAAATAGAACCCTTGTGCAGAAGCATTCATTGCGGTTGCATTATTTTCGTTTTCTCTCTCTCTCTCTCTCTCTCTCTGTCTCTCTCTCTCACTCAAAGCTTTCATTCGTACCAGCTAGCACTGAGATTGAAGGAATCCGTTCGTGTGGACTGAGTAGAGACGTTGTCATCGTTCAACGTTCGTGATCGCTCCGTGGATCTGCATCAAAGGTTTTGATTGTCACAAGAGATCTGCACCAAAGGTTTCAATCGTCACAAGAGGTAAATATTCTATCACTGATCATGACCATTCGTAAGGATCTCTAAAGGAGAAAATTTTAATTTCCGCTGCGTTTTGGACCGCAATTCTCCTTCACTATTGCAGGGCGAGTGGCAAACCAGGCTAGGACTGCTGAGGTTGAGTCTTCGCCGATATGGGTTGGGCGAGTGGTTCCAACCGGTTCACACCGAAAATGGTTGGCTAAGCAGGTGCAATTTTGCGTATTTCGTAGCACCCGATGCCGGTCGATTAGATCAATTTAGTAGCCTAGAGATGATGTTGAGGTTGTTCATGCTCATAATGTTCATGACTTTGCTGTTCAGACTGATACAACGCATATTGTTGTTGAGGTTATTGATGAGGTGGTTGTTGATGATGTGATCCAGCCAAATATCGTTGTTGCAGATGAGGTGGTCCAACCAGATTTCGTTGTTGTTGATTCGGTCCCATCTGCCACTACTGACACAGAGGTTACGACTCCTTCGACCGAACCGTCTATGCACACTGATGGAGGATTCCCGGAAAGACCAATTGATCGGTCGGTGCTTATCGAGTATGATGATCATGTGGTATTCTGACTATGGCATGGAGAGGTGTGTGTGTGTGTGTGTGTATATATATATATATATATTATATAATATATATATATATATATATATATATATATATATATATATATATATATATATATATATATATATATATGTATATGTTTGTTACATGACCGTCTCCCACTAAAGAGGACATCGCACGGGTCACAACTGAAGAACTTCCCAAGGACTCTGATGCCTGAGCAGGCCATCCGTATTGTACGTGATTTTTGTCGACTGCTCACTTACCATACTCGACGCTCCACTTCTTACTAATTTTGTTGAACGATGGCACAAAGACACATATTCATTTCATCTTCCGTTTAGGGACATGTCTATCACTCTGGATGATGTCTCTTCATTGTTCCATTTCTTCATCACCGAAAAATTCTTGATGACTCATGTTATTATCTCGTCGCTTGCATGTTTGACTGCTGCACGAGATTTTGGAGTTTATGAGGAGGTCGTGTTGGAGGACTTTGGCTTTAACATGGGAGTTCACATTTGCATGTCTTGGCTTCAGGATAGGTACGATGAGGTGGTCGCGATACAAAGTTATGAGGTTGCCGCTAGGGTGTACATACTACATCTAGTAGCATGTACTCTTTTTGCAGACAAGTCAGATGTTCGTATCGATGCTCGGTATGTGTGGTTGTTCAGTAGTCTTGACGTTACCAGTTGGGTTTGAGGTGCGTTGCATTAACCATCTTGTATACAACACTTGGAGTGACGACAATATTTGAGACCAGACGACTTGCTTGTTATTTGAGTCTATTACATGTATACTTGAAATTATTATTTGTTATTGATTTCTTATTTAATTATTACATATAACATTTCTTAATTATTATTTGTGTTTGTGTTTTGATATAAGTGTTAGATATACGAGCATTTCCCCTTCATTTGTGACAGAAGGGTGCAGCATTCCCAAGTAGGGGTCCCACGGACGACGAGATGGAAGGTTAGGAAGTCACATCCGGGTGGTGTTGTTGAGTAAAGAAGAAGGCTAGATGCGCTGATTGTATATGATGTCATTTGGATACTATACACTGATCATATAATCCATTGTGAGTTTGATGACTCTTCTTTATATTTAGGTTATATGATGTGGGAGGTCACTAGACACTTGCTTGAGAGGTGTTTGCGTCCATATGGTTATGTTCAGAACATCCCACGACCAGTTTCGGATATTCCATCTACGGGAATTGACAGATGGTTTCAGAGTAACATCATCAATTATGGTCGTGTCGTTAGAGATCGCGCAATTACAATTTAGCATGCCTCATAGTGTGAAGATGGTTACTTGGAGCGGTACCTCATTGTATCACACCCTCGCATCATCCCACTTGTTGAGCATACAAATTATGATGGATCTTTCAAAGCCGGGGTACTTGTTGATGACGCTGATGATGTGTCACTATCACCTCCTACAACTGATGTTGATGACCAACAACGCCTCTAGATGATTGCAGCTATTATGGATAACCTCATGGTTTTGGTAAACCCATATGATAAGGTTTATATTGGATTATCTTGTGTTGAACACATAGTCCGTAGGGGACCTATTTAAATATTATTGTTATCTTTATGTATTATTTATATATTATTGTATATTACATGTAACATTACTCAAACATCTTCATCAGAACTTTTTGTTAGATGATATTTTTTATCTTCTATTGATGAAACATGAACATAAACTAACATTTGACAATGAATTACATAACTTAAACATAATTTTAAAAAACGATAATAAATAAGAAAACCTAGACACTACCAAATGATTTTGGATGTTTCATCATCTTAATTATGTCATCCGCAGGCCTTGAAATCTTAGCATTCAACTCGATCGACCCCTTTGTTAACCTACGATGAAATGATCTCCAAATATCCTTCACATCTTCAACGGTCTTCAACTCAATAAGGTTGTATTTCACCATTCCATCAATATCAATCAAATATTCACAAAACTTGATATTTATCAACTTTTTGTTTTCGGTATCAAAGCAACAATTAATTCAACTTGGACGTCAAGGCGGCAAGAGATGTGATGCCATCCAGAAGTCGGAACTCTACGGGAGGTGAAGCTCCGTTAAAGTACACTTCTGCCTTAATCAAAAATTGAGGAAAAGGCATTTTGAAATGTTTTTATCAAACAAAAGATGACCCCCTATTTTTATAACTTTACATTTATTTTGGACCACACAAAACTGTTATTGCAATCACAGTCGTCCAAAATGGTCAGCAAAATCCAGAACGTTTAAAATTTCAAACAAATAACACTACCAGAAGTTTCACTTTGGTTGAAATTTCCGGTATAAAATGGTACTTTTAGAATTTTCGATAGTATTTATAAGTTCACGGAAATTTCATAAATTCAGATATACCAGAAATTTAAAATACACTATCGAAAATTTAGTTTTTACCGGAAATTTTGTACGAAAATTTGATTCAGTTTTTTGTCAGGGACAATTTTGGAATTTTGAAACTATGGGGGTGCCAAGTATAACTGGGGGTGGTAAGTTAAATTCTCGTACTTTTCCCATCCCACCTCACCACCCTTTATAAATCTGAATTTGCGGTTTACATATTTTGAAAGTACATATATCCAAACGCACCAAATACACACAAAGAAGACGTTGCAAGTGACACTTTTTTGCCACAAAAAGAATTGTTCGAAGATGCATCTCTATAATAGTTCCTATATTTATTTCTTGAAGATGTATTTATTCACTGAAGTCTATATAGCACTGATACCTCTAAAAAATGTGTGTTCATGTCCGTGTTAGACACCTGCATCGACCCTTGTAATTAAGTTCAATTCATTTTTTTAAATTATTATCGGTATCGTCGTGTCAGTGTCAAGGTTGATTTCATTGTGTCGGTGCTTCATAGTTGAAAGTGTATTTATTCACAATTCAATGACAATTCCGGAGATGACTTTTCTAAAATTGTCAAACGAAAAATTTAATGAAACATCACCTTACATGTTCTTCTTTCTCATTATCAAAGTACACTTTTCTCTCAAAACCCTTTAAAAATATCCTTCCATTCTCAATTAACTTTTGCACTCCAAAACATCATTCTTGTGTTTTATCACATTAAAATGAGAAAAAGAAGTTGGAATTCGAGATAATTTATAAGTATTCCCTTCTTCATTGTTAATCGTTATCTGGTTTTGCTATTAAAAAATGAACGTTCAGTCCGAAGATGCACATTCGAATTAGGTTGCATGTGTTCCGGATATGCACTTTTGGATTGTCCTAAAGTTGAATTTGAATATTAAATTTGTTTTTCTATTATAATTGATCGTAGATATGGTCAACCCTGATACTTTCCCCATAGCTATTGTGTCTATAGAAGTTAACCCGAGTGAAGTGAAGAATGATGTTAAACTGGGTGATGTTGAAGATGACGTTAAACTTGTTAATGTCAAGGTAGGTGTTAACTCGGTTGATGTCGAGATAGAATTTAGCAAGTTTGAATTGAAGACGGATGATGATTTAAGAGTTATGTGGAGTACATTTTATCGTTACAAACAAATGGTCTGATTGAAGTGGATGCGACGATTGCAAGATCGACCTAAGATATTCTTAAGATGTTGAAATATCTTGAACCATTTGTTCGTAATGAAATGTAATGTTAAATTTATGTTAATGACTATCTATGTAATGTTAAGTATTTTGATGTTAATTTGTGTTGTTCTTCCAAAATTCAACAATTGTTTTTGGTGTGACAAAACATGGTCTATGCTTGAGATGCATCTCATAAATATATTTTGGTCAAAATTAGGATGGCTCACTAACGAAATGTTGAGATGTGTGTATTATGGATGCGTCCAGAGATGCATCTTTAAAATTTATGAGCATTTATGGCTTTTCATTAGGTTACGCTAGCACCCCATAATATTATCGAGTTACCCCTACATTTTTAGATATTGTAAAAAAGGTGGTGTTCACTGCACCTTGTGCAGTGATTACATACCCTATACAAATCAAAAATATTTTTCGTAATGTTCGAAGATTGAAATTCGAACACACATTTTACAACAAAACCAATTCATCATCAAAGACACATTCCATTTAAAAAAAATATCTGAATTTGAATCTCGATATATACCCTATTAAAATCTAAATTTTAATCTCTGAATAAACCTCAAACATTGATTTGAGTATGTGTTTCATCACAAGATGATTTAGATGAAATATCCATATTTATTTTGTAATAATATGATGAATATGGATTTCAAAATTCAGACAAATTTCAAGACATTATTTACACCCCTTGATAATTTGAAAAAAATATTATTTATAAATCATTCATTATAATTCATTTATAAATCATAACCACAATGAACAATACATAATACTTATTCCTTAATAAGATCAGATTATTAAACAAAATATTGATAAATCCTATATTATTATTCATAAAATATAACAAATCATACAAATTTTTAAATATTAATATCAAAATACAAATTAAAATACAACTATTAGATATATGTTCTTCCTCTACTTCCATTGCTACACTGGTGTCCTATGAAGATAATTTTGAACATAAATTAATATAAAGACTCAATCATATTTTAAGTTATAAATAGCCAAAAATATCATGAAGGCTACATAAAATAGTAAAAATACAACTCTATATTTATAGGATATTTAAATTTAACTTATTTCATAATAAAATATATGTTAAAGTTTAAGACATGATATTATATTTATGATATTGTATTTATTGTTCAAATTAACTATTTTTGGTGATAATATGGTGAGTTATAATATTTTTATGAGATTAATTACTATACACTGTCAGTGTAAAAAGTTTTACACCGTCGGTTCATCACCATCACCCGTTTGTATTACTTTATAGATTTTTAAAATAAAAATCAAACTTCTTTTAATATCCAACGTCTATAATTAAGTGATGGTGTAAAACCCTTTTATACTGACAGTGTATTTCAATTAATCTCTATTTTTATATGAGATTTGTTTGATATAAAAGTTCGAAATATGATCTATAATTCTTATAAATACAGTAAACATAAATAAATTTATTTTAGTTATAATTTCAAATATGCCTATTTAGTTAATCACCTTTGACAAACACTTCTAAATTTTACGAGTCATAACTATCAAATTAAAAAATATGTTTTTTAATCTTTTTCTCCTCTACGAATAGTGCACCAACTCTTATGAGATATATCCAAGAGTATTGAAAAATTATACTATTTGTTAAGAAAGTTGATCAACATGCAAAATATAAATTATATGACTTTTAATGATTCGAAATAAGTTCAAGTTAATGAGTCAAACTAACTTGTGTGCAAACTTTACTGGAGACGAACTTAAGACGGAAAAAGATAATTTTTAACAAAATTTAGTTGAGTTTCAACTTAAGTTAATTTTTATCAAGACGAGTCAAACTAAATCAAAATAGATATACCAACGGTAATTTATCTCAACCTTGAACTATAATAGCTTGTAAAATATTTAGACATATTCCCTATGAAAATGGTACAAGTCGGAATAGACTATATCCTTTCTATAAAAAAATTGAATAAACATAAGAAATAATTAAGAATTTCTTAATGTACCATATATGTTATTTATATACTACGTAAAAATACAAAAATATCTTTTAGATTTCGAAGATATATCTCTGGATGCATCATACAACAACGCTATAATGCACCAACTGAGTGTCACCCTAGATGAATACTAAAAAAAATCGGAGATATATTTCCAGAATTTTCAACAAATATGTTGATAGTTGATCATCCTGGTGGACATTCCAGAGATGCATCTTCGAAAGTTTGAGCCGAGATTTTGAAATTTGTTGTCACTTTTGCATGCCAGATATTTCCAAAGATACATCTTCAAAATAATTTGATAAAACACATAGTTGCATGATTGCACACCTATACTTATTTTCACTCAAAATCCTCACCAAAAACCCTTCAATTTGTTAGAAAAACGGGTATGATAATCCTGGATAACTTCGAAGAATCGTGTTCGTACACTTTCCGAACAAAGTATTTCGACCCTATTCTTGCCTGGGTTCACGAAATCTTTGTGGGGATAATTCTTGAAGAACAATTTGTTTCTGGCAAAGAGAGATGTTCAGGAATGTAGAGAGAAAGTTTGATTTCGTTATATCTCTTCAAACTGAGGCCAAATGACTCCTTATATAGGAGATCAATAACAGAAACCGAAAAGACGCAAATGTTCAGAAACGGTTACGTCGGTTGGGAAAGGATTCGAAATTCAAAAGAAAATTTTGAACGTTGGAACCCCGTTTCAATTATTCGCATTCAATTATACGTTGACTCGACGAGCGTGCACTCCGCACTACCCCTAACTCGTTTCCAAGCTTTAACGCATAATTGCATCGGCCTATAGTAAATCACATTACTACTAAAATACATTGATGATACTAAAATCACCAACAAATCCCCCCCCCCCCCCATTTTAGTGTAATCCTTGATTTACTCAGTATATACAATTATATATACAAGGGTATAACACACAGGTATGACGATCAAACAAATGCATAAATGAAAATGTCTTGCGATTGAATTTTCATCTTAGTACAAATACACATTCTAAATACTCGAAAATCGGGGTGTCATAGCGATTGAACCCGTCAATCCATTTGAGTGTCTGAAGATATAGTACACATATGTTTCTTACAATACTCTACTATTCATACTTGACACTTTACAAGCCATGTGTCCTTATCCATTAATAAGCATATAGGAAGTCAAGTCCAAGCTTCTTGAAGCGGCAAAACTTCATGCTCACATAGGTGATTCTTTTAATCTTGCACCTGCATTTGCAATTTTCCAAAAGAACCATTAAGAAGATATAATTCAACCTAGCCATCACTTGCAGGTCTGAGCACATACCTTGGGAAGATAAACACAATTGCTCCAATCTCTAACTATGATCTTTCCACATTGAATTCTGCTTCTAATGTTGTATTAGAAGGGAATTGGGTATACCATAGCTAATAGATTTAAATGGACTTTAATCCCATCCCAATTATCGAATTCTTAAGTCTCTAGTTAACCCATTTGTCAAGTGGTCAGCTAAGTTTTGTTGCGACCGAACAAACTCAATAGATATCACCCCATTCATGATTAATTCCCTAATCATACTATGTCTAACACCCAAATGTCTAGACTTTCCATTGTATATTTGACTATAAGCTTTAGCCAATGTGGCAGTACTATCACAACGGATATAAATTGGTGATATCGGTTTAGGCCATATCGGAATCTCATATACCAAATTCCTTAGCCATTCCGCTTCTTTACCAGCAGCAGCTAATGCTACAAACTCAGATTCCATTGTGGAACCAGTTATACATGTTTGCTTCTTGGAAGCCCATGAGATGGCACCTCCCCTAAGCAAGAACACCCATCCACTTGTAGAGGATGAATCTTCAGCATTATTTATCCAACTAGCATCTGAATAACCCTCTAACACCGAAGGAAATCCCATATATGACAATCCATAATTCATTGTACCCTTCAAGTACTTGAATACCCTAGTTATCACATGCCAATGATGTCTACTAGGATTACTAGTAAATCTGCTCAACTTTCCAACCGCATAAGCAATATCCGGTCTAGTGCTAATCATAGCATACATCAAAGAGCCTATAGCTTTTGAATATTCGAGTTGATCCACAGGTTTACCTGTATTTGGCATAAGCTTTTCTCCCGGATCCATGGGAGTACTTACTGGAGAACAACTTTCATAATTGAACTTCTTGAGTATTTTCTCAATGTAATGAGATTGCGTAATTACAATCCCCTTATTCTCCCGTTTAATCTTAATAACAAGAATAACGTCCGCTTCTCCCATATCCTTCATGGAGAACTTTGATGACAAGAAATTCTTTGTTTTATCAACTTGATTTTGGTCGGTGCCAAAGATCAACATGTCATCAACATATAAGCAAATGAAAACTCCTTTACCGGAAGTATCAAATTTGCTATATACACATTTGTCAGCTTGGTTTAGAATGAAACCATTAGACAAAACAACCTCATCAAACTTTTGATGCCACTGCTTCGGAGCTTGTTTCAGCCCATACAACGACTTAACTAGCTTACACACTTTATGCTCATTACCAGGCATTACAAATCCTTCAGGTTGCTTCATATACACTTCTTCCTCCAAATCACCATTCAGAAATGTTGTTTTGACATCCATTTGATGAATCACTAGATTATGAATAGCCGCCAAGGCAATCAACAATCTAATAGTAGTGATACGGGCAACAGGAGCATAGGTATCGAAATAATCAATCCCTTCCTTTTGTCTGAAGCCTTGGATAACTAATCTAGCTTTAAACTTGTCAATTTTACCATCAACTTTCACCTTCTTTTTGAAGATCCATTTGCAACCCACTGGTTTGCAACCTGGTGGTAAATCAGATAATACCCAAGTATTATTTTCCATGATAGAACCAATCTCTTCGTCAATTGCTTCTTTCCAAAAAGCAGAATCTCGAGATTTCACAGCTTCATCATACGTTCTTGGATTCTCCTCTATGCTATAACAATAATAGTATTGAGTGTCAATCTGATCCTTTGATCCTTCAACTAAATATAGTTGAAAATCAGATCCATAAGATCTAGATTTTCTAGCTCTTTTGCTCCTATGGGGTTCAAGTGTCTCACTTGGCACATCATTTGAATGATCATCCCTTAGAGATTCATCTGAATTAGGTATAGAGTCCTTTGGTCTAGGTATAGAAGAGAAACAATTCTCATAAAATATGGCATCTCTCGATTCTATAATCGTGTTAATAGAAATCGAGTCATTAGGTTCTATAACATAGAACCTATAGGCCTTGGAGTGCTCAGCATATCCAACAAAGATGCAAGCTACACCCTTTTCACCCAAACTTTTTCTTTTTGGGTCTGGGAGTCTAACCACGGCCCTACAACCCCAAACACGTAGAAATGTTAAGTTGGGTCGTTTCTTATACCAAAGTTCATATGGGGTAGTCTTGTTCCTTTTATTAGGAACCCTATTTAACAAATAGCAAGCCGTTAACATAGCTTCTCCCCAAAACCCTTCACTCAAACCAGAGTAAGATAACATGGCATTCACCATTTTCTTAAGCACTCTATTTTTCCTTTCAGCCACACCATTTTGTTGAGGTGTATAAGATGCCGTAGTCTCATGAATGATTCCTACGGATTGGAAAAATACAGGATCATGATATTTACCACATCTATCTGTATGTAATGTTTTAATCAACACATTCTGTTGCACTTCAACTTCAGTTTTATAAATTTTGAATTTATCTAAGGATTCGTCCTTAGCGTGCAGCAAATAAACATAGCAGAATCTAGATGCATCATCTATGAAAGTGACAAAATATTTTTTATGTCCTAATGATGGAGTAGCATGCAAATCACATAAATCACTATGTATCAACTCAAGAATGACAGATTTCCTTGTTATACTTTTAAAAGGTTGCCTAGTGATCTTTGTTAACATGCAAGTGTTACAATTTTCTACATTTTTATCAAAAACAGGAATTAAATCATCTTTAGACATTTCATGCATTCTTTTATAATGTACGTGTCCTAGACGAGCATGCCATAACGATGAATTGATAACATTCGAAGAGGACATAAATACAGAACCAGAATCATTAGGAACTCCATTCAAATTCATCATAAACATACCATTATTATAATATCCAAATCCTACAAACACAACAGACTTCGATAAAACATATTTATCGGATTCACACACTTGCTTGTATCCAAGCTTATTTAATACAGGACCAGAAATTAAATTCTTACGTAGTTTAGGAACATACAAAACATTAAACAAAGTAATAGTCTTTCCAGAACTGAATTCTAGCACCACGTTTCCTTTGCCTTCAACGGGAGCGAAGTGATCATCTCCCATGTAGAGGACAAAACCATCTTCCACTGGAACAAGAGTCTTGAACCAGAAACGATCCTTGCAAACATGTGTTGTAGCGCCAGAATCAATCCACCATGCGATAGCATCATCCTGCACATAGAATGCTTCAGAATTTAGTGAAACCGAATGTTTAATCAAACTATTCAAATCACGAATTGATTTCTGACCTTGGTTTTCGGATTGGTCCTTAGACCCCTTTCCTGAACCACTTGCATTCGCGTTATCATGCTTTTTCCCGGAACGACAATCCTTCTTGAAGTGGCCTGTTTTGCCACACTTCCAGCATTCTAGTTTCGGTTTCTTGTTAGCACCGAAACTGCCCTTATTGTTCTTGAAAGCACGCTTATTTCCTTTGTTTTTGTTGTTACCGTTCTTACCACCCTCTTCGACCATATTAACCGAGGGTCCAGCAATTTCTTTGCCTTTTCCTTTGTCATCCTCCTGCGCTCTTAGAGATTCTTCTATGCGCAAGTGACTTCCAAGTTGGATCAAAGACAATTCGTCTTTTCCATGCTTCAGATTGTGTTTGAAATCCTTCCACGAAGGAGGCAACTTGTCTATGATGCTTGAGACAGATATTGTTTCATCCATCTTCAATCCGTGTTGTGTGAACTGTCCAAGGATTCGGAGGAGTTCATTGAATTGTTCCATGACAGACCTCGATTCAACCATTTTGTAATTGTTGAAATCGGTTACCAGGAACTTTTTACTGGATGAGTCCTCTGCCATGTACTTGGATTCGAGACAATCCCACAATTCCTTTGCAGATTCTATGTTTTGATAAATATCAAATAAGGGATCAGACATACCGTTAAGAATGTGCCCTCTGCATATGTAGTCGTCGTTCTCCCATTTTGATTTACGTCTCAGATTTTCAACCGTGTCTTCCTCCAGAAGTTCTGGAATCGGTGTAGACAGGACGCGCACCACCTTCAACGTTGTCAACATGAAATGCATCTTCTTTTGCCAACGTCTGAAGTCTTGTCCTTGAAACTTGTCCAATTTTCCGAAGTTTGTAGTCATCTCCTTTACGGTGCTTCCTCCAGCCATGATTATCAGAAAATACTTTGTTCGTTTGTTAGAAAAACGGGTATGATAATCCTGGATAACTTCGAAGAATCGTGTTCGTACACTTTCCGAACAAAGTATTTCGACCCTATTCTTGCCTGGGTTCACGAAATCTTTGTGGGGATAATTCTTGAAGAACAATTTGTTTCTGGCAAAGAGAGATGTTCAGGAATGTAGAGAGAAAGTTTGATTTCGTTATATCTCTTCAAACTGAGGCCAAATGACTCCTTATATAGGAGATCAATAACAGAAACCGAAAAGACGCAACTGTTCAGAAACGGTTACGTCGGTTGGGAAAGGATTCGAAATTCAAAAGAAAATTTTGAACGTTGGAACCCCGTTTCAATTATTCGCATTCAATTATACGTTGACTCGACGAGCGTGCACTCCGCACTACCCCTAACTCGTTTCCAAGCTTTAACGCATAATTGCATCGGCCTATAGTAAATCACATTACTACTAAAATACATTGATGATACTAAAATCACCAACAATTTTCAATACACATTCACTCCAAATCTTCAATCTTGTGTTTCATCACATCGAAGGGAACAAAATAAGTTAGAATTTCAGGTAAAGATCATTTATTTCAAGCTTCATTGCTCGCATTAATCTTGTTTTCTGTCTTAAAAGTTAGCGTTTTTTACGAAAATATATCTCTAGAACGAGTATGAACTTACCCGAAAATGCATTTTCGGTATCAGTCTGTGTTCATTTTTTCAACTCTGTTTACAACATTAGCGTTTATTTACTATTTTGTGGTAATTGTTTTCGATAGATATAGTGCACCCCGATATTTTCCCCAAATAGGTTGTGTCTCCCACTGTTAAAGGTGTTGTTGTGAAGGCGGTAGATGTTGACAACCAATTTAAAAATGAGCAAGAGTTTGAATCTCGTGATCACACGTTTCAATGAATTCGTACGGAGGCATCAAAACTGAGATTTTGTGTGGTTATCGGAAGGTCCGATAATGGTTCGGATAGAAAATGTGCTTTTGTGACAATGGTGTGCGAAAGAAGCGGAAAATATAGATCTCATCTCCAGAATTTCAAACGAGACGACAATCATACACTTGTCCGCCATCAACTTGTCCAAGAGTTGAGGACTCATAAAGATTCATCCACACGACTATACAGAAAAAAAAGAAAACTTCGATGAAGTTTATGAGTCTCTTGTTCCTTGCCTTAGTGGAGCGGCACCAGAGACAAAATGGACGTGCTTCCCTGAAATTTGTCACCTCATAGCATGTGTGTATGATAGAGTGTGTTAATCTTTCACGATACAGTTTTTCGGAAACCTTTTTTCCACTGTGTGCCGCTCTACCTCAAAATCCAAATGATTGTATTATGTGTATTAAGTGACTTTCAAAATCACGACATTTTGTTCAAGTTTACTTGAAATCGGGATGCATATACCACTTACATCATCGGAGTGGAAAACTCATTCAACAATAAAAGCCGAGACTTGGCTGAACCATTTTATGAAAATGATGCAAGAGTTCGAGAAATTTAACAACATTGAAAGAGAATCAAATGCACAAAAGTCAAAGGGGGTACCATCCATAGATTTAGTCGACGACAAATGTTTTGATTCGTTTTAATTTCCTATTTAGCCGGACAAATAAGTATATATAATTGGGTCTCAATATTAATTAAGTGTAATATATTCAATTTCTTGATATTTTAATATATTTTTTTATCTTTTCCATAACATTTGTTCATTTGTCAAAAAATATCTTCAATTAAGTTCTGTTTTCAAAGGTTCTGTTTTCTGCCTGTTCATGAGTGGTTCCGGAGATGCATCTATGGAACAAGATAATAGGGTGCTGAATCAGAGATATATCTTTGGAATCAACATATTAGATTTTAAATGGTCCACATTTGTCTACAACTTCTATGAATTAATGTGCTCTTGTTTTTTATTTCACACAAATTGAAAATGTCTCAAATCTTACAAATAAACTTTATTTGGTATGTCGCAAATGTCTCCTTCTCCAGCGCGACACCCGGACGAAAATTTAAGCTCAACGAGTACACCTCTCTTGCAGATATTAAATACGAAATCCATAATCTCCTAACTTACGAAGACGATCGAAGAATTGTGAAGTTCTGGTACCGTTCACCGTCGATTGACAACGGAGGAAAGATTGAGTTCAGCAACTTTAAGCTCAAGACGGATGCAAATGTAAGGGCTATGTGAACTACATATTTCCGTTTCGAAACAAAAATTTCACTCGAGTTGGAAGCGACGATTTAAAGATCGGTCGAAGATATTGTAAAGATGTTGAAATGTTCACCTGAATATTGAAATGTAATGTTGCATTTTATATTAAAATCATTTATGTGATGCTTATTTTATTTTATAAATGTTAATTTTATTTTGTTAAATTAAAAATTTTGTTTCTGTTTTTGTCAAATTAAATTTAAGTATAAAAGTCTTTTTTGATACCGTTTTTTAAATTGTATTTTTATTTTTTATAAAATAATTATTGTCTCTCTTTTTTCTATGATGTGACACCATAACTAATAATTTTCATGTACTGTTTAATGATAAAAATAATAGCAAAACAGATTCTGAAATTAAAATAAATTACAAAATAAAACAAAACTAAATAACAAAATTACATCTCTCTTTTAATCTCTTGAGGAGCTTAATCTTTGACGGAGGTATAAATATAAGAGCTTCAAAAACAATAACGAATCAATGTCAGATTTTACCCAACAAAACACAACAGGACAGAAAATTCTTGCTGAGGAACACCAAATACAAGTGGCTCTTTTACAATAAATAAAAATAAAAATCAATGTGTCTGAGAGTAAAACAGGAACGGTTCAAAATTGTGTTGCTCAGATAGCATGTGATGCATACTGCATTGCATCCTACTGAAGAGAAATAAGTTGAGCAGGCCAACTGCGTCTCCGGCCATCAGAACTTACGCCAGCAGCTTCCATGGAAATGTCAATGCTGCGATGCTCGGTAGAGCGGACAATGCTGACGCGCAGATCAATCTTCGCAGCAGGGTAGACTTCAGTGCCAATAGTTTCTGGTTTTCTCGCATTATCTTCACCCGATCCAATGGCAATAGGTTCCCGGAAAGTTAAGATTGTTTGTGACCAGTGTGTTTTTGGAGTGTAGGGGGATGTTGACAACACAGCCGGTGTTTCCCGGCAGAATCTAGATGTAAATCCAGTATCAAACCATAGGACAACGCCATAACACCAACGACATGTTTTAGAATTCAAATGTGTTTTTCCGTTTTCTGAATTGCTCGAATTTGGTTCCAAAGAAGCTGTTGCGGTGAAATCCACTTCATCGGGCTTCATGGTAGCCAAGTCAAAGGTCTGGAAGGGGAAAAAAACACATTCACATTAAGGATAGAGAATACACTAATATAATGTCTTGTAACATATTCACATTACACAAAAGGCAGAAACCTGAAGAATGGTAGAACTGGTAACTAAATCTTGGTGGTCTATGACATCAACTATAGGATATCGGGCAGCATCTGTAACAAGCTCCTCCCCGATGCTAGACATGTCAAAATCACACACGTTCTCCCAAAATGGAAGACTTGTACCTCCTTTTCCAAATCCTGCAACAAACTATGAAGAGAAATGGAATTGTAATAATATAATATGCTTGTAGAAATGCACAAGATTACATATAAACCTCAAACAAAATATAGTGAACTATAGTGGCTGCTATGGAAACTACAGTAAAATGCTCTGCTACTGCATGTGCTGCAGCGACCAAGGGCCACTCCGCTACAACGCTATGGCGCTATTTACAATGTTGGTAAAATTTAAATAGTTCTGAGGTGGAATGATAGTAGAGGGACTCACAATAGTTGCTGTGTCGGGAAGAATGGCACCCCCAGGCTTCAGATACCGGTCACGTGCATAAAGCACTGAACCAAGCATGGATTCATACAGCAGGCAATATCCCATCCATTCACTTAACAATACATCAACACTGTGAGGTTGAAGTTCAACAATTTTGTCAATTTCTTCAACCATGCCATGAACCACTTCTACTACTCCTTTTTGGTTGCCATTGACTCTAGTTTCGTTTTTACTCAACAAGAGACTGTTATCTTTTGCAACCTGAATTAAATTTGAAGGAAAACAGAGTGAGCAAGGAGATAGGCATGTAGTTGAAGAATTTTTAAAGAAGCTACCAAGCAGGTAATATATACCCGAGATGCCACTGCTGCCATCTTCGCACTAGCCTCAACTGCAATGACCCTCGAAGCCCCCGCCTGAGCTGCAAAAAGGCTAACACAAATAATGATATATAACAATGTCAGAAAATTACAAATGATTGAGCAATCAAATGAAATGTGAATTTATAGCCCCGAAACATGAATTCGAACCTTGTAACAGTGTTGCATACAGTGTATCATAATCATTACTTCTTAAAATGTACCAAAAAAAACCTAAACAGCAACTATCAATTTGAGTTTGTGTATATAAACAAGATTAGTGGCTTCTGTTACTACCATACAATATGTCATTATAAGACTCTTTTAAATACATGGGAATTGGGTTAGAGTTAGTTAGACAGTTGTCGAATAAGTTAGTCACAGTTACAATCTATAAGGGGAAGAGAGAGAGACTGTAAGTTGAGCCAAGAGTTCATAAAAGTCGAGTATGTTTCTCACCTGAGGATGCCGGTTCCACAACCTACATCCATAACGACAGCACCATTTAGCAGAGAGGGATTCTTCAAAATTGCTTGACCATATGCATCCATTCTAGCCTACATAAAATTAGATGACCAAAAATAATTTAGCCAAAAAAACTTCAAATTTTCAAAAAAAAATCCTAACACCAATGTTAAAACCTCAAACAAAAAAAAGACAAGTAAATTTTATACCTTATCACTTAACATCTCTCGATGGATGCCAAATGAGCTGTAAGACCCAAAATAACTTTCATTAACCTTCTTAATATGCTTTGCAATGTGACTAGGAGGATTACCCATCAAAGACCCTTCTTCTGGATCCTTATCAATAGATGAAACACATCCTCTCGAGTCCTTCCCATTAACAAGCTCCTTAGCCGAAGAGCTGGGCAAGTTTGAATGCTCATCTGAAACAAAAGCTGTCTCCTTTCTTCTACAATCATCATATGCATGGTCATTAACTACCAAATTTTTCACGGTATCTTGATCAACACCTTTTGTTTCTAGAGCGTTTTTCAAATCCGTCACAAGATCTTCATCCATGATTGAAGTTTGTTCATCTTCACCTTCTTCAAAGTCACCAAAGTTGTACAGCAATGAATCATCTTGCATGAAAGGTTTTAGATATCTATCATCATCCCACAAAGGTGTAATAGTATTGAAGTCAATTACATCATGCAAGTGATTCTGCAAATCATCTTTGGATTGACAAGCTAACCCACAACTCCAACATTTGCTCTCTGCCACCTGGTTGAAAAAAGCAAAAGAAACCAACTGTTAGCAAAATGTACAAGCAGAGTCACACATTTCTAATCAATTCAAAATTTCTTATATAGTACTTCACATGCATAAAAGTGTTCACCAACTGAAAATAAAACAAAGCTAGAATTTTTTTTCCTAAAAAGAACACAATCCAGAATATTGGATACATTTTTGTCAAAAAAAAAGAAAAAAATGGATGCATTTTCCGCTCCTACCTTATTGTCAACAACTAGTAAAAAGAGAGAACTATGTGTGTATTTGGTTTCACTTTAGTGAGAGGCAAACTAGATTTTTAGAAGAAAGGAGCTGAAATTCATAACTTAATCCTCCAAACTAGATTTTTAGCCTCAATTTTTTTACATTTCGATTCACTTTTACGAATATAATGAAACATTAATTATTTTAAATCATTTTACTTTTAACCAAGATTCATTCATTCATTCAAAATCAATTATCATCACTTAGAACCAACCTAACAAACATTTGTATGATCCATGTGGACTCCATTCAAATCCTTAAATTGATAAATGCACAAAATAACCAGCAGTAACCCCCTAAATTTACATGCTAAGTAATTGTTATATCTAAAATTCAAAATACATTCAATTCAATTACTTCAGTCCCCAACATCTCAACATCAAAATACACAAAATGAAAAAAAAAAGGTGTCCTTCCTATAATTTTCTCTTACTTTCTCTCAATTTCTCAGCAGGAAAACATTAAAAAAATAACAATTAAAAAAGTTACCTTTGAGCGAATATAGTTAATGAGCTTGAAGGAAGCATAAAAATCCAATTGAAGGGAATTTCTAAGAGCATGAAAATCGAAGTGGTGAATTGAAGCGCAATGTTGGAACAAGGATGTACAGGAATCGTGATTGGAATCACAGAAGAGGCAGAGGAAATCAGAGTCTGAATCTCCGTCGTCTCCTTCCCAATCATCCCACACTTGTTCTTCTACTTCTTCTTCGTCATCGTCGTCTTGTTCTTGTTGTTCTACTGTGTATGGTGCTTTTTCTTCTTCTTCTTCGTTTCCGTTTTGGTTAGTTTTGAAAGCCATTGATGAATTGGGAATGGTGTACTTGGGTTGTTGGAAGTGTGAAAAAGGTTAAACCCTTCGCAAACCCTAAAAACTGAAACCTATATGTGTGAAATTGAGTCCCTACGGTAAGGTTCCGGCTGCACTCGCTTTGTCGAGATAGTAATTGTTTGATGTTAATCACACGGTTAGGAAAAACAGATTTTATTTTCTTGAAATTATTATTATTAAATGGAAACCTTTTTATTACTCGAACTAATAAAATATAGATCGGTTTTACAAAATCGTAAATTTAATGAGTTTGTAATTGTATGGTCAGAGAAATTCAATGAAAAAATATGTCTCCAGTGAAAGAAAAATGATTAGTTAAGTCAAATTTTTGGAGAGATTTTTCACGAATCCTCAATTTGTGAAGAGAATAACAGAAATCTCAATTTTCGACCAAGATGATTCTGAGTCATTGTCTCATGCATGGGAGAGATTCAAACTATTACGCATAAGATGTCTAAATTGTAGGATTTTAGATACTTATAACGGAATTTCATAAATCACATTCTTTACATCTAACCCAAAGATTATCATGCATATATATGGATGAATCACATAAAGCATAAGAATATATACCTTTGATGCGTTAATCCACAAAGGTGCTAGCTTTGAATTGAGATCTTCGAGAACACCAAACGTTGTTCCTCTAGTGTTGGTCCACGAGCAACAACTGGATCACCATGTATGCTAGTACAGAAGAAGGAAACAAGTTACTCTCCTTACTTTTGTGGCTAAGGAGAACCGAAAGATAGCAGAAAGAGAATTGTTGGTTCTATGTGTTGGCAGCAATTTTGGTAAAATCTAGAGTGTTCACAAGTTGTCACAAGTGTTGTCTTAACATAAGATAACATGTACCTTCATGATGTTTAAAATGTGATTATGCAGGATTTTTACTGAGATGTCAGACCCAATGTCATGACATCTGTATACAGAACATTCAGTTTGAATGTTATGTATTGTGTGATTGCGTTTTTAATGTTAATCTATGTATGATTGAAGATATGATTAAACGCGCACTCAATCAGTAATTACAACCAGATTGACTTATTTTCCAACAAGATATAATCAGTTGTCATGAGAAAATATGAATGGAAAATAGTTTTAGGGTTTTGTGATGTCCAAACCCAGCCAAACGATTCTATAAATAGGGCATGGGATATCTGGTTTTATACACAAGAAATAACAAACAAAATATTGAGAGAGAATAAGGATTTTTAGTCTTGTGTGGTCGTGTGTATTGTGAGCCATTCATTCATCCATGGATGATTGAATTGTACTGACTTTTGAGTTATAATTTGTCCACTCTAAGCTTTGAAGCATGAGTGTGTGTGTACTTGATTAAAGCTTTTAAGCAAGATCAAGTATGTCTCTTTGAAGAGTGTCTTCTTTTCATTGTAATTCTTATTTTATATCACTGTTGTGATTGAGGGGGAGTGAGTAGGATCACATATCTAAGAGTTCTTAGGTAGAAGTCACACGGGTAGACATTATGTGAAAAGACTGTAACTTGAAGTTGTTTACTGAGAGTCTTTGAACTGATTTTGTTTAGTGGATTTCCTTCCTGGCTTGGTAGCCCCTAGACGTAGGTGAGTTTGCACCGAACTGGGTTAACAATTGCTTGTGTCTCTTGCATTACTGCTCTTTATCTTTTATCATGTTTGTATTGTTCAGATATTAGTGTCGTGACATTACCTTCGACATCTCATATCTGATACCAGAATTTCAATTGGTATCAGAGCAGGCATCCTGCTCTGGTTTTGGGTGAGATCTAGAGACGTTACTTTCTGGTACTATGGATAGAGACGGAGGATCTGTTCACAGACCATCTATTCTGGATGGATCCAACTATGACTACTGGAAACCTCGAATGGTAGCCTTTCTAAAATCTTTGGATAACAAGGCTTGGAAGGCTGTTTTAACAGGTTAGGAACATCCAGTTATTATTAAGGAAGGATAAGCTACAACTGATAAGAAGGCTGAGGAACAATGGACCAAGAGGAGGATGATCTAGCCCTTGGAAACCCTAAAGCATTGAATGCTATATTCAATGGAGTAGAGAAGAACATCTTCAGATTGGTAAACAACTGTGAGGTGGCTAAAGATGCTTGGAACATTCTCAAAACCACTCATGAAGGCACCTCTAGAGTGAAGATGTCTAGACTGCAGCAGCTCACTACCAAGTTTGAAAATTTAAGAATGAAAGAAGATGAAAATATTCATGAATTTCATATGAATATCCTTGAAATTGCTAATGCTTCAGGAGCCCTGGGTGAGAAGATGTCAGATGAAAAACTAGTGAGGAAAATACTCAGGTCACTTCCTAAGAGATTTGCCATGAAAGTGACAGTCATAGAAGAGTCTCGAGACATTTCCAATACGAGAGTTGATGAGCTAATTGGATCCCTCCAAACATTTGAGATGAGAATATGTGATGGATCTGAAAAGAAAGTCAAAAACATAGCCTTCATGTCAAACACCGAAGAGAAAGAGGAAGAAAGTGGTCAAGATACTGATGAAGATCTAGCAAATGATGTAGCATTACTGGGAAGACAGTTCAACAGACTTCTGAAAAAGATGGATGTGAGGTCTAAGTCTAATGTCAAAAACATCTCATCTGACATCAGTAGGTCCAATAATGCTGGAAGAAGAATAAGATCTGATGAAAAGTCCAAAGGAGGAAAGGGAGGTTAGTGCCATGAATGTGATGGGTATGGACACATTAGAGCTGAATGTGGAACCTACCTCAAGAAACAGAAGAAGAGTCTTGCTGTTACTTAGTCTGATGAAAGTGAGACAGAAGAGTCTGCAAATCTTGTGACTGCCTTGACTGGAAGATGGGATTCTGATGAAGACTCAAGTGATGATGAAGTAACCTTTGATGAGTTAGCCACTACCTATAGAAAGTTGTGTCATAGAAGTGAAGAAGTGTGTCAACAAGTTGAAAGTCAGAAGAAAGTGATAACACAACTGGAGAATGAAAAGGTAGAACACTTGGAAACCATCTCTAAGCTAAAGACTGAAGCAGTGTTCTTGAATTCCAAACTGGATGAGATGACAAAGTATGTCAGAATGCTAAACAATGGATCTGACACCTTAGACAAAATTCTCCAGACTGGACAAATGGCAGGAGACAAGTCTGACATTGGGTTCAATGAATCCAAACCTGAGTGCAATCACACTGGTAGCAAACCAAAATCCAAACCTGAGTGCACTCACACTGGTAGCAGACCAAAGATGTCACATCATATGTCACAGCATCATAAAGGAAGACAGCAGAAAGGGAAACATCAAAGATGGAGATGTCATTACTGTGGAAAATTTGGCCACATAAAACCATTCTGCTATAAGTTGTATGGCTATCCTAGTCCTTCTCATCATCAACCTAGACCCAAACATCACATACCTGTCAACAGAAAACAATGGGTTCCTAGAACTGGTGTTACAAACCTGATAGCTCACACTTCCTTTAGAGTTTCAGCCAAAGAAGACTGGTATTTTGACAGTGGGTGCTCCAGACACATGACTGGAAACAAAAACCTGCTAACTGGCCTTCATCCTCATGCCACCAGCTATGTAACCTTTGGTGATGGAGCAAGGGGTGAAATCAAGGGGATTGGTAAGCTTAACTTCCCTGGAGTCCCTAATTTTGACAATGTCCTACTTGTTAAGGGACTGACTGCAAACCTAATAAGCATCAGTCAACTATGTGACCAAGGTCTAACTGTAAACTTCACAAAAACTGAATGTCTGATTACTAATAAAGAAAATGAAGTGATCATGAAAGGAGTCAGGTCTAAGGACAACTGTTATATGTGGAGTTCTCAAGAAACTGGTTATTCATCAATGTGTACTCTAGCCAAAGAAGAAGAAGTGAAGATATGGCATCAAAGATTGGGCCATCTGCATCTTAAAGGAATGAAGAGGATTATATCAGTTGAAGTTGTTAAAGGAATTCCAAACTTGAAGATTAATGAAGGAAGAATTTGTGGGGAGTGTCAGATTTTGGAAAATAGACAAAGATGTCACATCATAAGGTCAGACATGACACCATTTCTAGAGTGCTGGAACTTCTCCATATGGACTTGATGGGACCCATGCAGGTGGAAAGTCTTGGTGGAAAGAAGTATGCTTATGTAGTGGTGGATGACTTCTCCAGATACACCTGGGTCAATTTTATAAGAGAAAAATCTGATGTATTTGAAGTCTTCAAAGATCTTTGTCTAAGACTTCAAAGAGAAAAAGAAAATCAGGTTATCAAAATCAGAAGTGATCATGGAAAGGAATTTGAGAACAACAAATTTGTTGAATTTTGTGCATCAAAAGGAATTAGTCATGAATTCTCATCTCCCATTACTCCTCGGCAAATGGTGTGGTAGAAAGGAAAAATAGAACTCTCCAAGAATCAGCCAGAGCTATGATTCATGCTAAAAAATTGCCCTACCACTTCTGGGATGAAGCTATGAACACAACCTGTTATGTTCACAACAGAGTAACCTTGAAGAAAGGTACTCCTACTACCTTATATGAAGTCTGGAAAGGGAGAAGACCATGTGTTTGGTAGTAAATGTTATATCTTGACTGATCGTGAACAAAGAATGAAGATGGATCCCAAGAGTGATGAAGGAATATTTCTGGGCTACTCAACAAACAGCAGAGCATATAGAGTCTTTAATTCCAGAACAAAAGTAATGATGGAATCTATCAATGTTGTGGTTGATGATCAGCAGACTGATGTCACAGACGATGTTGAGACATCCCTAAATGATCCCCCAGCTGATTTCCCAAAAAAAAGTAATGAGAATGAACTCACTCAAGGTGAACCTGAAGCTGACATAATTAATAAGGGACCCTCTATCAGAATTCAGAAGGATCATCCTAAAGATCTCATTATAGGAGACCCGAATAAAGGAGTCACAACTAGATCAAGGGAAGTGATCTCACATGGTTGTTTTGTGTCCAAGATTGAGCCTAGGAATGTCAAGGAAGCCTTGACTGATGAATTCTGGATCAATGCCATGCAGGAAGAGTTAGGCCAATTCAAGAGAAACGAGGTATGGGAACTGGTTCCAAGACCTGAAGGAATAAATGTCATTGGAACAAAGTGGGTGTACAAGAATAAATCTGATGAACAAGGGGTGGTTACTAAAAATAAAGCAAGATTAGTAGCACAAGGATACACTCAAGTTGAAGGAGTTGACTTTGATGAAACATTTTCCCCTGTAGCTCGCCTTGAATCCATTAGACTATTGCTTGGAGTGGCATGTATTCTGAAGTTTAAACTATTTCAAATGGATGTAAAAAAATGCCTTCTTAAATGGCTACTTAAATGAGGAAGTATATGTAGAACAATCTAAAGGATTTACAGACCCAAATCTTCCAAAGCATGTGTACAAGTTGAGGAAAGCCCTCTATGGTTTGAAACAAGCTCATAGGGCTTGGTATGATAAACTCACAGTGTTCCTCACTAACAATGGGTACAGGAAGGGAGGCATTGACAAGACCCAATTTATTAAGAATGAAGGAGGAAAACTCATGGTGGCTCAAATATATGTGGATGATATTGTGTTTGGTGGGATGTCAGATCAGATGGTCGAAAATTTTGTTAAACAAATGCAGTCTGAATTTGAAATGTGCCTTGTTGGAGAGCTGACCTATTTTCTTGGGCTACAAGTCAAGCAGATGGAAGATTCTATCTTTCTATCTCAAAGTAAATATGCCAAAAACATTGTTAAGAAGTTTGGCATGGAGAATGCAAGTCATAAAAGGACACCTGCCCCTACACATCTGAAAGTCTCCAAAGATGAAAATGGTGTTAGTGTAGATCAAAGTCTCTACAGAAGCATGATAGGGAGTCTGCTATATCTCACAGCAAGCAGACCTGACATTGCTTTTGCTGTAGGTGTGTGTGCTAGATATCAAGCTGAACCAAAAGTCAGTTACATAAACCAAGTGAAAAGGATACTGAAATATGTCAATGACACCAGTGACTATGGAATGTTGTATATTCATGGATTTGGATCTATGTTGACTGGATACTGTGATGCTGACTGGGATGTGTTGATGATAGGAAAAGCACATCAGGAGGATGTTTCTTCTTGGGGAATAAATTAATATCATGGTTTAGTAAGAAACAAAATTGTGTGTCCTTTTCCACTGCTGAAGCTGAATACATAGCAGTTGGAAGTAGTTGTTCTCAACTGGTTTGGATGAAACAGATTCTGACTGAATACAATGTCACGCAAGATGTCATGACATTGTACTGTGACAACCTGAGTGCTATAAATATTTCTAAGAATCCTATTCAGCACAGTAGGACAAAGCACATTGATATTCGTCATCACTTTATTAGAGAACTAGTGGAAGAGAAAATCATAGTCCTGGAGCATGTTACTACTGAAATGCAATTAGCTGACATATTTACAAAGGCTTTGATGTTGATCAATTTGAATGTTTAAGAGGGAAATTAGGGATTTGTATCCATGAGAATTTATAGCAATTAATTTGGAGTGGGAAGGGTAATAAAAATATTGTCTGCCCACTTAAAAGAAAGTGCCCCATTTATGGAAAATCATTACCTAGTATTGGAACTTCCATCTATAGCATTTTCACATGCAACCTCAGCTCAAACATTTCCACCTTCCTCAAACTTCATCGACCTTCTCTGCTATGGCAACATAAATCCTTTCACAAGCTCAATAAGATGTCACAACATCCTTCATCTTCTGGTTCTAAAAACCCCAAACCTGCGCACAAAGCTAGAACACCCTCTATGGACTTTCTTCATGAAGACATTTTGGAAGTGATTCCCCTATCAGTCACCCCAGGCGACGCTCCTGGTCCATCCTCCACTGCTGGACATACTCAAGGTAACAGTTCTGATAACCCTACCTCTAAAGATGACATGCATCATACTGATCGTGTCATTATAAATCTTGTCACGAGGATCCTAAATAAAGAACACTCTGTGAAGGGAGTTTCTACTCCTCTATCTAGAAGGGACCCTTCTCCTGAGGTTGAACCTCACAATGAGAAAGATGATGATTTATCTAGGTCTGAGAAAGATATTATTGTAGAAGGACTGTGTTCTTTAGGGCAAACCTTGCCTTGTAAGAAATCTGTAGATGCTTCTCAGTCTAAGAAGCATGACTTTGCTGAGAAGGTGATTGACTTGGAATAAGAAAGCTCAGATGATGAAGATGACAACTTGCTTCATCACTTGAAGCCAAGTGTTGTAAAGAGGATGAAGACCGGAAAGGGTAGATCTGTGGCTGAGATGATGACAGCCAAAACTGGTAAGAAGGGTATTGTTGTAGGCCCCTCAAAGTCTTGGAGTAAAGTGGAGGTAAAGAAGAGAAAGGTAAGAGAAAGTTCCGATTCAGAGGAAGATGTTGAAGACGAAGTCCCTGAGATCTCTCCTGTCAAAAAGTCAACTGTTAGAAAATCTCCTGCAAAGGTTGCTGCTGTACACCTGGATAACATTTCCTTCTATCTTGAAGATGGTGCAGCCAAGTGGAAATTTGTAATCCAAAGGAGAGTGGCTGTGGAAAGAGAACTAGGAAAGGATGTTGTGGAGGTTAGGGAGGTCATGAACCTGATTAAGTCTGCTGGATTAATGAAGACCGTTAGTGGGTTATCTCAATGTTTTGAAGGTCTTGTTAAAGAATTTATGGTGAACATCCATGAGGACATTGTTGACAAGAACAACAAAGAGTTTTGTAATGTGTTTGTTAGAGGAAAGTGTGTGAAGTTTTCTCCTACTGTGATTAATAAGTTCATAGGAAGAGGAACAAAAGGTGTTGGTGTACTAGAGGCCATAGACAATGAGGGTTGTAGGGAAATAACTGCTGGACAGGTCAAAGAGTGGCCAAGCAAGAAGCATCTCTCTATTGGAAAATTAACTGTGAAATATGCTATCTTGCACAAGATAGGGTCAGCAAACTGGGTACCAACAAATCACATCTCTACAATCTCAAATGCTCTTGGAAGGCTCATATTTGCTATTGGAACCAAGCTTAATTTTGATTATGGTAGATTCATGTTTGAACAAATTGTCAAACATGCTTTCACAAATGCAGTGAAGCTGCCCATAGCTTTTCCCTTAATAATTTGTGGGATAATCCTAAGCCAGCAACCTGGAATTCTGAGCACAAGTGATATCCCTAGTAGTAGAAAACCTCCATTTTCAGTTCATTACAAATTATTTGAAGGCAGTCATGTCAATGACATTGTCATGACATTTGTTGTGAGGAAGCCAACCTCTCAAGGTGGTCTAATTGCTGAACTGAAAGAGACCTGTAAGGAATTGGAGACTGGGATAAGGGTGGCTAAAGCTAGGAAAGAAGCTTTGGAGGTTCTGATTAATAGATTTGAGCAAGGTGATAGAGAAGATATTGGTCAAGCCAAGGAAACAGATGCCCACACCTCAAGTGAGAGGTATGAATCTCAAGATAAATCAAGTGGCAGTTCTAGGTCTGAAGCTGATGAAGATGCTAGCTCTTCTGACTGAGTTTTGGTGAAGGTTGTTCCTTTGTTATGATGATGTGTTGTTCTGGATGTCTTGATGTTTGATGTTTTTTTGGCAGTCTTGCTTTGATGCCTTGATGTAATTTTTGGGTTCTCTTTGATGTCTCTGGATTTTATCTCAGCTTATATAGTTGTGTTTATTTGTGGTTCTGTAACACCCGACAATATGTTTTAACATTCTATATGTTTTAACATTCTATGTGACATTCTCTGTTGGACTAATAGACATTTATTTTGTCTCATTGGTCTCTTTGGTCTATTTTGACTAAAAAGGGGGAGAAGTAGTAGCTAAAGGAGAGATGCAGAGGAGAGTTGCAGTTAATATGTGCTATGAAGTAGCTAGGCTATAAACAGATGGCAGGTGATGCTGAAGGTGATGTCAGATGCGGTGATGGATGTTACAGGTGTTGTTGAAGGAGATGTCTGTGTTGAACAGACTTAGGGGGAGAAAAAGCATTGGTATGTGTTTAATATGTGTTTACTAGTTGCTATGATAGCTAGTAAATGTGTGGTTTATTACTTCTGCTACTAAACTACTGATGTGTTTTTATTGTACTCTTGTGAACAAATGGACTGATATATGTTTTAGCCAAATTTTGCCAAATGGGGAGTTTGTTGGTTCTATGTGTTGGCAGCAATTTTGGTAAAACCTAGAGTGTTCACAAGTTGTCACAAGTGTTGTCTTGACATAAGATAACATGTACCTGCAGGATGTTTAAAATGTGATTATGCATGATTTTTACTGAGATGTCAGACCCGATGTCATGACATCCTGTAGGTGTTTAATTGGCTGCATTGTATGGTAAAACACAAATGTCTTGACTGATGTCATGACATGTATATGTAACTACATTGTAGTTACTGCAGGACTAGCTAACACAGGATTATTGAATGCTGTGACATTCATACCTGTCAACAGATACTGAGGAACAGAAGCTCTGTTAGAACTTAGTATTCACTTGCAGTCTGGTTATCAAGGAAGAACCAGACCTGGCATAAGGCCTACTGATTGAATGTCAAACTGGATGTTGTGACATTCATCATTGACAGCAGCTACTGAAGATTGGGCAGAGTGGTGTTCTGCTATACTTCAGCATATTAGTTAGTTTGTTCTTCAAGAGAATTACAGAACTAACCTAAGGCCAACTGTGTAAATGTTAAGTTGGACACTTTGACATTTACTAATGTAATCTGGTACTGTAGTATGGTCATATTGATCATGTACAGGTCAGCAGAGTTGTACAGTCTGTTTTTTGGGAAAACAGACTCAGCATATGGACCTTGATGTCAAGCTGAATGTCGTGACATTCATGCCTGACAGCATATGCTAAATTGTAGGTTGTTCAGTTTTCTGTTACAGCTTTCTCAGGCTATTCTTTAGGAAGTCAACAGCTTAGAGAAAATTCAGGAAATCAACAACCAAGCTACATTCAATGAACCTAACAAATAGCCTATTTGTTAGCAACCTAAATATTGAATTTAAGGGAACGTATGTGACCTAAAATTCAGGAAAATACAGGTGCAAAAGCCCAGGTGCTGCAATATAAAAAGGAAGGCATTCCTCCATTCAGTTTCAGGGATTTTGAGGCGTGAAGATTTAGTGTGTCCATCTTACTTCACTGCTGTATTTTTGTGAGTCTAGAATTAGACGTATCTTGTAAGCCAAGTCATTATCAAATAGATGATTGCTTTGGCATAGGGTGTTCATTGAGTTGTAAGTGTTGTGTCACTCAAAGCTTTTAAGCGTGAGTGCTGTGTATCTTGGTTTAAGCTGTGAAGCATAACCAAGAGTTGTTTTTGAAGTGTGACTTCAAAGTGTTTTTAATATCACTGAGGTGATTGAGGGGGAGTGAGTAGGAACTCTGATCTTAGATTAAGATTGAAATTGCATTGGGTAGGGATTAAGTGATAAGTTGTAAACGGGTGAGTTTAGCTTTGAATTGATACTACTAATAGTGGATTTCCTCCCTGGCTTGGTAGCCCCCAGATGTAGGTCATGTTGGACTGAACTGGGTGAACAATTACTTGTGTTATTTACTGCACTTATAATTAAGTTCTGCATAATCCCTGTCTGTGCAGAATTGGATGTCATAACAACCTGTGTGACATCCAAAGTCTGATAACTAGAATTTCAATTGGTATCAGAGCAGGCACCCTGCCTGTGAAGTTCTGGGTGAGATCTAGGGAAGTTACTTTCTAGTACCATGGACAAGGACTTAGGACACTCAAATAGACCACCCATGTTGGATGGCTCTAATTATGATGACTGGAAGCCTCGTATGATAGCCTTCTTAAGGTCTCTAGACAGCAAAGTCTGGAGAGCTGTCAACAAAGGATGGGAACATCCAATGAGGACAGGTGAAGATGGAGTCAGTGTGCAGATTCCTGAAGAAGAGTGGGACAAGGAGCAAGAGGCACTAGCTCTTGGAAATTCCAAGGCCTTGAATGCATTGTTCAATGGAATCAGCAAGAACATCTTCAGACTAGTGCACCATTGTGAACTAGCTAAGGAAGTTTGGGATACCCTCAAGGTAACTCATGAAGGTACTTCCAAGGTGAAGATGTCAAAACTTCAGATGCTGACAACCAAGTTTGAAAATCTGAGGATGAAAGAGGATGAGACTATTCATGACTTCCACATGAATATTCTTGAAATTGCAAACACCTCTGGTGGACTAGGTGAGAAAATGACCGAAGAGAAACTTGTAAGAAAGATTCTCAGGTCCTTGCCTAAGAGGTTTGCTATGAAGGTCACTGCCATAGAGGAGGCTCAGGACATCAGCAATATGAAGGTAGATGAGCTCATTGGTTCTCTCCAAACCTTTGAAATGGGCCTAGGTGAGTATGCTGAGAAGAAGAAAAGCATAGTCCTTATAGGAGAAGGATATACTGGAGGTGATGAAAGTATATCAGAAGCCTTAGCCATGCTTGGGAGACAGTTCAACAAGCTCATAAAGAAAGTTGATCAACAGGGTAAATCTAATGTTACGAACATCCCATCTGACATAAAGAAACGATCAACTCATAAAGAAAAGGCCAACCAAGGCAAGGGAATCCAGTGCCATGGATGTGAAGGATGTGGTCATAGTAAGGCTGACTGCCCTACCCTTCTCATGAGGCAAAGGAGAGGGTTATCTGTCACCTGGTCAGAAGAAGGCTCTGAGAGTGAATCTGAAGGAGAATCGGCCAAACAAGTCAATGCTCTGACTAGTGTTTGTGCCTCAGAGGATAACTCAAGTGGAGATGAACTCACATTGGATGAGCTTGCTGTTTCATATAAAGAATTATGTGTTAAAAGTGCAGAAGTTTGCATCCAAGGAGAAAAGCATAAGAAACTCATCAAAGAACTAGAAGCTGAGAAACTAGAGCAGCTGAAAGTCATAGAGGGTCTGAAGAGTGAGATTTCGTTGTTAATCTCTAAGCTAGACCAAATGACCAAATCCATCAAAATGTTGAATAAGGGATCTGACATCTTGGAAGAAATCCTGAAGACAGGACAGAAGTCTGGAAACACATCTGGTCTAGGCTTTGGGAAAAGATCCTCAACTGAACGCAAACGCCCAAAGGCTAAAGTTCAGAAGTCCAAAGGGATGTCTCATTCAAAGTCACAACATCGAGGAACCAGAATGAACAACCATCAGAAGAAGAAATTCAAGAGATGGAAATGTCATTACTGTGGTAGATTCGGTCACATAAAACCATTCTGCTACAGGCTGCATGGTTACCCAAACCAGACCCCTCAAGGTAGGCCCAAGAAAAAGGTGTCTACTCATAATGCTCCCATTAAGAAACCAACATGGGCGGCTAAGCAGACACCTCAGGTCAATCCTAAGCAGCTGGCATCTAAGATGCACTTCTCTCCTGAGAATCAACAGTGTGTTGCTAACCTTGCTCACACTTCTTCAAGAGGACATACCAAACAAGATTGGTACCTTGATAGTGGCTGCTCAAGGCATATGACTGGGATGAACTACCTAGTGGTGAATCTACATCCCTCTCACACCAAGTCTGTGACATTAGGTGATGGAACTAAAAGAGAAGTCATGGGTGTTGGGAAGCTGGACTGTCCAGAAGCTCCAAAATTGAGTGAGGTATTGTTAGTAAAAGGACTAACTGTGAACCTCATAAGCATAAGCCAGCTGTGTGACCAAGGATATAAGGTGGAATTTACCAAGGGAGGATGTGTGGTGTTGAATGGGGTCAATCAAGAAGTGATGAGAGGAGATAGATCCAAAGATAATTGCTATCTATGGAAATCTAAAGACTCTATCAACCCCCCCAAGTGTCCTTTGACCAAGGGAGATCAGGAAGGGAAGGTGGGACATGGAAAACTTGATGCACCTCAGGTAAAAGGAGTGAAGAAGAGCAATTCCAAGGGAACTATGAGAAGAGCCTCATATCTGTCCTTAGATAAAAGGACATACTATGGAAAGTGTCTGCTCAAAAGTAATGAGCCCTTGGATACCTTTGGCCATCATATAACTGATATGACAGCGAGGGATAGACAGAGGTGCATGTTATTGACGTCTGCAGAAACTCAGTACCTTGCCTATGGAGGCAGGTGGTCACCTCCAGCTTGGAGGAACCTGATGCAGACAGAGTACAATGTCACACAGAATGTCATGACATTGCACAGTGAGGACAAAAAGGGAAGGTGTGCATCTGAAAAGTTATAGCAACTAATGAAGTTAGTTAGCTACTGTTTAATAAGTCAAATTATTAGACATCTGGTGAGCGCTGAGTGGTCAAAATCTAATAGACCTTTCTCCTGCACAAAGCGTTTCACATTCAGTCGTTTCATTCTCCACTCGTGCAAACCCTCGTCCAAAGAAACGATTCATCTTCCCTCTCCAATTTTCAGCATGGCTCGTCAATCCGACACCTCCTCGTACACCACCATGTCTGATTCTCACAGCACCGAGTCTCACCACCCTACCCGGGAGGAACCAGTTGTGGACGCAGCAACTTCGTCCCATGCAAGAAGACCTAAGGAAACGGTCACTGGGTTTTCATCAGAAATCGCTCTTGATGAACACACAAGGGAAGGGTCAAGGTATGTACATAACTCCATTGCAACTATCGTAACTCAGATACTATCTGGCAATCGAGATGTTCCTGGGGTTTTTGTTCCCTTGAACACAATCATTCCTGACATTACTGCATGTCAAGAGAAAGCTGTTGTGTTGAGCAAAAATGTCACTGACAATGTTGAGCAACCAAATGCTCATGAGGGATCAAAGGTTGAAAAACCCTCAGGCAAGGTGAGAAGTGAGAAGGCCAAGGTTACTCAAAATGTTGAGGACAAGTCTAGGGCTGAGACGATTAACGTGGAAGAGCTCTCAGACAATGATCTTCTGGCTACAGTTGTTCCTAGGATAGCCAAGAGAGTCAGGACCAGAAGGGAGAAAAAGGCCGTGGAGTTGAAGTCCCCCTCTAAGGAAGTTGGTGCACCAAACCCTCACAAGCAACCAGAGTCAGAAAGCACACACAAGAGGAAAAGCTATGGACCTACAAAAGCTTGGAGCAAAGAGGTGCCTAAGAAGGTGAAAACCAAAGCTGTGGTGGCGGAATCTGAATCTGATGCCCCATGTGATGTCACAACATCCATGTCCAGGAAGAAGCCCACTTCCAGTAGGTTGGCAACCAGTGTCCCAGAAGTTCCCATTGACAATGTGTCCTTCCACTTTGCCTCCAGTGTTAACAGGTGGAAGTATGTGTACCACAAGAGGCTGGCATTGGAAAGAGAACTGGCACAGAATGCCATGGACTGTAAAGAGATTGTGGATCTCATCAAGGAGGCAGGGCTGATGAGAACAGTGTCACAACTTCCTAAGTGCTATGAGACCTTGGTGAAGGAGTTTATTGTAAATCTGTCAGAGGAGTGTGCCGATGGGACATCCAAGGAATTTCGAAAGGTCTATGTGCGCGGCAAATGTGTGACTTTTTCCCCCTCTGTAATAAATCAGTATCTGGGAAGAGCGGATGAAGAGCAACCTGAGCTTGAAGTGACTGACAATACAATCTGTCAAGTCATCACAGCAAAGCAAGTCCGAAAATGGCCTCTCAAAGGGAAGCTAGTAGCCAGTCAACTAAGTGTCAAGTATGCAATGCTGCACAAAGTTGGATCAGCCAACTGGGTACCCACTAACCACAAGTCAACTGTGTCTATGGCATTAGGGAAGTTCATCTATGCAGTGGGAACCAAAGCTAAGATGGACTATGGTGCCTACATATTTGATCAGACAATGAAGCATGCTGGGAGTTTCAGTGTAAAGGGTCCCATTGCCTTCCCCTCTCTAATATGTGGAGTTGTGCTGAATCAATTTCCACACATCCTGACAGAGAATGACTTTGTGAGGAGAAGGGAAAGTCCATTGGCTTTCAGCTACAAGTTGTTCCTGGGCAAGCATGTCCCGGACATAGTCGTGACATCGGGAGAGACTTCCAAAACTAGCCACCAACCAGACAAAGCTGATGTCATTGCAGTTCTCAAGGAGACCTGCAAAGAGCTGGGAGCTAGAAAGAATGCACTGGAACAGCTCATCTTGCAGCTGGAGTCTACTGCTGAGGACACGGATGGAGCTGAAGGGCAAATGGCTGAGGGGGAGGAAGAGGCCAGCTCTGAAAAGGAGGCTGATGAGGAGGCTGATGATGAGGCAGAGGATTAATCCCTTTGTTGCTGTTTTTTTTCTGTTATGTGTGTAATTCATATTTCTCTTGTGGGTCTGTATATTAAAGTGTTGCTTTGGCAACATTTTTGACAAAAAGGGGGAGTGACAAGTGATACCCCAGGACAACAGAAGTTTACATTGTTAAACTTTAGTATTAAAACAGGTACCCTTTCATAACAGATTGAAGTTTTCCCTACTACAGCTGCTGTGTGTTGAAGTGTGTAGTTAACTTCTGTGTGCACACTGTTGTATGCCTCTGTGTGTTTGCTGATATGTGTGTGAAGTTTTTATTTAACTTTCCCCCCCCCCCCCTTGCAGCTGATGTTGAAGTTTAGGTGCAACTTCGAATATATGTGTGCTGCTATGTGAAGTTTTTATTTAACTTCCATGTGTGTGAGTGTGCTGCCACTCTGAGTGTATTAGCTAGTTGTATTCCGCTGCCATGAACTCTGTTATGGGGATCAAAGTGTTTTAGCCAAAAATTTGCCAAAGGGGGAGTTTGTAGGTGTTTAATTGGCTGCATTGTATGGTAAAACACAAATGTCTTGACTGATGTCATGACATGTATATGTAACTACATTGTAGTTACTGCAGGACTAGCTAACACAGGATTATTGAATGCTGTGACATTCATACCTGTCAACAGATACTGAGGAACAGAAGCTCTGTTAGAACTTAGTATTCACTTGCAGTCTGGTTATCAAGGAAGAACCAGACCTGGCATAAGGCCTACTGATTGAATGTCAAACTGGATGTTGTGACATTCATCATTGACAGCAGCTACTGAAGATTGGGCAGAGTGGTGTTCTGCTATACTTCAGCATATTAGTTAGTTTGTTCTTCAAGAGAATTACAGAACTAACCTAAGGCCAACTGTGTAAATGTTAAGTTGGACACTTTGACATTTACTAATGTAATCTGGTACTGTAGTATGGTCATATTGATCATGTACAGGTCAGCAGAGTTGTACAGTCTGTTTTCTGGGAAAACAGACTCAGCATATGGACCTTGATGTCAAGCTGAATGTCGTGACATTCATGCCTGACAGCATATGCTAAATTGTAGGTTGTTCAGTTTTCTGTTACAGCTTTCTCAGGCTATTCTTTAGGAAGTCAACAGCTTAGAGAAAATTCAGGAAATCAACAACCAAGCTACATTCAATGAACCTAACAAATAGCCTATTTGTTAGCAACCTAAATATTGAATTTAAGGGAACGTATGTGACCTAAAATTCAGGAAAATACAGGTGCAAAAGCCCAGGTGCTGCAATATAAAAAGGAAGGCATTCCTCCATTCAGTTTCAGGGATTTTGAGGCGTGAAGATTTAGTGTGTCCATCTTACTTCACTGCTGTATTTTTGTGAGTCTAGAATTAGACGTATCTTGTAAGCCAAGTCATTATCAAATAGATGATTGCTTTGGCATAGGGTGTTCATTGAGTTGTAAGTGTTGTGTCACTCAAAGCTTTTAAGCGTGAGTGTTGTGTATCTTGGTTTAAGCTGTGAAGCATAACCAAGAGTTGTTTTTGAAGTGTGACTTCAAAGTGTTTTTAATATCACTGAGGTGATTGAGGGGGAGTGAGTAGGAACTCTGATCTTAGATTAAGATTGAAATTGCATTGGGTAGGGATTAAGTGATAAGTTGTAAACGGGTGAGTTTAGCTTTGAATTGATACTACTAATAGTGGATTTCCTCCCTGGCTTGGTAGCCCCCAGATGTAGGTCATGTTGGACTGAACTGGGTGAACAATTACTTGTGTTATTTACTGCACTTATAATTAAGTTCTGCATAATCCCTGTCTGTGCAGAATTGGATGTCATAACAACCTGTGTGACATCCAAAGTCTGATAACTAGAATTTCACATCCGTATACAGAACATTCAGTCTGAATGTTATGTATTGTGTGATTGCGTTTTTAATGCTAATCTATGTATGATTGAAGATATGATTAAACGCGCACTCAATCAGTAATTACAACCAGATTGACTTATTTTCCAACAAGATATAATCAGCTGTCATGAGAAGATATGAATGGGAAATAGTTTTAGGGTTTTGTGATGTCCAAGCCCAACCAAACGATTCTATAAATAGGGCATGGAATATCTGGTTTTATACACAAGAAATAACAAACGAAATATTAAGAGAGAGTAAGGGTTTTTAGTCTTGTATGGTCGTATGTATTGTGAGCCATTCATTCATCCATAGATGATTGAATTGGACTGACTTTTGAGTTGTAATTTGTCCACTCTAAGCTTTGAAGCATGAGTGTGTGTTTACTTGATTGAAGCTTTTAAGCAAGATCAAGTATGTGTCTTTGAAGAGTGTCTTCTTTTCATTGTAATTCTTGTTTTATATCATTGTTGTGATTGAGGGGGAGTGAGTAAGATCTCATATCTAAGAGTTCTTAGGTAGAAGTCACACGGGTAGAGATTATGTGAAAATACTGTAACTTGAAGTTGTTTACTGAGAGTCTTTGAACTGATTATGTTTAGTGGATTTCCTTCCTGGCTTGGTAGCCCCCAGACGTAGGTGAGTTTGCACCGAACTGGGTTAACAATTGCTTGTGTCTCTTGCATTACTGTTCTTTATCTTTTATCCTGTTTGTATTGTTCAGATATTAGTGTCGTGACATTACCTTCGACATCTCATATCTGATACCAGAATTTCAAGAATGAAAGGAGACACTCTCCGAAATTAGAATTTATCTCTTGAAATAATGATGATAGAATAGTGAATATTTCTCATGTAACCTCTATCTTATATAAGGTTAAATGAGTGAGGATTTCTTAAGCCTGTAATATCATACATTATGTGACTTAATCATCCCTTTTAAGATCATTTCTTTTCCAATCCATAACCTCCATAACCTTCATAACCTCCCAATTTCTCTTCCAATCCATAACCTCCAAATTTAATCTTTATGTTACTATTTGTGTGACCTCATATGACCCAATAATATTAGTATTTGGTCAAATATCTTTTTGCAATAAAACATAATTGGCTTATAGCAAAACATTATGATCAACTAATATTATTGAATATTTTATCTCAATAAATTGTCCAATTTATATTTAGATTAATACACTTGATTGAAAGATAAAATCCTTCAATCTCTCATTTGTCTGAGAATAAGTGTGTGATCTTCAAATTCCTTAAGCCCTTCAATGTCCAACTTGATGATATGATTACATCCAATGTCACCCATATAAGCCGTAAAGTCATTTCTTGAAATCCTAGTTTGAACCGTCGAAACAAATAATTAACTTCTTAATCCATTTGAGCACGACCATACATTTTTTAGTTCTCTCTCTTAAAGATGTCTCTAGACACCAATCCTAACTTTTTAGGAAGACTTGTCAAATCTTGTATAACCAATACTCTCACTTAATTCTTCACAACTCCGATCATTTCCTTTATAGCCTCCTTTTACGATGCAATATTTTGTAGTGTAAAAAATATACTAATCCTCAAATGAGAATAATGGCATACTCATGTATAAGGAACCAACTAAATATAGTAACGAATTCTCAAAATATTTTTGGTGAATTCTTAGTGGGTATGTCAAACGTGTATCAACTATACATGCCTATGTAATTGACTAAACATCTCCATGTCCCATAGCCCATGAAACTGGATTATCAATCAACATACAATCTAGTCCATGAAATTGAATCATTTATGTCCAACTTAATGATTTGAACTAAGGACTAAAGTATGTTATAACTCTTGTTCACTAAATAGAGTTTCATTTGTCAAATCACGTATTTGACAATCCTATCAAATGTTATAGATACGTGGACATATTATTTAAATTAAACCAAGATTAAATAAGATCATAATTTTTTGATAAATATAATTAATGTTGAGAATGTATCAAGTGTGAGTAGTGTGGATAAATAGTACCACATTGGTTGGTAATGTGGAGACTTGAGCGTTTATAAGTGAGAAAACCCATACACCTATCACCTTAAGTTTTTGGGTGAATATGTGGTGTGTCTCTCACAAAGGTGTTGCTCTAGAAAAAAGAAGTCCCACAATGTTCAATGCTCCATAGTGAAAACTCCCCCAACAAATGGTATCATGAGCCTTTGGTTTCAGAAAGAGACTGGGTTACTTGTATTGAAAGTCAGCGGCACCATGATGGTGAATAAGAAACGTTCCATTGAAGAGTGTCAACGGTGCCAGTGTGGTGAATAAGAAACGTTCCGTCCGGTACAAGAGAGAAGAGCTTTCACTTGAGGGGGAGCATTGTGGACTCACACTTAAGGGGGAGTGTTGAGAATGTATCAAGTGTGAGTAGTGTGGATAAATAGTCCCACATTGGTTGGTAATATGGAGACTTGAGCATTTATAAGTGAGAGAACTCATACACCTATCACCTTAAGGTTTTGTGTGAATATGTGGTGTGTCTCTCACTAAAGTGTTGCTTTAGAAAAAAGAAGTCTCATGATGTTCAATGCTCCATAGTGAAAAACTCCCCCAACAATAAAGTGTTTTTGCAATTGTGAACTAATTAAAATTAAATAGTGCATAATCAAATCAACTCACAAATATGCTTAAGCCTTATAGCCATAGTATGTCTTTCATGCTTAGGTTGATGCAATGGTTAAGTCAATGGATTGACAATATTGTTATCTGTATGAACTTTACTAACTATTACATACTTTCTCTCAGCGATTTCTCGAATGAGATCAAACTTTCTAAGTACGTGTTTACACCTTTGGTGTGATGTTGGTTCCTTAGATTGAGTTATGGCACCATATTATCGCAATACAAAATAATGCCATTTTTAACACTAGGTATTACACCTCGTTCTAAAACGAAGTTCTTCATCCAAACAAATTCCTTTGTTGCATCTATTGTACCAATGTACTTGGCCTCTGTGTTGAATTGTAATCCTTGTGTCGAAGCAGGCTGCTCGACAGAGAAAGGAAGTGTCCAACCACCTAGTGTGTTAAGCAGTGTTAACTATTTTAGGCTTTTATAATTTAGGACTTTTATAGTTTTGGGCATTGGCTTGAGGTCCAAGTTAACCTAAATCTATAAATAGAGGTAGTAACCCTTATTTTGTAACAGAAGTGAATTGAGCATTCATAACATTGTATTCACAGTATTTTGCAGTTGCAGAGTGAATAAGAATTTTTCCATAGTTTGTGGGCAGAGAAAAACTTTGCAGAATTATATTACTATTCTCCTTCATCGTTCTATACACTCTCTCTTTCTCCATTGTTCTTCTCTTTTCATTGCTATCGTGTGGGTAATAACAATCTTGTTCATCAAGATTGATTGAAATTCTCCATAGGTTTTGGGGATTTCCAACATCTGGTATCAAGAGCTCCGGTTGAAACGATTCGTGGGAAGAAAATCACTATGGCAACGAATTATCCAAATGGGCATTTTCCAGTAAATCTTCTGATTCTCAAGAATAACAATTATGAGAATTGTTGCAAGTAGGTTATGTTTTGTTATCAAGATCTTTGGGATCTTGTGAAGGAAGGAGTAGCAACGCTTGCAGAAGTCGCGACAGATCAAGAAAAGGCTGCACATAAAGAATTGGAGAAGAAAGATTATAAAGCTCTCTTTATAATCCATCAATGTGTTGATGCAGATAACTTCGAAAAGGTTAGTGATGCAGAGTCAGTGTAAGAAGCACGGTAAATTCTGGAGAAATCGTTTGGAGGCACGGAGAAGGTGAAAGAGGTGAGGTTACAAACTCACAAAAGAACATGTGAATTACTTCAGATGGAAGACAATGAAAGCATAACTGATTTCTTCACCAAGGTTATGAAACTGGTGAATCAAATCAAGGTATGTGGAGAAGTGTTGACATCAAGATTTATTGTTGGAAAGATCTTGAGGTCGTTGGCTCCAAAGTTCGACCACGTGGTAATAGCCATAGAAGAGTCGAAAGATTTGTCAAAATTGACAAAGGAAGAGCTTCAAGGGACGCTTGAATCTCATGAACAAAGAATGGCTGAAAGAGTTGCAGGAAATTCGAATAGTGATATGGCTTTGCAGGCTCAATCAGCAAAAGAAAGGAAAGGCAAAGGTTGTTGGAATGGCAACAAAGGTAGAGGAGGTTACAACAATTCGACTGGTCGAAATCAGCAAGAAGGAAACTGGTCGAATCAGAGAAAACCCTAGAGCCAAGGAAACCAAAGAGGTGGTGCTGCAGGTAGAGGAAGAGGTGGTGGTCAAAAGCCAGACAAGAGTCACATTCAGTGTTACAATTGTCAAAGGTATGGTCACTATTCTGTGATTCTCCAGAAAAGCAGAAGAATCAATAAACTTATGCAAAGATGGCAAAACATGAGGAAGAAGAGACGTTGTTGATGGTTACAACAACAAATGAAGAGAGATTCAAGGATCAATAGTACTTGGACTCAAGATGCTCATCACACATGTCTGGAAGAAAAGATTGGTTTGTCAACATAAAGCCCTCAATGAAGAACATGGTGAAATTTGCAAATGATAACACTCTAGCAGCTGAAGGTGTTGATGATGTTCTGATTATGAGGATAGATGGCAAGAGGTCAGTAATTTTAAACGTGTTATACATACCAGGCATGAAGACTAATTTGCTCATTATAGGGCAGTTAGTCGAAAAGAACTACAAGGTGTCGATCGAAGACAAGATGATGAGAGTTCTCGACTCAAATGGAAGGTTAATCTTGAAGTTTCCAATGTCTTAGAATAGAACCTTCAAGATTGAACTAAATGTGATGGAGCATAAGTTCCTTCTAACAACATCTAGCAGAGATGAATGGATATGGCATTACAGACTTAGCATCTCAATTTCAAAGACATCAGAGATTTGAAGAGAAGAAATATGGTTTTAGGATTACCAGAGATCGACATTCCAAATGAAGTGTGTGAAGAATGCGTGCAGGCGAAGCAGCATAAGAACAACTTCAGTAAGGATGCATGAAGTAGGACGAAGGCAATTCTTGAAGTGATATACATTGACGTGTGTGGCCCTCTCCAGGTGGATTCGATTGGAGGTAAAAAATACTTTGTTACATTCATATATGATTTCAGTCGAAAACTGTGGTCTTACCTGATCCAGAAGAAAAGTGAAGTGATCGAGGTATTTTCCAAGTTTAAATCTATGGTCGAAAGACAAAGCGGTCGAAAGATCAAGATTTTGAGGACTGATGGTGGTGGAGAATGTGTGTCGAAAGACTTTGATGCATTATGTATGAAAGAAGGGATTATGCATGAGGTTATGCCACCCTACACTCCACAGCAGAATGGAGTCGCAAAGAGGAAGAATAAAACCATTATGAATATGGTTAAAAGTATGTTGAAAGGCAAGCATCCACCCAAAGAATTATGGGGAGAAGTTGTGTCGACTGCGACATATATATTGAACAGATGTCCGACGAAAAAGATAGAAGAAATCACGCCAGAAGAATGTTGGTTTAGTGTTAAACCTAGCTTGAGTCATCTGACGGTGTTTGGATCTATAACACATAGACATGCGCCAGATCAGTTGAGAAGAAAACTTGATGACAAATTGATTCAGATGATTCTGATAGGATATCATTCGACTGGAGGATACAAGTTGTTCGACCCAGTGAATGAGCAAGTAGTGATCATCAGGGATGTGATCATAAATGAGCTTAAGGAGTGGGATTGGACTAAAAATGTCAAGAAAGATTCAGTGAGAATCTTTTATGATGAACCGGCTAGTGAATTCGAAAGAGAAGTTCGACAGGAAGAAACCAGAGGTGAAGCGAGTACAAGAAGACCTCAAAGAACAAGACACATGCCTGCAAGATTACAAGAATGTGTGATTACATCAGATGACGTGGTCAACGATGAAGGTGAGCTGGTACATTATGCTTTCTACGCAGATGTCGCACCTGTCAATGCAACTGGGGCATTGAAAGATTTGAAGTGGATGAAAGCAATGGACGAAGAGCTGAAGTCAATCGAAGTCAACAACACTTGGTCACTTGTCGAATTTCCTCAAGACAAGAAGGCAATCGATGTGAAGTGGGTATACAAGGTGAAGTTGAATCCCAAAGGAGAAGTGACTCGACACAAAGCGAGACTTATGGCCAAAGGATTTCTTCAGAAAGAAGGAATCGATATAATGAAGTTTTTGCACCTTTTGTTAGGATCGAAACAATCAGGTTGGTTGTTGGTCTAGAAAACATGAACAACTGGCAGATGTGTCAGATGGATGTGAAATGTGAATTCCTGAATGGCCCCTTAGAAGAAGAAGTTTATGTTGCACAACCAGCTAGGTTTGTGAAACATGGTTGAAGTAAGCACATCGAGATGAGGTTCAATTATCTTCGAGAGCAAGTAGCAGATGGGAAGATGAGAGTTGAACACTGTAAAACTGAGAATCAAATTACAAACATCATGACGAAGGGAGTGCAGGTTGAAGTGTTCATAAGGCTAAGAGCTATGATGAATGTAGATAGCTTAGGCACAATGAATTAGGTGGTGTGTTGAATTGTAATTCCTTGTGTCGAAGCAAATTCCTCGACAAAGCAAGGAAGTATCCAACCACTTAGTGTGTTAAGTAGTGTTAACTATTTTGGGCTTTTATAGTTTTGGGTCTTAGCCTAAGGTCCAAGTTAACCTAAATCTATAAATAGAGGGAGTAACCCTTATTTTGTAACAGAAATGAATAGAGCATTCATAACATTATATTCACAGTATTTTGCAGTTGCAAAGTGAATAAGAAGTTTTCCACAATTTGTGGACAGAGAGAAACTCTGCAGAATTATATTACTCTTCTCCTTCATTGTTCTATACACTCTCTCTTTATCCACTGTTCTTATCTTTTCATTGCTATTGTGTGGGTAATAACAATCTTATTCATCAAGATTGATTGAAATTCTCCATAAGTTTTGGGGGATTTCCAACACTCTGTTGTAGAATCTGTGACATTACTTTGCTTTGAACTCTTCCAACTCACTGCTATCCATTTAGACAAAAGATGAAACCAAATTGAGATTGTAATTATTCTCTGCCAGTTTGGAAGCTCGCATTTGTGTAACCCTCAACAAATAATTCATTTTCACCTCCATATACTAAGAAATTATCTTTAGTCCTTCTTAAGTACTTCGAGATATTCTTAGTTGCACTCGAGTGTGTGTCACTTGGATTTGATTGGAATCTGCTACACATGCTCAAAGCATATGAAACATTTTGAAGGGTAAATATCATGGTATACATAATGAATCCTATTGCATATGCATAAGGAACATTACTCATTCGCTTAATCTCATTAATTCCATAACTTTTAAAGTGATCATCAAACTCTTGCCTCAAATATTCACCACCACAATCGGATTGCAGTGCTTTAATTGTCTTGCCAAGCTGATTTGAGACTTCATTATGAATTTCCTTGGCTTCATTGAGTAGACATATCCATATCTACTTAAATCTTCTGTGTCACAGTTGGGAAAATGACAGAGTCGCCATCATCCTTTATTCGTTCCTAAAGAACATGGAAATAATGATAAAACCTACAAACTAAGGGTGAGATGCTAGGTTAGGGAGTCGGTTAAGTAAGGAGAAGGTGTTAGACACCCCTTACCTCCATTATACTCAATGGGATCCTCTTATAGTTTTAGGTTTTATGTGCTTGAGATGTTTGCTTATCATCTATTCGTTGTTTAATTGTTTATTTATTTACAAAAATGTTTTATTATTTTAATAGGGGAAAACCTAAAAAATATTTTTGATTATTATACTCGATAAAGTCTTACAACTATATGCCTACGTACCCTCAAATTTATTGAAGGATCAGAGCCTTGTTGTTTGTCTCGAAAATGTTGGTTGGTTTGTTGTTTTTATTCCTTGAAAAATTCCCACGCATTGGGGAAGAAGTAATTGATTTTGGAAAAATGCCTCAATGCACTAGGACAGAAGACTTATGATTTGAGGTGTGTTAGATGATTTTATCCCATTTGATTGATTGTAAAAATATAATAATTAATTTATTTAAGAAAATAAATTAATAATGATATTATATATTTATTAAATAAAAATATTAAAAGGGTTAATTATATAAATCCAACTATTATATCCTTATCCCTAATTTTTGTTATCCCTGAAACCCTAAAATTTCCTTAGAGATTTATCTCATGATTATCCCTATTATTGATTACAAAAAAATATTACTTAATTTATTTATGAAAATAAATATTATATAGTTATATGAAATATCTCTTATCCCAATTTCCATGGCTTGATTTATCCCTTGATTTATCTCTTGTTTTTATCCCTTAATCGTTTTGCAAAAAAATAAATATAATATTTGATTTATTTATAAAAATGAATTAGTGATTATACTCGAATAAAAGACATAACTCTTATCCCTGATTTTATCCCAGTTTTATCCTTTGGACAACACTATAAATTTATCCCATATTCTCATCCTCTTGATTATCATCTCATGTTCTTATCCCTTGATTTTATCCTTTGTCCCTGATTTTTTCCTTTGGACAACCCTAAAAATTTATCCCATATTCTTACCCCGTGATTCTTATTCCATGTTCTTATTCCTTGATTATTATCCAATTGGATTGCAAAAAAAATATAATGATTAACTTATTTAACAAAATAAATAAATCATAATATTAAATATTAAATATGAAATGATAAATGATATATCTTTATCCCTAATTTTAGCCCTAGTTTTATGCCTGGTTTTTCATCCCTAAAATTTGCTATAGAATTTTATCCCATGTTATCCCTAAGTTATCCCTAAGTTATCCCATGAATTATCCCTAATTATATCCACTCATGTTCTAATTATTTTAAAAAAAATTAATAATGATATTATATATTCAATTAAAAAATATTAAAAAGTTAATGACATATCTCTAAAACCCTAGAAATTTATCCCGTAATATCCCTAAAATCATCTCACAATTATCCCATTGATTAACCCTAATTTGCCAAATTAATATCTCATAATTAATCCAATTATTATTTTTTATTTTTTTATATTAACCAATTTATAAGAATTAATCCCTAATTTTAAATCTGCCTAATTATTATAAAATTAATCCCTAACATTAATTATTTTTTAATTATAATTATCTAAGTAATTATTTAATTACATTTTTTATTTAATCTCTAATTATATTAAACCCCTAAATTATTTTGATCAATTTTTATATTATAATCCTAATTAATAATTATTGTAAAAATATTAATTAATCTTAATCATCCTAATAAAATTACCTTAATTAATCTCTAATCAATAATAAAATATAAAATATTAATTATATTTGTTTTGGAATTTTTAAATTTGATTATCAAAGAAATGCTTTTTATTATTGGGATTTGAACTCAAGTTATTCTTTTTAACAAAAAAAATGTTACATATTTCTTTTTAATTTGAAATAGTTTAGAAATAATTTTTAATTTTTTTTAGAAATAATTTTATTAATTTTTTTATGATACTTTTAGTTTTCATTAAGATACTAAAAAGATCCGCCCATATAATATGATTTTAAAAAAATTAGATTTATAATATGAACTTAGAAGAAAAAAAAGATTTTTGATATTTAGTTTTAAAAAGATTTATTATGTTTGTTAAAAAAAATTGCTTTAAATAATTGACTTTGACATTTGTTTGTTAAAGGAATTAGATTTATAATACCAACTTAAAATGATTTTAAATTTGATTAGAAAATTGTTATGTTACTTTTTTAATTTTTTATATAAGGTTTAGTGAAAACCTGTACAAAAATCAAATACAAACGATAATCAGAAACCCCAAAACAATATTAAACATCGACCAACAAACTCAAATGGGTAATAATGTTAATCTATTTAATCATGCATAAATTATTAGTGAGAGGTGAAAATAAAAACCAACCTATGGGAAAGAGATTGTCTTGAGTGAGCAAAATAATTTCTTTTGAGCTTTTCGCCTCCCTTTGTCTTTGATAGAATGGATGTTGATTGGAGTTTTAGGGTTTAGCTATTGATGTTCTTTAATGTGAAGAACAACAACTTTGGATAAAGATTTGTAAATTATAGATGAGAAAAATATGAGAAAAATGAGTTATATTTATAGGTAAAATTAGGTTAAAAAAATTATCTATTTTTAGAATGATTTAATTTAACATAAATTTCCCTATTTCTTATAGCTCAAGCCAATGAATGAATCTGGATGAATTCATGGCTTGGTTAATATAGATAAAAAATTATTTTAAATAAATAAAAATAAGCTAATTACCTAATAATAATAATAAAAGATTTTGATTTTTGATTTTTTATGGTTTAAAAACAAAATAGATAATTACCTAATAATAATAAAAGATTTTGATTTTTGATTTTTTATGGTTTAAAAACAAAATAGAAAAGTTATAAGTAAAGAAAAACAAATAAAAGGGAAAAGACACTAAAAGTAAAAAAGGTCGGATTCAAACTCATGACATTCCCCATTATAATTATTTGTACTCCTTTTAGAACCAATTAATCCATTTCATTTATTCAAAATAAAACAACAATAACGAGTATATAACAACAATCTTAATAATAATCTTAATAATAATACTAATAACCTCGTTATGATCCTAACTAAATAATATATCAATTAATGATAATTTGATTAATAAAAAAATTAATTCAACCTTAATTAATCCCAATATTAATCTATTCCTAAATAACAATAATATAACTTAATATTAATATGTAAAAAAGTAAAAATAATACTAATATTAATATATCCTTATTTAACTAATAATATTATTATAATCTATTATATTTTTGTTATTAAAACAAATAATCCCCTTAATTATTATTTTTTACTAATTTGTTTTAATACGACAAAATGTCATAGTTATCAATGGTAATATCCCTATAGCATAACTCCCTAAATTATTACGTTCCAATCAACATCCCCGAATAAAAACAAATTTCTAAGAGGGACTAACAAGTCAAAATGGTCTCCCTTTGACTTTTTAGGTCATTGGGGTTGACCATATGCTTTATAAAGGGCCCTAAACATGTTAATAACCTAGATTCTAAGTCAATAACAAGAAAGAACTAGTGGTCAAAATTTGGGGTACAATATTCATTAAAGGTAATAAAGTATCCAAACCATCCCATAACTTTTATGCTCATTGATTCACATACATCGGTATGGATGAGGTGATAACATGAAATTATATCATATTTTAGGACTTAATTCAATTAAATTATATTATTATTTATTTTAATTTACTTCATTTTATCAGATATTACGCGGTATTTCCTTTCTATTTGTCTCAGGTGATCAATTTGAAGCAAAAGTAAAAAAAGGAAGAAAAGGAGGTGCAAAAAGGAGTGAAAAGAAGCGAATATCAAAGCCCAGCCCAAAGCACAAGAACACAGGCGCTGTGCCTGTGACGAACGTCACAGAGGCTGTGACGAGCGTCACGCCTTGCACACTCCTGTAACGAACGTCACACATGGTGTGACGAACGTCACACCATTCCTACATTTTTGGCACCAGGAACGCGTTGAACCTATCTGCACGCTTGACTCTTTTTCAAAGTAATGGCTATATTTACGGAAGACGCTTTGAAAATCGTTACGGAGGGCACCAATTTAAAATAGCTACTTTCTAAACCTGCAGCAACACGCTTTTTTTTCCAGATTTCGGCAGTTTCCAATTTTCTTTTTCTCAGCAGCTTAGGCATACCTTTTACATACTACTTTTGCAACTTTTATTATTTTCTTTTGGCAATTTTATTTTCTTCTCTAGCACTTAATTAGTTTTTCACATAATAGTTTCTACACCGGAAACTATTGTGTACCTTTTCACCGGATCTAACCTTACGTTAGAATCTAGTTTTTTTATTCCTTCGTTTTAATTTGTTGGTTAATTGAAGAATTCAAGAACAAATCCTACCGACTTGTGGTGGAGTGTTCAAGACTACTGTTTAAATTATTCAGGTTCTTTAATTATTGTTTAATGCTTTGTTTTATTATTTATTTATATTATTTGCTTGAGATGAGTCTGTTTATGCATGATAATTATTTAAGTTTGTTTAGCATGTCTGGCTAATTCGCTTAGATATCGGTATGTAAAGTAAGCGGAATGAAGGAATCAAAACTAAGTTGGTTTAATTAAGTTTAAAATTAAAATCACTCTTTTTACGGTCTCAATTTACAGGTTTAATAACAAGGTTTTTGTACGAAAGTAAAAGACATAAAGAAGTTAAAATCAATAGAGCGAGAGTTTGAGGTTTTAACTGGACAGTGTAAATTGGACATTAATTCTAGATCAGGGCGAGAGCAATTTTTAGAGTTAATTAAATTCTAATCTTTTTCAAAAAGTATTTTTAAAGATTGAATGTGAGGACGAGTGTTAAGCATTTGAATTTAATTATATAACCTAAGTCAACAGAGCGAGAGTTTGAGATAAGGGTGTTTAAACGGTTAGTGTTTTCTTAAAAAAGAGTTTCTACGGATTCTATTGTTTTCAAAAAGTGGTTTTTGACTTAACTATAAGTGACAACTACGTTAACATAAAATCATGGTTTATTCAACAGAGCGAGAGTTTGAGATAAAACTTTTAATCAATAAAGTCAACTGAAAAGATTTGTTTTAAAACCAAGGGACCGACAAAGAATTGATTCCCTAATTACGACGAACTGCATACAGATATCCGCTTAATTGATATTTAATTTAGATCTAGTTTTAGTTTTAACTTTTCCCCCCAAACAATCAAACATTATCCACCTTAGCTTTACGAAGTAACCTTAGATAACGGTATATCGATTCATAAGTCCCTGTGGGATCGATATCTTTTAAAACTACGCGATAGAACTGTGCACTTGCAGTTTGTACCCCAATTCGACTCATAAAGTCGAGCGATCATGAGGCCTAAAAGATCACATGTTCTTTCATCTTTTCCAGTAAAAGGTGACATTCTCGTCTTGCCCATCAAACACGATTCACACATATCAAACGACTCAAAGTCAAAAGATGTTAGAATCCATCTTTCTGTAACTTCTGAATGAGTTTCGTGTTGATATGGCCAAAGCGACAATGCCATAGATAGGTAGGATTACTACCACTCGATCTATGTTTTTTGCTGTCTATGTTAAGGATATCTTTGTCTAAGTCTCGATAATATAGACCATTAGACTTTTTTGTAATGGAATAAAAAATTGAATTCAAGTAAATGGAGAAACAACTTTTCTCGATGATAAATGAAAAACCTTCATTATCTAATACAAGAATGGAACTAATGTTTTTGGTAATAATCGAAACATAATAAAAGTTATTAAGAACTAATATTAATCTAAATAATCCCAATTACGAAAGTTGCAACTCTTGCACCATCTCTAATGCGCATTTCTACCTCTACCTTAGCCAAGGTTCTACTCTTTCTTAGTCCCTGCTGTCGCATCTCGAAAAATACGATTCCTCGCGATGGTCGCGGAAAAAATTACGTTCGAACAGAGTCGCCACCGAACTTTATTTATCCCAATGAAGGGATAGGGAAATATCGATAAAACCTTTGAAAAATAGAATAATGGTCGTCGCAACCATATTCGGGTTCGGGAGTGGATTACGTGAGGGGAAGGTATTAGCACCCCTTACGTCCGTTGTACCCAACGGGAACCTTTTAGTTCTAATTTGTATTTCGTGTGTTAATTTATGTTTGTTTGTTATCTTTGGGTTATAAGATATTGAGAATAGAAATGGATGGGAACCTCAGAAAAGGAAAGGGGAGGTTTTTTATTAGTGTGCTCGCGAAGATACAACAATCTCCTGCCTACGTATCCTTAAATAAGGAAATCAGAGCATTCGTAGTTCGGGGAACTACGGTTAGTTGGTGTTTTTTAATGAACAACTGTTTAGATCGCATCCTAAAGGCTAAACATTGGCTTGTCTACTCTCGGCGGAGGCTTAAGCATTAGTTTGTTGTGCGCATCAGAAAGGATTAAATAGTGTTCTTTTGAAAAGAGTTTTGATCACACGAGGGTGATAAGTTGGATTAATATGTTGGATATTTTGTTTGGTTGAGATGTTTTTGGTTGGATGGCGATTACTCGGATAGTCGAGTAAGACAACTCGTATCCTAACAATCGGGAAAGGGAATAGAAGACTCTAGACCATTTTCTTTTTCATCCTTAATTATAGAAGGGATTTGATAATAGTTAAGGTGTTTTGAATGGAAGACGAGTACTCAGATAATCGAGTAAGACAACTCATATCCAAGCATCGGGAAAGGGAATAGAAGACTCTAGACCGCTTACTGTTTCATCTTAGTGATTATGAAAATAAGTTTGTGTATGGTTGATGTGGTTTAGATAAACGACAAGCACTTGAATGACTGAGTAAGACAACTCATATCCAAGCATTTGAGAAGAGGAATTGAAAACTCAAGACCATCTCCTTCTTTCATATAGTTTATTATGAAATGATTTGATTAATTTATTAATTTACGGAAAAATGACAATTGTTCGACTGACCGAGTAAGAAAACTCGTATTCAAACAATTGAGGAGAGAAGTTGAAAACTCAAAGTCATCTCCCTTTTTATTTTGTTATTATGAAAATAATTTGATTTAATCTTGGTTTGGAAGTTTGTAGAGAAACTACAATTATTTGACTAACCAAGTAAGAGAACTTGTATTCAAATAATCGAGGAGAAAAATTGAAGACTCAAAGTCATCTCCCTTTTCATTTCTTATTATAAAATGATTCAATTTGTTTGTGCTTAGGTGGATAGAAATGACGATTATTTGACTAACCGAGTAAGAGAACTCGTATTCAAATAATCGAGGAGAGGAATTGAAAACTCAAAGCCATCCCCCTTTTCATTTCTTATTATAAAATGATTCAATTTGTTTGTGCTTAGGTGGATAGAAATGACGATTATTTGACTAACCGAGTAAGAGAACTCGTATTCAAATAATCGAGGAGAGGAATTAAAAACTCAAAGCCATCCCCCTTTTCATTTCCAAATGAAATGGTGTTTGATTGTGATTGGGTATTTTAATTTGATTTGAATGAAAGTACTCGATATTGGATCGAGGTTTTAATTTTGTGTTTACGAGTGGAGTGAATTTTATTTTAATGAATAATTCATCTAATCGATTAATTAAAACCGAATAGGTCTCATTGTAAGAAGGCCCAAGAGTAAGCCATGTGAGGTTGATGGCGATGCTTTTACAAGCGATCGACTTACATAGGTATTTGAAAATGGGCTCAATATCGAGTTAAAAATTGTTTGGCATTGAATTGGTGAGGAAATGGAATGAAATTGAATTTGTATTATGAGATGATAGTGGAAGATGATGGTGAAATTGTGATAACGAAGAAATTGGTTAACTTCTAATTAGAAAAATTAATTCATTAGAATTTGCCGGATCCGCGGATTAAGAATCCGATTTAAAATGCAAATGAAAGGAAAAAAACAAATTCCATCTATACTATTTATAATATGCATTATTTACAATGTTCAAAAACTAACAACAAAGTCTAGCTAAAATCTATAACCAAAAATCTAATAATCCAATTATCAATTAAAATTAATTAATTAATTAATTAAACTGAAAAAAATAAAACAATAGTAATTAATAAAGCAAAATGAAATACATATATCTATTCAAATCAACGTATTACCGATATATACAAAACTGAATATTTATATTTATACAATAATAATATTTATATTTAAACTTAAGCACAGTAGTATATATTTATGTTTAAATTTAAACACAATAGTATATATTTCTAAACACATGTATCTACTCACATTAAAATAGTATCTATATATAAAACTTAAACACAATAATATATATTTATATTTAAATTTTACTTTGAACACAGTAACTATATATTCCTAAACTTCAACACAATAGCTATATATTTCAACACCCAAGTGACCCAAAAATATTGATTTCTTTCTACATCCATACATTGCTTGTAATGATAGTAACAACATGAAAATTGATACAGCAAAGGATTAATGCAAACGCCACATAATAATCATGGTTTAACTTTCTCTTCTAAAGGCTGGATTTTCTTTTTTAAAAAAAGGTACAGGAATTGAAAAGGAAAAAAATGATAACTTAGAACATTCTTTCATACATCCCTCAAATTCAACTTAATTCAATTCACATTAAACTAAAGCCAAATAAATAGTTTCATTATTCACCAGCACAACATATCGACAGTAACGACATCAACGGGAAAAGAAAGGAAATGAAAATTTCAGCCTCCATAACCAAAGCAAACGCATGTTTAAATAACAAACAAAAGAACTCGGTAGAATGGTTACCGCAATGCCGAAGACTTGACACGAGCTATAGCAAACCCTTTAGTTTCCTGTCAAAAGAAACAAACTTCAAACCGAAAACGAGTGAACATAAATATATTTAAAATTTGAAATACCGTAAACTTGTCCCGTCGGAGCTTGGCGGTTCTCGTGGGGTGGTCGTGGTGAAGACGGGATTTGGTGAACGACGAGGTTGAAGGTTACCGGAGTGTTGTGTGTTTGTGGCTCGCGTGGTGGACGGACGAAGAGGGTGAAGAGACGGCGCGGCGGAAGGGTTATGAGGTTGTGAGGGTCGTAGAGAGGCGCGCCGGTGGTTGTTTCACGATGAAGGTGGTGCGGCGATCTGGGTTTTTTGGTGGGTTGTGGCTGAAGAAGAAGAAGTTTTGTTTCTTTAGTTTTCTTTTGACAGTGACTGAGTGGTGGGAGTGAGGTAAGTGACTGAGGGATGTGTTGGAAAAAAAGAGAGAGATCACGTGTGCTTTTATTTCTCTCTCTTCTTTGTTACCATTGGAGTGTGTGGAGAGGTAACGTGTGAGTGTATTTATGAGTGAGCTGTCCAATTGCCAGGAAAACAGAAAGAATCCAATGCTGATAAAATATCTTCATTTCCAAGCATTTTTATTATTTATTATTAAAAATTAGTTATTAAAAAAATATTTAAAGAGTAATTTAAGTTAGATAATAGTAATAATAATAATAATGAAAACTCTAATTGTTTAATGTGATATTTTGAATAAAGAAATAAAATGATCTGATTAAAAATAGAAATCGAATAAAAATTGACTAAAAAAAAATAGATCGAACACACTAAAATAATCGGCACAAAATATACTTATTAAAAAATACAGCGTTTCCTCAAATTCTGAAATAAATTTTCACCGGTTAAAAGGCTCAGGCGGGTCAAAATGCAACTGAAACAGCTTCTGAAAATTACAACGAGCACACCAGGTTAAACGGCATGAACTGTAGATTAATAATACTGGTGTCTGTAATTTTAATTCTGAAACTTTTTACCCGCTGATTTTACATGTTCTTGAGAAATGATTTAACCAATTTGTCTGTATTTTCAATAAATTTATTCTGACTGATATTTTAGTTTTTATTCATGATGAAATGCATGTCATGCTGTGCGTATGATGTAAATTAAAAATAAAATCAGATTTACGAAAATTTAAATATGACCGGACAAAATTGGGGTATGACAGCTGCCCCTATTTAATTAACTTGAACCAGAAGGTAAGAATGACAGCAGTCTTCATACATTCATAGTGGAAGGTAATTAAATACGAAAAGACCCAAATTTTGTCCTAGGAAATGCAAGGGAGAAAATACATGAAGAAAATGCAGTGAGAAATGGTGAAAGACATTATCCTACAGTAAAATGGAACAGTCAAGACTTTCTGGGAGTCGTCAGAACAGTATCTTGGACATCTCAATCGAGATATGTTAGTAACGGAATGACATCCCTAGCTAAATCTTAAGACTTTTCCCGGATGCTAGAGCAATATCTCTAAAAAGTCTGGCATGAGACTCTTCATATTGATGAAGCAGCATCTCAACAACAAAAATGAGATTCTCTGTATCGAGTCGAAGCAGCATCTTATCTGATAGAATTAAGATATTCCAGCAAGGGAAAGATACCTTAATCGAATCTAAGACTCTCCGAGGATATTAGAGCAGTATCTCTAAAAAAAGCTGAAATGAGACTCTTCATATTGATGAAGCAGCATCTCAAACAGTAAAAATGAGATTCTCTGTATCGAGTCGAAGCAGCATCTTATATGATATAATTAAGATATTTCGAACAAGGGAATGATACCTTAATTGAATCTAAGACTCTCCGAGAATACTTAGAGCAGTACCTCTAAAAAATCTGAAATGAGACTCTTCATATTGATGAAGCAGTATCTCAAACAGTAAAAATGAGATTCTCTGTATCGGGTCGAAGCAGCATCTTATATGATAGAATTAAGATGTTCCAGCAAGGGAAAGAATACCTTAATTGAATCTAAGACTCTCCGAGGATACTAGAGCTGTATCTCTAAAGAAATCTGATATGAGACTCTTCATATTGAAGAAGCAACATCTCAAACAGTAAAAGTGAGATTCTCTGTATCAAGTCGAAACAACATCTTATATGATAGAATTAAAATATTCCAGCAAGGGAAAAATACTTTAATTGAATCTAAGACTTTCCGAGGATACTTAGAGCAGTATCTCTAAAAAAAATCTGAAATAAGACTCTTCATATTGATAAAGCAGTATCTCAAACAGTAAAAATGAGATTCTCTGCATCGGGTCAAAGCAGCATCTTATATGATAGAATTAAGATGTTCCAGCAAGGGAATGATACCTTAATTGAATCTAAGACTCTCCGAGAATACTTAGAGCAGTACCTCTAAAATATCTGAAATGAGACTCTTCATATTGATGAAGCAGTATCTCAAACAGTAAATATGAGATTCTCTGTATCGAGTCGAAGCAGCATCTTATCTGATAGAATTAAGATATTCCGAACAAGGGAATGATACCTTAATTGAATCTAAAACTCTTTGAGGATACTTAGAGCAGTACCTCTAAAAAAATCTGAAATGAGACTCTTCATATTGATGAAGCAGTATCTCAAACAGTAAATATGAGATTCTCTGTATCGAGTCAAAGCAACATCTTATATGATAGAATTAAGATATTTCGAACAAGGGAATGATACCTTAATTGAATATAAGACTCTCCGAGGATACTTAGAGCAATATCTCTAAAAACAAAAATGAGATTCTTCAAATGAATGAAGCAGTATCTCAAACAGAGAAATGAGATTCTTCATATAAATGAAGCAGTATCTCGAATATTCGTTTGTTGGGGGAATTTTTAAGAAAAGACTCCTTTTGAGGGAGATTTACTAGAAATGCTCTGCAGGGGGAAAAGCTCATAAGAGGCTTTTTAGGGTAACCTCTTCTTTGGGGAGCAATGATTGTAAAGAAAAAAGCTGGGAATATCATTATTAATCATAAAATTGAAAAATGATTTGCTGAGAAATAATCCCACGAGCATATGCAGGGTAATAACTTCATTTGGAAGTGAGAAATGTCCAAGATACACATGAATGACCTTGGATCCTGATATTTTACATTTGATTTTTATATAATATTCCACTTTAGGTGGGAATACCATGCATGGGGTGATACATGAGATGCATGCAAGTATGCAATTGCTGGGGATATTTGGGATGTTCATGTAGGAATGCGAATGATTTTTGTTTTTTTGAAATTCCCATTTTGTGGGAGTGTTATGCATGAGTATGCTGATGATTGATATGACTGCGTTTTTTTTAATTTTCTGTTTGGTAGGAAAACCATGTATGGATGATTCGTGTGATGCATGTGGGAATGCAACTGGGTAATTGGATATTTGTATAGGGTTTAATTCTTGATTGCCAATGAGGCTGGACTTTAAATGGGAACTGCCAGATGAGAACTGGTGAAGGAGATTGAACTGCCAGATGAGGACAGCACTCGAAGGGTATGTTACCAGACGCGAACTGGTGAAAATAATTGAAATGTCAGACGGGACTGAATTTGTTTTTGTTTGTCAGACGGGAACTGACTTTTTTTAAAATAGGCTACCAGACGAGAACTGGTGAAAATAATTGACTACCAGATGAGAACTGGTATTAAGAGATAATTTACCAGACGAGAACTGGTATTTGGCAAATGATTTGTCATGCAAGAACTGATTTTTGATATAGTTCGCCAGACAAGAACTGGACTTTGAAAATAAATCGTCAGACGAGAACTGGACTTTGGAAATAAATTTCCAGATGGGAACTGGGCTTTGAAATGAATTGTCAGACGGGAATTGGGTTTTGAAATAAATTGTCAGACGGGAACTGGGCTTTTGAAAAAGGTTGCCAGACGGGAACTGGGCTTTGAAATAAATTGCCAGACGGGAACTGGGCTTTTGAAATAAGTTGCCAGACGGGAACTGGACTTTGAAATAAATTGCCAGACGAGAACTGGACTTTGAAATAAATTTTCCAGACGGGAACTGGACTTTGAAATTAATTGCCAGACGGGAATGGGCTTTTGAAATAAGTTGCCAGACGGGAACTGGACTTTGAAATAAATTGTCAGACGAGAACTGGACTTCGAAATGGCCAAGCGATGTTGGGCTTTGGTGTCAGATTTTGGGTTTCAAGGCTTTTTGATGTCAGGTTCATGTTATGGGGAATTATGCCTGATAAATGATATGATATGCATGGCTTTATGCTAGAGCAAAGCGACATGACTAATGCATGATGATGATTTGTGTAATGATTGGAAGGTTTCCAAAATGCCCCTGCGCGGGTATTGGAAGAGAAGGGTTTTTTTGCAGAAAGGCTTTTGTCTGTCAAAAGGTTATTTTATGGGGTGATAGCGTGATTCTCCGACACTCATCTTGAACTCTGCAGTTGATGACGTGTGAAAAAGCTTTCGCTTGAACAGCTTGAAGTCAGGGAGATGACTTGCTCCTGTATGGCTCATCTTGCCCCAATGTGATGGGTCTATGCAAAATGTTTACCTCGAAAGGATTTCGAAAGCAATTGTACCATAATTTGGAGATGGCTTGCCCCAAAATTTTGATCCATGAAAGGATTTATCCTTGGTTAACCGACTCTTAGAGTGATTGACTTTTCTGTGCTCTTGAGGTAGCTTGCCCCGGTATGAGCGTTGAAGCGACTTAACTCACCCTAACTGAACATTGAAGGGGTCTGCCCCTGGCCAACAGAACCTCTAGGTGATCTGCCCCTAGTTAATAGAGTCCTGAGATGATTTGCTCTGGATCAACTGATTCTTGAAATGATTTGCACATTTATTAACAGATGTTGGAGACTGTTTAAGACTGACCAATTCTTGGAGTAATCTTCCTATGATCAACTGATGTTTAGGTGGCATGCACCTGATTTGTGGGTTATGAGGTAGTCTTGATTCGGGTTAGCACTAACGAATGTCCAAGTTCCTCTAATTGTTCCTTATTGTTGGAATTTCCCTGACGTCAAGTACTGACTTGCAGTTAAAATTGCTTGTTCAGAAATGGTAATTTTAATGTGATACTCATGCAAGTTTTGAAAAGAATTTATTTGAATGATGTGACAATGTATGATGAGTGAACCATTTTAATCCAAACGCAATGATGATTTATCAATACGAAGGATACAACAAGAAGATTGTACCAAAGTAAAAGATTAGCAAATTTTTAGGAGTCAATTTACGCAACCTTGATGTAGTATGCTTTCGGAATAAACCCTACTTCAATTAGGTCTTTTAAGGGTTGTAACGTGGCTTGGTTCACGGTTATCGAAACAAAGGATATGAGGCTCAAAATTGTTTCTGTACCCACCCTTCTTCTTGATAAACTCCAGTCCTATGCTCAGTTAATTCGCCATACACATTCAACTTTAAGAGAGTTTGCAGGTGTAAGATCTCTTGAAATGACAGACACTTTATTTTGCTCTTCATTATTGGTGACCCTTTGATTCTTGATATGGTGGTCACTAAATCTTGTTTTTATTTTGTTGAGGGTTTTTGTGACCTCCTTTGATTTTTGTTTTGATCCCTAACTTTTGCATGGACTGCTTTTTGAAGTTTTAGTCCATCGGGATTGCCCCGGTTTTTGCCTAAGTCTCCTTTTGGGGTATCGACTTAGCAGGCTTTTTATTGATTCCCTTTTTTAGAATGTGACTGCCAAGTCATTGGTCATTGAGGAACAACCGTCATAACGTTTTGATTTTTCAAGGTTCCTTCGACACTTTAGGATGTGTGCGAAGAATGTCATGTAGTTGATCCACATATTGGATATTTCATCTTGTGATTTGAATGCATAGTCAGATTAATTGAACACTACCCTGCCCCAGGTTTAATGTAAGGTTTTTTAGATCCGAAAGAAACTCCTACTTCAAGCTCGAAGTGGTTGACTAGGGATTCACTCCTTATCTCTCCAGTGTTTGAGAATTTGAAACAATGCCTGTACATCATCAGCATAATTTTATCCGAAAGCATATAGTCAGCAATTATGGGTAACTTGTTTTCGTCATCCTCCCTCAAATCTTTGATAAAACAAAGGTTATGATAAAGAAAAGTGAATGGGAGAAACACTGATGTATTTTTGTTTTTGATATAAGAGAAGAAAAAAATGAGCGAATGCGAGATAATTAATTCAAAACATGCATCATTACTTCATCAATATTACCATTAAAAACAACAATGTTTAAACACAAGCAGCTTTTAACAACAAAGAAACTACAAATGCAAAAATAGAAACAAATCAGTCCAACGATTGCCAGTGTTGAGGATGTCTTCTTGTCTGAACAGTAGAGTACAGTAGAGTTATCAACTGGGGTTTGCACAAGCTGAGGTTGGGTAAGACCATTTACTGTAGCTAGCATAACATTCTCAACAACTGCAGTCTGCTGAATGTTGTCTTCCTTCTTTGCTAAAACTATCATAGCTTCCACAAGTGGGTCTGGCTGGTTTTTCATCGAGTCAACATCTCCTCTTAATGTAATGTGACTTTGCTCCAATGGATCCATAATCTTTCAAGAGCTACTTCAAGTCTGATATGAGTATCGGGAAATCAACTGCAGGTTATGGACAAAGGACGAATGAGTTTTTTTTGTATTTATTTTTTTGGTGAAAAATGATATGAAATGTATGATGATGAATGCAAATGCAATGATATGTGTATGAGTGTAGTGACATGTTTAGGATCACAAGTTCAAGGTGTTCTCAGATGGATTAGAATAATGGGTGACTGACGGGTATCTCTGAATAATGGAACCCCATGGGTAGGCTCTGCAGTTGGTAGGTTCCTAGAGTCAAGGATATTTCTTGAGAACGTCACTGCCGTGACGAAGACTCGTCGGACAATAATATCCTTAAGAAGATCTCGTCTAGGTGAGGTCTTCGTAGTGTCCCAACAAGGAAGGCTCCATGGGGATTCTACTACACGACTCTCGAGTCCAGGGTTCTAACAAGGCTCTCAGAGTCATAGACCGAGGTTGGAAATATTACTGTAAGGTAATAATACGTCCAAGGGATCTCATCTGATTGGGGCTTTCATATTGACCCAATAAGTCTGGGACTTTTCAGGTCGATACTACATAACCGCCAGATAGAGTGGGTTAAAAGGTCCCTAGAGTCATTGATCCAACTTGAAAATACTATCGTCGTGACGAAAACTCGTCGGGCAATAATACCTCAAGAGAATCTCCTCAAGGCGGGGTCTTCGTATCTTCCCAACAAGGAAGACTCCTTGTGGGCTCCCACTACGCAACCACCAACTTAATCTTATGGTTTTTCTCAGACTCGGGTGGAGAGCCTATCTCACAAAGTATCACCGACCAGAGAACCCCAAATAAAACATATTCAATAAATCACAATACAATAATCATGACAGCATAACAATAACAGAATAAATAACAAATAGATAAAATTAACACACAATACATCAACTAAACTAAGTTAGGCTTCACTCTCTTTTGCTTGGAGCTAGTCCCCAGCAGAGTCGCCATCTGTCGCATCTCGAAAAATACGATTCCTCGCGATGGTCGCGGAAAAAATTACGTTCGAACAGAGTCGCCACCGAACTTTATTTATCCTAATGAAGGGATAGGGAAATATCGATAAAACCTTTGAAAAATAGAATAATGGTCGTCGCAACCATATTCGGGTTCGGGAGTGGATTACGTAAGGGGAAGGTATTAGCACCCCTTACGTCAGTTGTACCCAACGGGAACCTTTTAGTTCTAATTTATATTTCGTGTGTTAATTTATGTTTGTTTGTTATCTTTGGGTTATAAGATATTGAGAATAGAAATGGATGGGAACCTCAGAAAAGGAAAGGGGAGGTTTTTTATTAGTGTGCTCGCGAAGATACAGCAATCTCCTGCCTACGTATCCTTAAATAAGGAAATCAGAGCATTCGTAGTTCGGGGAACTACGGTTAGTTGGTGTTTTTTAATGAACAACTGTTTAGATCGCATCCTAAAGGCTAAACATTGGCTTGTCTACTCTCGGCGGAGGCTTAAGCATTAGTTTGTTGTGCGCATCAGAAAGGATTAAATAGTGTTCTTTTGAAAAGAGTTTTGATCATACGAGGGTGATAAGTTGGATTAATATGTTGGATATTTTGTTTGGTTGAGATGTTTTTGGTTGGATGACGATTACTCGGATAGTCAAGTAAGACAACTCGTATCCTAACAGTCGGGAAAGGGAATAGAAGACTCTAGACCATTTTCTTTTTCATCCTTAATTATAGAAGGGATTTGATAATAATTAAGGTGTTTTGAATGGAAGACGAGTACTCAGATAATCGAGTAAGACAACTCATATCCAAGCATCGGGAAAGGGAATAAAAGACTCTAGACCGCTTACTGTTTCATCTTAGTGATTATGAAAATAAGTTTGTGTATGGTTGATGTGGTTTAGATAAACGACAAGCACTTGAATGACTGAGTAAGACAACTCATATCCAAGCATTTGAGAAGAGGAATTGAAAACTCAAGACCATCTCCTTCTTTCATATAGTTTATTATGAAATGATTTGATTAATTTATTAATTTACGGAAAAATGACAATTGTTCGACTGACCGAGTAAGAAAACTCGTATTCAAACAATTGAGGAGAGAAGTTGAAAACTCAAAGTCATCTCCCTTTTTATTTTGTTATTATGAAAATAATTTGATTTAATCTTGGTTTGGAAGTTTGTAGAGAAACTACAATTATTTGACTAACCAAGTAAGAGAACTTGTATTCAAATAATCGAGGAGAAAAATTGAAGACTCAAAGTCATCTCCCTTTTCATTTCTTATTATAAAATGATTCAATTTGTTTGTGCTTAGGTGGATAGAAATGACGATTATTTGACTAACCGAGTAAGAGAACTCGTATTCAAATAATCGAGGAGAGGAATTAAAAACTCAAAGCCATCCCCCTTTTCATTTCCAAATGAAATGGTGTTTGATTGTGATTGGGTATTTTAATTTGATTTGAATGAAAGTACTCGATATTGGGTCGAGGTTTTAATTTTGTGTTTACGAGTGGAGTGAATTTTATTTTAATGAATAATTCATCTAATCGATTAATTAAAACCGAATAGGTCTCATTGTAAGAAGGCCCAAGAGTAAGCCATGTGAGGTTGATGGCGATGCTTTTACAAGCGATCGACTTACATAGGTATTTGAAAATGGGCTCAATATCGAGTTAAAAATTGTTTGGCATTGAATTGGTGAGGAAATGGAATGAAATTGAATTTGTATTATGAGATGATAGTGGAAGATGATGGTGAAATTGCGATAACGAAGAAATTGGTTAACTTCTAATTAGAAAAATTAATTCATTAGAATTTGCCGGATCCGCGGATTAAGAATCCGATTTAAAATGCAAATGAAAGGAAAAAAACAAATTCCATCTATACTATTTATAATATGCATTATTTACAATGTTCAAAAACTAACAACAAAGTCTAGCTAAAATCTATAACCAGAAATCTAATAATCCAATTATCAATTAAAATTAATTAATTAATTAATTAAACTGAAAAAAATAAAACAATAGTAATTAATAAAGCAAAATGAAATACATATATCTATTCAAATCAACGTATTACCGATATATACAAAACTGAATATTTATATTTATACAATAATAATATTTATATTTAAACTTAAGCACAGTAGTATATATTTATGTTTAAATTTAAACACAATAGTATATATTTCTAAACACATGTATCTACTCACATTAAAATAGTATCTATATATAAAACTTAAACACAATAATATATATTTATATTTAAATTTAACTTTGAACACAGTAACTATATATTCCTAAACTTCAACACAATAGCTATATATTTCAACACCCAAGTGACCCAAGATTTCTTTCTACATCCATACATTGCTTGTAATGATAGTAACAACATGAAAATTGATACAGCAAAGGATTAATGCAAACGCCACATAATAATCATGGTTTAACTTTCTCTTCTAAAGGCTGGATTTTCTTTTTTAAAAAAAGGTACAGGAATTGAAAAGGAAAAAAATGATAACTTAGAACATTCTTTCATACATCCCTCAAATTCAACTTAATTCAATTCACATTAAACTAAAGCCAAATAAATAGTTTCATTATTCACCAGCACAACATATCGACAGTAACGACATCAACGGGAAAAGAAAGGAAATGAAAATTTCAGCCTCCATAACCAAAGCAAACGCATGTTTAAATAACAAACAAAAGAACTCGGTAGAATGGTTACCGCAATGCCGAAGACTTGACACGAGCTATAGCAAACCCTTTAGTTTCCTGTCAAAAGAAACAAACTTCAAACCGAAAACGAGTGAACATAAATATATTTAAAATTTGAAATTCCGTAAACTTGTCCCGTCGGAGCTTGGCGGTTCTCGTGGGGTGGTCGTGGTGAAGACGGGATTTGGTGAACGACGAGGTTGAAGGTTACCGGAGTGTTGTGTGTTTGTGGCTCGCGTGGTGGACGGACGGAGAGGGTGAAGAGACGGCGCGGAAGGGTTATGAGGTTGTGAGGGTCGTAGAGAGGCGCGCCGGTGGTTGTTTCACGATGAAGGTGGTGCGGCGATCTGGGCTTTTTGGTGGGTTGTGGCTGAAGAAGAAGAAGTTTTGTTTCTTTAGTTTTCTTTTGACAGTGACTGAGTGGTGGGAGTGAGGTAAGTGACTGAGGGATGTGTTGGAAAAAAAGAGAGAGATCACGTGTGCTTTTATTTCTCTCTCTTCTTTGTTACCATTGGAGTGTGTGGAGAGGTAACGTGTGAGTGTATTTATGAGTGAGCTGTCCAATTGCCAGGAAAACAGAAAGAATCCAATGCTGATAAAATATCTTTATTTGCAAGCATTTTTATTATTTATTATTAAAAATTAGTTATTAAAAAAAATATTTAAAGAGTAATTTAAGTTAGATAATAGTAATAATAATAATAATGAAAACTCTAATTGTTTAATGTGATATTTTGAATAAAGAAATAAAATGATCTGATTAAAAATAGAAATCGAATAAAAATTGACTAAAAAAAAATAGATCGAACACACTAAAATAATCAGCACAAAATATACTTATTAAAAAATACAGCGTTTCCTCAAATTCTGAAATAAATTTTCACCGGTTAAAAGGCTCAGGCGGGTCAAAACGCAACTGAAACAGCTTCTGAAAATTACAACGAGCACACCAGGTTAAACGGCATGAACTGTAGATTAATAATACTGGTGTCTGTAATTTTAATTCTGAAACTTTTTACCCGCTGATTTTACATGTTCTTGAGAAATGATTTAACCAATTTGTCTGTATTTTCAATAAATTTATTCTGACTGATATTTTAGTTTTTATTCATGATGAAATGCATGTCATGCTGTGCGTATGATGTAAATTAAAAATAAAATCAGATTTACGAAAATTTAAATATGACCGGACAAAATTGGGGTATGACAGCTGCCCCTATTTAATTAACTTGAACCAGAAGGTAAGAATGACAGCAGTCTTCATACATTCATAGTGGAAGGTAATTAAATACGAAAAGACCCAAATTTTGTCCTAGGAAATGCAAGGGAGAAAATACATGAAGAAAATGCAGTGAGAAATGGTGAAAGACATTATCCTACAGTAAAATGGAACAGTCAAGACTTTCTGGGAGTCGTCAGAACAGTATCTTGGACATCTCAATCGAGATATGTTAGTAACGGAATGACATCCCTAGCTAAATCTTAAGACTTTTCCCGGATGCTAGAGCAATATCTCTAAAAAGTCTGGCATGAGACTCTTCATATTGATGAAGCAGCATCTCAACAACAAAAATGAGATTCTCTGTATCGAGTCGAAGCAGCATCTTATCTGATAGAATTAAGATATTCCAGCAAGGGAAAGATACCTTAATCGAATCTAAGACTCTCCGAGGATATTAGAGCAGTATCTCTAAAAAAAGCTGAAATGAGACTCTTCATATTGATGAAGCAGCATCTCAAACAGTAAAAATGAGATTCTCTGTATCGAGTCGAAGCAGCATCTTATATGATATAATTAAGATATTTCGAACAAGGGAATGATACCTTAATTGAATCTAAGACTCTCCGAGAATACTTAGAGCAGTACCTCTAAAAAATCTGAAATGAGACTCTTCATATTGATGAAGCAGTATCTCAAACAGTAAAAATGAGATTCTCTGTATCGGGTCGAAGCAGCATCTTATATGATAGAATTAAGATGTTCCAGCAAGGGAAAGAATACCTTAATTGAATCTAAGACTCTCCGAGGATACTAGAGCTGTATCTCTAAAGAAATCTGATATGAGACTCTTCATATTGAAGAAGCAACATCTCAAACAGTAAAAGTGAGATTCTCTGTATCAAGTCGAAACAACATCTTATATGATAGAATTAAAATATTCCAGCAAGGGAAAAATACTTTAATTGAATCTAAGACTTTCCGAGGATACTTAGAGCAGTATCTCTAAAAAAAATCTGAAATAAGACTCTTCATATTGATAAAGCAGTATCTCAAACAGTAAAAATGAGATTCTCTGCATCGGGTCAAAGCAGCATCTTATATGATAGAATTAAGATGTTCCAGCAAGGGAATGATACCTTAATTGAATCTAAGACTCTCCGAGAATACTTAGAGCAGTACCTCTAAAATATCTGAAATGAGACTCTTCATATTGATGAAGCAGTATCTCAAACAGTAAATATGAGATTCTCTGTATCGAGTCGAAGCAGCATCTTATCTGATAGAATTAAGATATTCCGAACAAGGGAATGATACCTTAATTGAATCTAAAACTCTTTGAGGATACTTAGAGCAGTACCTCTAAAAAAATCTGAAATGAGACTCTTCATATTGATGAAGCAGTATCTCAAACAGTAAATATGAGATTCTCTGTATCGAGTCAAAGCAACATCTTATATGATAGAATTAAGATATTTCGAACAAGGGAATGATACCTTAATTGAATATAAGACTCTCCGAGGATACTTAGAGCAATATCTCTAAAAACAAAAATGAGATTCTTCAAATGAATGAAGCAGTATCTCAAACAGAGAAATGAGATTCTTCATATAAATGAAGCAGTATCTCGAATATTCGTTTGTTGGGGGAATTTTTAAGAAAAGACTCCTTTTGAGGGAGATTTACTAGAAATGCTCTGCAGGGGGAAAAGCTCATAAGAGGCTTTTTAGGGTAACCTCTTCTTTGGGGAGCAATGATTGTAAAGAAAAAAGCTGGGAATATCATTATTAATCATAAAATTGAAAAATGATTTGCTGAGAAATAATCCCACGAGCATATGCAGGGTAATAACTTCATTTGGAAGTGAGAAATGTCCAAGATACACATGAATGACCTTGGATCCTGATATTTTACATTTGATTTTTATATAATATTCCACTTTAGGTGGGAATACCATGCATGGGGTGATACATGAGATGCATGCAAGTATGCAATTGCTGGGGATATTTGGGATGTTCATGTAGGAATGCGAATGATTTTTGTTTTTTTGAAATTCCCATTTTGTGGGAGTGTTATGCATGAGTATGCTGATGATTGATATGACTGCGTTTTTTTTAATTTTCTGTTTGGTAGGAAAACCATGTATGGATGATTCGTGTGATGCATGTGGGAATGCAACTGGGTAATTGGATATTTGTATAGGGTTTAATTCTTGATTGCCAATGAGGCTGGACTTTAAATGGGAACTGCCAGATGAGAACTGGTGAAGGAGATTGAACTGCCAGATGAGGACAGCACTCGAAGGGTATGTTACCAGACGCGAACTGGTGAAAATAATTGAAATGTCAGACGGGACTGAATTTGTTTTTGTTTGTCAGACGGGAACTGACTTTTTTTAAAATAGGCTACCAGACGAGAACTGGTGAAAATAATTGACTACCAGATGAGAACTGGTATTAAGAGATAATTTACCAGACGAGAACTGGTATTTGGCAAATGATTTGTCATGCAAGAACTGATTTTTGATATAGTTCGCCAGACAAGAACTGGACTTTGAAAATAAATCGTCAGACGAGAACTGGACTTTGGAAATAAATTTCCAGATGGGAACTGGGCTTTGAAATGAATTGTCAGACGGGAATTGGGTTTTGAAATAAATTGTCAGACGGGAACTGGGCTTTTGAAAAAGGTTGCCAGACGGGAACTGGGCTTTGAAATAAATTGCCAGACGGGAACTGGGCTTTTGAAATAAGTTGCCAGACGGGAACTGGACTTTGAAATAAATTGCCAGACGAGAACTGGACTTTGAAATAAATTTTCCAGACGGGAACTGGACTTTGAAATTAATTGCCAGACGGGAATGGGCTTTTGAAATAAGTTGCCAGACGGGAACTGGACTTTGAAATAAATTGTCAGACGAGAACTGGACTTCGAAATGGCCAAGCGATGTTGGGCTTTGGTGTCAGATTTTGGGTTTCAAGGCTTTTGATGTCAGGTTCATGTTATGGGGAATTATGCCTGATAAATGATATGATATGCATGGCTTTATGCTAGAGCAAAGCGACATGACTAATGCATGATGATGATTTGTGTAATGATTGGAAGGTTTCCAAAATGCCCCTGCGCGGGTATTGGAAGAGAAGGGTTTTTTTGCAGAAAGGCTTTTGTCTGTCAAAAGGTTATTTTATGGGGTGATAGCGTGATTCTCCGACACTCATCTTGAACTCTGCAGTTGATGACGTGTGAAAAAGCTTTCGCTTGAACAGCTTGAAGTCAGGGAGATGACTTGCTCCTGTATGGCTCATCTTGCCCCAATGTGATGGGTCTATGCAAAATGTTTACCTCGAAAGGATTTCGAAAGCAATTGTACCATAATTTGGAGATGGCTTGCCCCAAAATTTTGATCCATGAAAGGATTTATCCTTGGTTAACCGACTCTTAGAGTGATTGACTTTTCTGTGCTCTTGAGGTAGCTTGCCCCGGTATGAGCGTTGAAGCGACTTAACTCACCCTAACTGAACATTGAAGGGGTCTGCCCCTGGCCAACAGAACCTCTAGGTGATCTGCCCCTAGTTAATAGAGTCCTGAGATGATTTGCTCTGGATCAACTGATTCTTGAAATGATTTGCACATTTATTAACAGATGTTGGAGACTGTTTAAGACTGACCAATTCTTGGAGTAATCTTCCTATGATCAACTGATGTTTAGGTGGCATGCACCTGATTTGTGGGTTATGAGGTAGTCTTGATTCGGGTTAGCACTAACGAATGTCCAAGTTCCTCTAATTGTTCCTTATTGTTGGAATTTCCCTGACGTCAAGTACTGACTTGCAGTTAAAATTGCTTGTTCAGAAATGGTAATTTTAATGTGATACTCATGCAAGTTTTGAAAAGAATTTATTTGAATGATGTGACAATGTATGATGAGTGAACCATTTTAATCCAAACGCAATGATGATTTATCAATACGAAGGATACAACAAGAAGATTGTACCAAAGTAAAAGATTAGCAAATTTTTAGGAGTCAATTTACGCAACCTTGATGTAGTATGCTTTCGGAATAAACCCTACTTCAATTAGGTCTTTTAAGGGTTGTAACGTGGCTTGGTTCACGGTTATCGAAACAAAGGATATGAGGCTCAAAATTGTTTCTGTACCCACCCTTCTTCTTGATAAACTCCAGTCCTATGCTCAGTTAATTCGCCATACACATTCAACTTTAAGAGAGTTTGCAGGTGTAAGATCTCTTGAAATGACAGACACTTTATTTTGCTCTTCATTATTGGTGACCCTTTGATTCTTGATATGGTGGTCACTAAATCTTGTTTTTATTTTGTTGAGGGTTTTTGTGACCTCCTTTGATTTTTGTTTTGATCCCTAACTTTTGCATGGACTGCTTTTTGAAGTTTTAGTCCATCGGGATTGCCCCGGTTTTTGCCTAAGTCTCCTTTTGGGGTATCGACTTAGCAGGCTTTTTATTGATTCCCTTTTTTAGAATGTGACTGCCAAGTCATTGGTCATTGAGGAACAACCGTCATAACGTTTTGATTTTTCAAGGTTCCTTCGACACTTTAGGATGTGTGCGAAGAATGTCATGTAGTTGATCCACATATTGGATATTTCATCTTGTGATTTGAATGCATAGTCAGATTAATTGAACACTACCCTGCCCCAGGTTTAATGTAAGGTTTTTTAGATCCGAAAGAAACTCCTACTTCAAGCTCGAAGTGGTTGACTAGGGATTCACTCCTTATCTCTCCAGTGTTTGAGAATTTGAAACAATGCCTGTACATCATCAGCATAATTTTATCCGAAAGCATATAGTCAGCAATTATGGGTAACTTGTTTTCGTCATCCTCCCTCAAATCTTTGATAAAACAAAGGTTATGATAAAGAAAAGTGAATGGGAGAAACACTGATGTATTTTTGTTTTTGATATAAGAGAAGAAAAAAATGAGCGAATGCGAGATAATTAATTCAAAACATGCATCATTACTTCATCAATATTACCATTAAAAACAACAATGTTTAAACACAAGCAGCTTTTAACAACAAAGAAACTACAAATGCAAAAATAGAAACAAATCAGTCCAACGATTGCCAGTGTTGAGGATGTCTTCTTGTCTGAACAGTAGAGTACAGTAGAGTTATCAACTGGGGTTTGCACAAGCTGAGGTTGGGTAAGACCATTTACTGTAGCTAGCATAACATTCTCAACAACTGCAGTCTGCTGAATGTTGTCTTCCTTCTTTGCTAAAACTATCATAGCTTCCACAAGTGGGTCTGGCTGGTTTTTCATCGAGTCAACATCTCCTCTTAATGTAATGTGACTTTGCTCCAATGGATCCATAATCTTTCAAGAGCTACTTCAAGTCTGATATGAGTATCGGGAAATCAACTGCAGGTTATGGACAAAGGACGAATGAGTTTTTTTTGTATTTATTTTTTTGGTGAAAAATGATATGAAATGTATGATGATGAATGCAAATGCAATGATATGTGTATGAGTGTAGTGACATGTTTAGGATCACAAGTTCAAGGTGTTCTCAGATGGATTAGAATAATGGGTGACTGACGGGTATCTCTGAATAATGGAACCCCATGGGTAGGCTCTGCAGTTGGTAGGTTCCTAGAGTCAAGGATATTTCTTGAGAACGTCACTGCCGTGACGAAGACTCGTCGGACAATAATATCCTTAAGAAGATCTCGTCTAGGTGAGGTCTTCGTAGTGTCCCAACAAGGAAGGCTCCATGGGGATTCTACTACACGACTCTCGAGTCCAGGGTTCTAACAAGGCTCTCAGAGTCATAGACCGAGGTTGGAAATATTACTGTAAGGTAATAATACGTCCAAGGGATCTCATCTGATTGGGGCTTTCATATTGACCCAATAAGTCTGGGACTTTTCAGGTCGATACTACATAACCGCCAGATAGAGTGGGTTAAAAGGTCCCTAGAGTCATTGATCCAACTTGAAAATACTATCGTCGTGACGAAAACTCGTCGGGCAATAATACCTCAAGAGAATCTCCTCAAGGCGGGGTCTTCGTATCTTCCCAACAAGGAAGACTCCTTGTGGGCTCCCACTACGCAACCACCAACTTAATCTTATGGTTTTTCTCAGACTCGGGTGGAGAGCCTATCTCACAAAGTATCACCGACCAGAGAACCCCAAATAAAACATATTCAATAAATCACAATACAATAATCATGACAGCATAACAATAACAGAATAAATAACAAATAGATAAAATTAACACACAATACATCAACTAAACTAAGTTAGGCTTCACTCTCTTTTGCTTGGAGCTAGTCCCCAGCAGAGTCGCCATCTGTCGCATCTCGAAAAATACGATTCCTCGCGATGGTCGCGGAAAAAATTACGTTCGAACAGAGTCGCCACCGAACTTTATTTATCCTAATGAAGGGATAGGGAAATATCGATAAAACCTTTGAAAAATAGAATAATGGTCGTCGCAACCATATTCGGGTTCGGGAGTGGATTACGTAAGGGGAAGGTATTAGCACCCCTTACGTCAGTTGTACCCAACGGGAACCTTTTAGTTCTAATTTATATTTCGTGTGTTAATTTATGTTTGTTTGTTATCTTTGGGTTATAAGATATTGAGAATAGAAATGGATGGGAACCTCAGAAAAGGAAAGGGGAGGTTTTTTATTAGTGTGCTCGCGAAGATACAGCAATCTCCTGCCTACGTATCCTTAAATAAGGAAATCAGAGCATTCGTAGTTCGGGGAACTACGGTTAGTTGGTGTTTTTTAATGAACAACTGTTTAGATCGCATCCTAAAGGCTAAACATTGGCTTGTCTACTCTCGGCGGAGGCTTAAGCATTAGTTTGTTGTGCGCATCAGAAAGGATTAAATAGTGTTCTTTTGAAAAGAGTTTTGATCATACGAGGGTGATAAGTTGGATTAATATGTTGGATATTTTGTTTGGTTGAGATGTTTTTGGTTGGATGACGATTACTCGGATAGTCAAGTAAGACAACTCGTATCCTAACAGTCGGGAAAGGGAATAGAAGACTCTAGACCATTTTCTTTTTCATCCTTAATTATAGAAGGGATTTGATAATAATTAAGGTGTTTTGAATGGAAGACGAGTACTCAGATAATCGAGTAAGACAACTCATATCCAAGCATCGGGAAAGGGAATAAAAGACTCTAGACCGCTTACTGTTTCATCTTAGTGATTATGAAAATAAGTTTGTGTATGGTTGATGTGGTTTAGATAAACGACAAGCACTTGAATGACTGAGTAAGACAACTCATATCCAAGCATTTGAGAAGAGGAATTGAAAACTCAAGACCATCTCCTTCTTTCATATAGTTTATTATGAAATGATTTGATTAATTTATTAATTTACGGAAAAATGACAATTGTTCGACTGACCGAGTAAGAAAACTCGTATTCAAACAATTGAGGAGAGAAGTTGAAAACTCAAAGTCATCTCCCTTTTTATTTTGTTATTATGAAAATAATTTGATTTAATCTTGGTTTGGAAGTTTGTAGAGAAACTACAATTATTTGACTAACCAAGTAAGAGAACTTGTATTCAAATAATCGAGGAGAAAAATTGAAGACTCAAAGTCATCTCCCTTTTCATTTCTTATTATAAAATGATTCAATTTGTTTGTGCTTAGGTGGATAGAAATGACGATTATTTGACTAACCGAGTAAGAGAACTCGTATTCAAATAATCGAGGAGAGGAATTAAAAACTCAAAGCCATCCCCCTTTTCATTTCCAAATGAAATGGTGTTTGATTGTGATTGGGTATTTTAATTTGATTTGAATGAAAGTACTCGATATTGGGTCGAGGTTTTAATTTTGTGTTTACGAGTGGAGTGAATTTTATTTTAATGAATAATTCATCTAATCGATTAATTAAAACCGAATAGGTCTCATTGTAAGAAGGCCCAAGAGTAAGCCATGTGAGGTTGATGGCGATGCTTTTACAAGCGATCGACTTACATAGGTATTTGAAAATGGGCTCAATATCGAGTTAAAAATTGTTTGGCATTGAATTGGTGAGGAAATGGAATGAAATTGAATTTGTATTATGAGATGATAGTGGAAGATGATGGTGAAATTGCGATAACGAAGAAATTGGTTAACTTCTAATTAGAAAAATTAATTCATTAGAATTTGCCGGATCCGCGGATTAAGAATCCGATTTAAAATGCAAATGAAAGGAAAAAAACAAATTCCATCTATACTATTTATAATATGCATTATTTACAATGTTCAAAAACTAACAACAAAGTCTAGCTAAAATCTATAACCAGAAATCTAATAATCCAATTATCAATTAAAATTAATTAATTAATTAATTAAACTGAAAAAAATAAAACAATAGTAATTAATAAAGCAAAATGAAATACATATATCTATTCAAATCAACGTATTACCGATATATACAAAACTGAATATTTATATTTATACAATAATAATATTTATATTTAAACTTAAGCACAGTAGTATATATTTATGTTTAAATTTAAACACAATAGTATATATTTCTAAACACATGTATCTACTCACATTAAAATAGTATCTATATATAAAACTTAAACACAATAATATATATTTATATTTAAATTTAACTTTGAACACAGTAACTATATATTCCTAAACTTCAACACAATAGCTATATATTTCAACACCCAAGTGACCCAAGATTTCTTTCTACATCCATACATTGCTTGTAATGATAGTAACAACATGAAAATTGATACAGCAAAGGATTAATGCAAACGCCACATAATAATCATGGTTTAACTTTCTCTTCTAAAGGCTGGATTTTCTTTTTTAAAAAAAGGTACAGGAATTGAAAAGGAAAAAAATGATAACTTAGAACATTCTTTCATACATCCCTCAAATTCAACTTAATTCAATTCACATTAAACTAAAGCCAAATAAATAGTTTCATTATTCACCAGCACAACATATCGACAGTAACGACATCAACGGGAAAAGAAAGGAAATGAAAATTTCAGCCTCCATAACCAAAGCAAACGCATGTTTAAATAACAAACAAAAGAACTCGGTAGAATGGTTACCGCAATGCCGAAGACTTGACACGAGCTATAGCAAACCCTTTAGTTTCCTGTCAAAAGAAACAAACTTCAAACCGAAAACGAGTGAACATAAATATATTTAAAATTTGAAATTCCGTAAACTTGTCCCGTCGGAGCTTGGCGGTTCTCGTGGGGTGGTCGTGGTGAAGACGGGATTTGGTGAACGACGAGGTTGAAGGTTACCGGAGTGTTGTGTGTTTGTGGCTCGCGTGGTGGACGGACGGAGAGGGTGAAGAGACGGCGCGGAAGGGTTATGAGGTTGTGAGGGTCGTAGAGAGGCGCGCCGGTGGTTGTTTCACGATGAAGGTGGTGCGGCGATCTGGGCTTTTTGGTGGGTTGTGGCTGAAGAAGAAGAAGTTTTGTTTCTTTAGTTTTCTTTTGACAGTGACTGAGTGGTGGGAGTGAGGTAAGTGACTGAGGGATGTGTTGGAAAAAAAGAGAGAGATCACGTGTGCTTTTATTTCTCTCTCTTCTTTGTTACCATTGGAGTGTGTGGAGAGGTAACGTGTGAGTGTATTTATGAGTGAGCTGTCCAATTGCCAGGAAAACAGAAAGAATCCAATGCTGATAAAATATCTTTATTTGCAAGCATTTTTATTATTTATTATTAAAAATTAGTTATTAAAAAAAATATTTAAAGAGTAATTTAAGTTAGATAATAGTAATAATAATAATAATGAAAACTCTAATTGTTTAATGTGATATTTTGAATAAAGAAATAAAATGATCTGATTAAAAATAGAAATCGAATAAAAATTGACTAAAAAAAAATAGATCGAACACACTAAAATAATCAGCACAAAATATACTTATTAAAAAATACAGCGTTTCCTCAAATTCTGAAATAAATTTTCACCGGTTAAAAGGCTCAGGCGGGTCAAAACGCAACTGAAACAGCTTCTGAAAATTACAACGAGCACACCAGGTTAAACGGCATGAACTGTAGATTAATAATACTGGTGTCTGTAATTTTAATTCTGAAACTTTTTACCCGCTGATTTTACATGTTCTTGAGAAATGATTTAACCAATTTGTCTGTATTTTCAATAAATTTATTCTGACTGATATTTTAGTTTTTATTCATGATGAAATGCATGTCATGCTGTGCGTATGATGTAAATTAAAAATAAAATCAGATTTACGAAAATTTAAATATGACCGGACAAAATTGGGGTATGACAGCTGCCCCTATTTAATTAACTTGAACCAGAAGGTAAGAATGACAGCAGTCTTCATACATTCATAGTGGAAGGTAATTAAATACGAAAAGACCCAAATTTTGTCCTAGGAAATGCAAGGGAGAAAATACATGAAGAAAATGCAGTGAGAAATGGTGAAAGACATTATCCTACAGTAAAATGGAACAGTCAAGACTTTCTGGGAGTCGTCAGAACAGTATCTTGGACATCTCAATCGAGATATGTTAGTAACGGAATGACATCCCTAGCTAAATCTTAAGACTTTTCCCGGATGCTAGAGCAGTATCTCTAAAAAGTCTGGCATGAGACTCTTCATATTGATGAAGCAACATCTCAACAGTAAAAATGAGATTCTCTGTATCGAGTCGAAGCAGCATCTTATCTGATAGAATTAAGATATATTAGAAGGATAACTTCACGTTCAATTCTTGACAAGAGTTTTTCAACTAAGTTATCCGCTGTTTGCTCTTTAATAGTTTGAACTTTGTTTAATGCTCATAGTTCTTCCATCTCCCCTTCCTTCACCTCTAATTCATTTTTAAAAATATTATTTACTTTGTAAACAAAATTATATATGGAGAAAGGGGCGGTGGAAGAACTACAAGTATTGAAGAAAGTTCTAATGGTTAAAGAACGAAATGCAGATAATTGGCTGGAAAATCCTTGTCAAGAATTGAACGTGTACTTGTTTTCTAATATAACTTTATCTATCATATTGTAATTTTTTAATGCAATATGAAAAGTTATATATTTGGAAAGGGACTGGAAAAACACTCAAACCACATAACTTTGCTTTTAAATAAATATTCATCAACAACAAACCTTAAACAACATACAAGATACAACAAACATATTAACTTATAGAATGATTCAGAAACGTACTTGTCCCATAATGGCATCCATAATGAAATAAGGATGAAGCTGAAGTGAGAGCTGCAAACTTGTGTTAATTTTGAATGGATGTCACTTTGGATCTTTCACACAATTTTGCAGCGTTCACTTTAGCTTCATCCTCATTATTAAAACAAGCATCCCTATCTACAAGTCAAAAGAAGCACAAAGTTCAAACATTACGAAACAAGTTATTGAAACATAAATAATAATACATCAACATAAGAAGATTTTGAAACAAAACAACATCAACAACATGTATTAACAACAACGTTAACAACATTTATGAAACAAGCTATTAAAACATAAGCAAATTTTGAAATAAAACAACATCAACAACAACATACAACAACATTTATCAACAACATGCATACCTTTATCGACATACATTACAATAACATCAATATAACTAACATAAACTAGCATGACATTGTAATCCAACAAAAATTTATCAACATACATAACAATAATATTAACATAACAATAACATACGCGAAGAAGATAAAATATGGAAAAAGATTTGTCAATAACAACAAGCAACAACAAAACATGTGAAACCGAAGTAAATAATATGAAAATCATGTCAACAGACATTTATCTACATTTATCAAAAACAACATGCAACAACATACAACAAAAAAAAGAAAATCATGTGAAACATAACACCATACACGAAAACGAGAGAATAAGGAAGAAGAAGAATATATTCATGTATAAAGAACAAGATTGAGTCAATAGTATAAAATATGAGAGCTAGCGATGAAGAAGAAGAGAGAAAATGTGTGTGAGAGGTATGGTGATATTGTCAAGAAGCGAGAGTTATTTCACTTATATATGGATAAACAATTTCACCACGGTCATATTCAAAAACCGTGACGAAATGTAATGTCTTTCATAACGGTTGACATGGCCTCGAAATATCCAATCATTTCAAAGACGTGAATGGTAACCGACTTCCCTTCCTCTAACTTACACTCAAGAATCGCCTTATGAGTCTCGTACCTCTCAATTTGAGCTTGTTCCTGAAGCATAGTTTTTAGTTGTCGGGTGATGTTGTAGGCATCCATGCTTGCAAAATTGTTTTTTCAAGCTTGGCTCGATGGTCGCAAGCATTAGGCAAGTAACAATTACTGACTTATCCTCAACGATCTTACAGGAGACCTTTTCCTCATTAGTAGAGGTTGAGATTACAATCGGGATTGAGGTTTCAAGATCATTCTATTAACCTTCGAATCTAATAAAAATTCTTAGATTCATTTCCCAATCAAGGAAGTTCTTGCCATTCAACTTATTCTTCTTAAGGATTGAACGTAGGTTAAACGGTGAATTGTTGTTATTACTACCAGACAAGATATATACAATAGAAGATGTGTAATGTTATTACATTTATCAAAACAACCTTTAACAAGTTTTAAATGATTTAAAACTAAAAGGTCACACATTTAATCCAATTTTAAGTTTGTCCATTTTGAACCAAGTGATTCTAAGACCCTAATAAACATGTTTCTAAGTGGACTTTGGTTGCTCCTAAAAAACAGGTTGAAATGTAAGCAAACTCCTTTACTAATTACAACTCTTATAATTCTTAGTTGATGGGTGATAACCTTTTATCCAAGCCCATCTCTTTGCTTCAAAACCCAAAACTACTTTGATCATTTTGTTGAGTCTAACCAAACTAAACATACAAACTTCAAAATTTTACCCTACTTATATCAAGATAGAAAGTAACACCCTGCTCTGGTAGAACCTATTACTAATGATTAAGTTCTTAGTAGGTGTCGTTTTGGAAAAGCATCGACTCAATATTATTTTAGGTACCTAAGTAATTATTATGCGGTATAGGACAAACCACGTTTAAACAAATATTAGTATACCCAATTATTCTTTAAATACTTTGTTATCATTAAAACCTAAGGGATATGGGACAAACCAATTTTGTTCCAACCGAAAATTCTCCCACTCTTTTCCTTTTAGTAAAAACATCCTTCATGAATTGAAATAGTTGGCATTTGTTGAATGGCCTCAACCAATGGTATGTTGATATGAATCTGCTTCAGGATCTCCATGAACTTTCCAAACGATTGCTCTATTTTAGCCTTTTTAATTCTTTGTGGAAAGTGTGGTGGTGGCCTTTCTTGCACAAATCTGGGTGGTATGTCAACATTTGGCGTGTCAATGGGGTGCTTTTCTAGAGCAGAAGTTATGCCATAAGTTTTCAGAGCGCATTCTCATTTTGTACATTCTCCTTCATAGGTTCCACTAGAGGTGTAGTCTTTGTAGGCTTCGATTATTCCACTCCTAAAGTGTTAGAGGTAGTCAGATTTTCTCTTGGTGGATCTTATCTTGCTTATGTTAGTCATTCACATTATTTCCCACTTATTAAATTTATAATATTGCATGTTTCAATACTCTTGTTACTAGAAGTAGATGTTGGAGTTTCAATGGAGCTAGGAAGTGCTCGCAAAGTTCTAGAACTGAGTGCTAAAGCAATCTGTCGACTTGATTCTCAAAGTTTTTAATGTTTACTCCTTGAGCTTAAAACTGGTTCTTGTTTTCTTGTATGAAGGACTTCAAAATATTTTTTAGGTAATTATTCCCTTGATTAGCCACGACATGATTGGGTACAGAAAAACCAGGTGGAACTTGAGGTGCTTAAGTTGGTTTTGAGTATTACTCCATGAAAAGTTTGGATTATTACGCCATTCAGGATTGTAAGTGTTGTTGTAGGGGGTTGTTGTACTTGTTGTTTCCCACACAGTTCACAGAAACTGGATTAGCTGAGCAATACTCAAATAAATGAGCTCCCCCATAATAAACACAAGGAACCTCTAATGCGTTTGTTACAACCTTAACAGATTTGGTTGCAGGCACGTCAGGACTCATCACCATATTCTTCATCATTTGGTGGATACGGGCTACTTGAGTAGCAAGGGTTGTAGTCTTAGTGACTTCATGGACACCAATTGGCTTCTTTTGAGTAGAGACAACAACAAATCTTGTAATTGGCCATTAGTATGTATTAGTTGTAATGCTCCCAATAAATCTATAACCTTCTTCATACGATTTAAATATAAAAGCTCCACCAGAGGATGCATCTAGCATGTTTCTCTAGGATGGAAGCATTCCAATATAGAATGTTTCAAATTGATTATAGATTGGTATCCCACAGCGAGGATATTTCCTCAACAACTCTTTTAATCTTTCTTAGGAATCAAGCAAAGACTCATCATCTACTTGTCTAAATGAAGTAATTTCATTTCTAATCTCAAAATTCTTGACATGAGGAAAATATTTATCTAAAAAAATTCAGCTTAAGGCATTCCATGTGGCTATGAAATTAGGCTATAGAGGATTTAGCCAACTCTTGGCTCTATCCCTTAAAGAGTATAGAAACGTCATGATTCTAAAAGCATCATCAGAAACTAGGTATTTTGAAGTTGCTAGCTACTTCTACGAATTGTCTAAAGTTAAATGGATCTTAATTAGCAACCCCTGAATATTTTCCTATTGCTTGCAACATTTGAAACAACATAGGCTTGAATTCAAATTGTGCCACTGTGATCTATGGTCGTATAATTTATGTATTCAACACATTGTGATCAGACATATCATAGTCCTTTATGTTTCTCTCCCTATCATTGGCAATGCCAATAATGTCGTTGTCTGCCATAACTCATTCCTCTTCAAATGGTTCTTCTTCAAACTATCCTTCAAAGTTACCAAAAAATAATAACAGGTGGACGACTTCGTGGTAAGTGACCAGTAGCTTGAAATCTCCTTAATAATATGAGTGTTCTCTCTGGCTCAAGATCTCCTATGTATACCGGATTCTACAACCTGCGCATGTAACAACTAAGCACCTATGACGTTAATAGATTACAGAAAACGTTAGAAGCTCAAATGCTCTTTTCACAAAAAGAAACAATGTCTTTATACAAAATCAAAATGTTATTGATACACTCCCCAACAACAGTGCCAAAATGTTTTGCTTGAAGATGTGTGGTGTCACATGCAAGTATACATGATCTTTAAATTAACAAGTGATAAATTAGTAAGGATGACTAACTCACAATAAATGAAAATAACTTAAATTGATTTGCACAATTAACTTTTGTGAATTAGCACGAGCAAAAATAACAATAATTTATGGTTATCACAAGTTCAGTTTTAAAGTAAACAAAAACATAAATAACTTTGATTTAAATAAGTGAAATCATTAATGGAGATTGTATTGGGCAATGATTCATCAATATGATTTGTTTATTGTGTGTACATGATGTGTTATGTCACGCCAGATGATGTCATAATGTATTCCTACAACATTAAAAGTGTATATAAGAAAGCAATGGGACAATTTCCTAAACCTTACATTTAACTTTAATTCATGTCTGATTTAATTCTGAAAATCCTCTATGGTTGTAGCTCTTTATGCCTAAAGTAGTTAATCTAGTGACTACTCCTATCCAATTATTTTTAATCATATTTATCACGAGTTCCACTTATTGTTGGATTCCTCACATCAACAAGGTTTTATCTTTTCCTAAGATGATCATCCAAAGAATCAGATTTATGACAATATAATGCATAATAAAATAAGGCATTAGTACCACATCAAATAACACAAAGACTAATTCATATTAACTTCATTTTGCTTTACATAAAATAATTTATCTCATAGTGAGCTCTGTACATACATCAATACTGGTTCCTAAGCTAGACATTAGTAAACACATAATGAAAATTAAATGAGAACCTAAGAGTAACTTCTCTGTCTTCTTGCAAACTTTATTTAGCAAGAGACGAGTTTTGTCACGCCAGATACTGGTAGCTTATACTTGAGATGAAGATATGAGAAATTATCCACTTTAGTTCAGCTTACTTTTGCAACAATTTCTACCAAATGTTTCTTTCTAATTATGAACCTCCTTTCATTTCATCCAATAGGCCCTTTTATAGTCAACTCCTTCTAGGGTTTTGTCAGGTATTGGTGTTGGTGTAAACCCTAGAGGCCATACTTTTGGTACTTGTATCGAATTATTTATTAATAATAAAATGATTTTTCTTTATTATGTTTGTTTAATAAAGTCCCTAGAATAGCTAGTCCGTTTAATATATCAAGTGTGACTTAATCATGAGATCACATTAAACATAAGGACATTATTCTTAAAGTATCTGTAGTCGAGCTTTATTGTGAAATGGGATAACATTAAAGCATTAAGACTATTATGTATATAGGCTGATGATTACGTCTCATGGATCATGGATAAGGAGTTATCAAGTCTTAAACATAGGTATGAATATTAAGAGTAATATTTATACTGGATTAACCCGCTATGAGAATACTATATAGAATGTTATGCAAAGTGTCGTAAGTTATTCTCATGGTGATAATGGTGTATACCACCCTTCGACCTGAAACCACTATGGACCCTAGATGTAGAGTCGAGTGCCTTATTGCTGATCAAACATTGTCCGTAACTGGATGACCATAAAGACAGTTGATGGGTACTCCACGAAGCATGCTGAGGGACATGAGTGACCTAGATGGAATTTGCCCATCCTGCGTAACAGGATAAATGTCTATGGGCCCAATATTGAACTGGACAAGGATGACACAGTCTATGCCTTTTTGTGTTCAATATAAACATAAGGGCAAAAGGGTAATTGTACACATAAGTATTATCACAAAAGGATTTGTCATATCACATGACATTTTCGTGTCTTGGGTAGCAGTGATGTGTTTCTAGATACCGCTCAGTGTTTATTATGTTAAATATGTGATTTAATATAATTGCCAATGTCGCCGAAAACCTACATGGTCACACACAAAAGGACGGATTGATGAGAGATAGAGTAACTAAGGAACACTATAAGATACATTGCACTTAAGTGAATTGTAGAACATCGTAAGGTACGATGTACTTAAGTAGAATATGAAATATGGTAAGGTACCACGCGCTTAAGTGATTTTGGTATATTATAAGATATGGGCCACATACACTTAAGTGGGCTTTTTAGCTTGCAGCCCACACAAGTGGTTCTATAAATAGAACCCTTGTGTAGAAGCATTTGTGCAGTTGCAATTTCGTTTCTCTCTCCATCTCACTCCAAGCCTTCATTCGTAGCAGCTATCACTAAGATTGAAGGAATTTGTTCGTGTGGACTGAGTAGAGGCGTTGTCATCGTTCAACGTTCACGATCTCTTTGTAGATCTGCATCAAAGGTTTCAATCGCCACAAGAGGTAACAATTCTATCACTGATCATGCTCATTCGTAAGGATCACTAAAGGAGAATTTTTTTAAATTCCGCTGCATTTTGGATTGCTCTTCTCCTTCAATTGGAGCATGGGCTTCTTGATTATCCATCACTTTTGGCCAATAGAAATTAGCATATTCCCTCAATTTATTCTCTTTCCTACCAGCACCAGATGAGGTACACGACGCATGCGAGAGATAAAATGTCTGGTGGCAGACCTACTACGCAGAAGAGCCAAGTCGAGCGCTGTAGTGGTTGCACTATTGTGCTGTCTTTTGTCTTCTCGCACTTTGATCTTATCTCTTTTACTTTTTGATTCAAATGTACTCAAAGTTTATGGTTGATGCCACATATTCTCAAATGAACATCTACTCTTTGTAACCTCCATTGCATTTTTCTCTCACTTAAAGATGGGTTTAAGGTGGTGTTCCAGTTTTGACGTTACAAGACTTATCAGAAGTCATCCTTACATATGTAACAAACACATAAAAACTCACAAACAAGAGCACTTATTGTGCTCTTCACAACTTACTTAAAAATAGCAAAAATGCACTAAAATTAACCTAATAAATTGTGAAGAAAATGTCTATCATCTACCTTAGTTTAGTTTTGATGAAGACAAAAACTTACCAAAGAAGAAAAAGTTTGGAATCAAGAATGCATAAGTTTATGGATATTTTAGAAGTAAAAGAAATTGATATTGATACTAAGGTACTCAATTGCAATTAATTATATATAAACTTTAGATGATAAAAAAATAATACTCATCTTTATCTCTAAAGTTCTCAAATTATTATGCATAAAGATCTTTGAAGCAAAGGTATAAAAAATGAAGGCTTAAATGCACGTTTGGTCCCCCTAGTTTGGGTGTTTTAAACAATTGGCCTCCCTATTACAAAACTAGCGATTTTGGTCCCTTAATTTTGATGCTCTTTGGATTTTTGTGGTCCCCATTCACTTTTGCATATGTGGCATTGATGATTGGGATAAAAAAAAATCTTTAATGATATGTCATTGATGACTAAGATAATTTATTAATTAATATTTTTTATAGAATAAATTAATAATTAATTATTTTAATTAGTATTTTTAGAAATTAATTATTTAAAATTTTGAAAAGAATTACTGGGCCATGACCCAATTCATTATTGCATCTATTTCAAGTTTAAGCCCAAGAAGACATTGGGTGTTGTATTGTTCACCTTTATAAACACTAAAATTATTTATGAAAAAACCAATGTGGGACTCTAGTTCAATTGCAATGTTAATAAGGGTCATAATCTAGAAAACTATAACTGACATAAGGAATGTGAAAATCTCAGAGTGACCAAAAGCTTAAGTTTAAGTTTAAGTTTGCTGCAGATATATTCTCCAATGACACTATCTACTGCTCGGGATTTCTGGACTTTGAGATACACTACAAATCTTAAAAATGGAAGTATTATGGTGAGTATAATCGTTGTATAATGACTCTAATGCATTACTATTGCTGCATTAGAGGGATATCATTTAGTACAATTGCGCTTCTAATATTTTATTGCACCTTGTAAGGTTTGTGAAAGGTCACTGTCTGGTTCTAGTGTTGGCCCTAATGTTGCCGCAGCCTCGCAGTTTGTGAGGGCTGAAATGCTCCCTAGTGGCTACTTGGTTTGACCATGTGAAGGTGGAAGGTCAATCATCCACATTGTAGACCACCTAGACCTACATGTTTGAGTTCTCCGCAATTAGCTAATATTGCGTAGGACATTTTTTAAACTTCTTTTTGTATACATTAATTAACATGATTGATATTTTCTTCAAGGCATGGAGTGTTCGAGAAGTGTTGTGGCCATACTATGAATCATCAAAAATGGTAGCTCAAAGAATGATGATTTTCGTAAGTACAATATTGGAAGAACCAAGAGACAAAATCACAAGGAATCAGTTGATTAACATTGATTTTAATAATCTCACCAACTCTAATATCTTTCCATTTTTTCTCTATGAAATGACCCCTCACCAAAACCAATCCTAACCTATTGTTCTCAACTTTATCTGACCTATGTCTCCTCCAATCCTCATATGCATCCTTAACAGCAGTAGCAAGAAGAACAATAGTTAATGGTAAAAGTGAAACACCTATCCCAAAAACAGCTAGTTCAGGTAACTGATTAAGAATATCAATTATAAGGAAATAAACATAAGCAACTCTATGAAACTGTTCAAACAAATTCCTAGGAAGAAAAGTGAAAAAAGAATACTTTCCAGTACGAATTGAATTCCCTGAAAATTCAAATCTCTCATTTGTCTTATCAGGATCATTCACATACATCAACCTAACATCTTCGTCGCTGATTTTTTTCTGAGACATACTGAAAGCTTCAAAATTAACCTTTGAGTTTGAACCATGCCTCACAGGTTTGGACTCTGAGTGACCAAAAGTTGTACGTGATGATGAGTTCTGCATGAAGGAATTCCCATATGTGCTTTCAGTTTCCATCATGGTTGTGCAAGAATAATTGACTTTGACTTAACTAGATATTGAAAAAAATTATAATTTAATGGTACAAGCTTGCAATTGCACTAGAGTTCCACATTGTTTTTTGTATAAATAAAATTTTAGTGTTTATAAAGGTGAACAATGCAATACTCCATGTCTTCTTGGGCTCAAGCTTGAAATAGATGCAATAATGAATTGGAACATGGCCCAGTAATTCATTTCAAAATTTTAAATAATTAATTTCAAATATTTGTTTTGACTGACTTAAGAAGTCATGTACATAATTCAAAATCATGTATTTTCATGAATCATTGTTATTCTACACTATTGTAAACCTTCATAAAAATATCTCATACTTTTATATCAATTAATAGAGATTTGTTAGGATGTATTTAAGACAAAATATATTAGTTTTCAAATTATCTCTTTCATTATTAATTTTTCATATCAACTCAAACAATTTTCTAAGTGTATTCTTTTTTAAAAAATGTTGAAACTTTGTGCAAAACTTTAAAATTATTCAAAAAGTTTCATAATATATTATGAACACATAAAGTTTATATATATGGTTGAATTGTATATTGAAAGGGAAGAAAAATTATTTATTCTTGGAAATTATCCAAAAAGTATCTTTTATTCAAAATTATCATTTTGTTATAACTTGATCACCAAGTGAGTGATGATAATCATTTGTAAATAGAAATTGGTGTGCTTTTTAAGTGTATGTGATATTCATCATGCAAATGTCATTTGAATATGAGTGATTCAAAGTCCAACATAATTGTTGGTTTTGTTGGAAGTTAAGGAAGTTGTTTGCTTCTTTATTATTGTTAGAAAATTGTAGGAGAAATCTTGGTGTGAGACTTGTACAAAGATCTAACAATAGCGAAAATATTTCACGGGGTGTGAGGGGACTAGATGTACCATTGGTTGATAAGGGGAACTAATATACATCATTATGTTCATTTGCTTTTCCGCTCTATATTTTTTTGTTTCTTATTCATTCATCTATTCATAATTTTGGAAAATTATAAGAAACCAAAAAAGGGCTTAAAATCTCTAAAAATACAATTACACCTAATTCACACCCTCCCCTCTTAGGGTGTTCACTTAAAACTTACATAAGTGGTTGCATATAAAGATAAAACTAATTGTTAAGGGCTATAATACCTAACATACAGTGAGTTATCAAAGATCCATGCTCAACACCTCTACCAGGTGTTTAAAAGAGCCATGCAGTATAACATAAGGCTTAATCTGGAGAAGTGAACCTTCGGGGTAAGAGCCAGTAAGTTCTTAGGCTTCTACCTAACTGAGCGAGGAATAAAAAAAACCTAACAAGTGTGAAGCAGTGATCAAAATGTGCGTAAAAAATTCAACGAAAGAGGTCCGAAAATTGAATGGTATGTTGAGTGCTTTGACCAGGTTCATCTCGAAATCCTCCTAACATGCTCTGCTATTTCATCTTAAACTTTTGTAGGATCCACCTTTACCCCCTTCTCGGAAATAATGTGGCCTAGATAATCCACCGAATCGACACCAAAATTACACTTAGAGAGTTTTGCATAACATTGGTGATCAAGTAATGATTTCAAAACTTCTTGCAAGTGAATTAGATGGGTAGACCAAGTGGGGCTATGAATAAGGATATCATCAAAGAAAACCAAATAAAATTTGCATAGAAATGGTCTAAGCAGATCGTTCATGGTTTCTTGAGAAGTCGACAGTGCATTTGTTAGGCCAAAGAGCATCACTAAGAACTCGTAGTGCCCATAAATGTTCAAAAACGAGTTTTCGGAATATCTTCTTATGATAATCATATTTGATGATAATTAGATATTAAGTCATTTTTAGAGAAGATTTGGGCACATTTTAATTCGTCCAATAATTCAACAATTGTCGGAATAAGAAAGTGATCCCAATGCTTAATAATCCACACAAAAACGCCAAGATCCGTCTTTTTTTACAAAGAGAATTGGAGAAGAATAAGGACTAGTTCAAAATCATGGAAGTCATGGTTTCCTTCTGAAAATATGGCTAACGGTATGGTTTTATGTTAACAGGAGTATAATCAGGTTGTAGGTGAATATGATGATTGTGAAGGAGAGAAGGAGATAGTCTAGGTGGGGTTATTTCTGAATTGGTAAGTAGGAAAAGTTCATCTGGCGGTATGTCGGAAGTTTGGTCGAGTGGTTCATATGGAGAAAGCAAAAGTAAAAAGTGTTATATAAAGGACGATATAACATTTTTTTTAATATTCCTATATTACCAAATAAGTTTAGATTGTGTCTTTTATCTTCTCCTTCATTTCATAGCTTAAAGGCCAAAGGATTCTCTTCTGCTTGTGATTTTTTTTATTCTACTTATAGTCAATTTTACAATATTTTTTTGTTGTATATGAATTCTTCCTATCATTTAAAATTGTTGAATTTTATTTCCTTGTGTCGAAACAGGTTGCTCGGCAGAGGAAGGAAGTGTCAAACCACCTATGCCTATTTTAGTAGTGTTAGCTATTTTGGGCTTTTATAGTTCCGGGCCTTGGTTTGAGGTCCAAGTTAACCTAAATCTATAAATAGAGGGAGTAACCCTTATTTTTGAAACAGAGATGAATAAAGTATTCACAATACTTGTAATTCACAATATTTTGCAGTAGCAAAGTGAATCAGAAGTTTTTCACAGTTTGTGGGCAGAGAGAAACTCTGCAGAATTTTATTACTCTTCTCCTTCATCATTCTTTAACAATATTGTTCATCAAGATTGATTGAAATTCTCCATAGGTTTTGGGGGATTTCCAATATCTGGTAGCTAGAGCTTCGGTTAATCGATTCGTGGGAAGAAAATCACCATGGCAACAAATCATCCAAACGGGCATTTTTCATCAAATCTTTAGATTCTCAAGAACACCAATTATGAGAATTGGTGCAAGCATATAAAAGTTGTATTTTGTTATCAAGATCTTTGGGATCTTGTGAAGGAAGGAGTAACAACGGTTGCAGAAGCCGCGATGGGTCAAGAAGAGGTTGCACATAAAGAATTGAAGAAGAAAGATTATAAAGCTCTCTTTATAATCCATCAATGTGTTGATACAAATAACTTTGAAAAGGTTAGTGATGCAGAGTCAGCGAAAGAAGCATGGGAAATTCTGGAGAAATCGTTTGGAGGCGCGGAGAAGGTGAAAGAGGTGAGGTTACAAACTCACAAAAGAACGTATGAATTACTTCAAATGGAAAACAATGAAAGCATAACTGATTTATTCACCAAGGTTACGAAACTGGTGAATCAAATCAAGGTATATGGAAAAGTGTTGACATCAAGATCTGTTGTCTGAAAGATCATGAAGTCGTTGGCTCCAAAATTCGACCACGTGGTAGTAGCCATAAAAGAGTCGAAAGATTTGTCAAAACTGACAAAGGAAGAGCTTTAAGGGACGCTTGAATCTCATGAACAAAGAATGGCTGAAAGAGCTGCAGGAAAGTCGAAGAGTGATATGGCTTTGCAGGCTCAATCATCAAAAGAAAGAAAAGGAAAAGGAAGTTGTAATGGCAACAAAGGCAGAAGAGGTTACAACAATTTGACTGGTCGAAATCAGCAAGAAGGAAACTGGTCGAATCAGAGAAAACCCTGGAACCAAGGCAACTAAAGAGGTGGTGTTGCAGGTAGAGGAAGAGGTGGTGGTCAAAAGTCAGACAAGAGTCACATTCAAAGTTACAATTGTCAAAGTTGTGGTCACTATTCTAGTGATTGTCTAGAAAAGCAGAAGAATCAAGAAACTTATGCAAAGCTGGCGAAACATGAAAAAGAAGAGACATTGTTGATGGTTACAACAAGAGAAGAAGAGAGATTCAAGGACCAGTGGTACTTGGACTCGGGATGCTCATCACACATGTCTGGAAGAAAAGATTGGTTTATCAACATAAAGCCTTCAATGAAGAACATGGTGAAATTTTCAAATGACAACACTCTAGTAGCTGAAGGTGTTGGTGATGTTCTGATTATGAGGAAAGATGGCAAGAGGTCAGTAATTTCAAATGTTTTGTACATACCAGGCATGAAGAGTAATTTGTTAAGCATAGGGCAGTTGGTCGAAAAGAACTACAAGGTGTCAATCAAAGACAAGATGATGAGAATTCTCGACTAAAAAGGAAGGTTGATCTTGAAGGCTCCAATGTCTCAAAATAGAACCTTCAAGATTGAACTAAATGTGATGGGGCATAAGTGCCTTGCAATAGCAGCCAACAAAGATGAATGGATATGGAATTACAGACTTGGCCATCTCAATTTCAAAGACATCAGAGATTTGAAGAGAAGAAATATGGTTTCAGGATTACCAGAAATCGACATTCCAAATAAAGTGTGTGAAAAATGTGTGCAGGCAAAGCAGCATAAGAACAACTTTAGTAAGGATACAAGAAGCAGGTCGAAGGCAATTCTTGAAGTCATATAATATGATGTATGTGGCCCTTTCCAGATGGATTCGTTTGGAGGTAACAAATACTTTGTTACATTCATAGACGATTTCAGTCAAAAATTATGGTCTTACCTGATCCAGAAGAAAAATGAAGTGATCGAGGTATTTGCCAAGTTTAAATCTATGGTCGAAAGACAAAGCGGTCGAAAGATCAAGATTTTGAGAACTGATGGTGGTGGAGAATATGTGTCGAAGGATTTTGATTCATTATGTGTGAAAGAAGGGATTGTGCATGAGGTGGTGCCACCCTACACTCCACAACAAAATGGAGTCGTAGAAAGGAAGAATGGTACAATTATGAATATGGTTGGAAGTATGTTGAAAGGCAAGCATCTACCCAAAGAATTATGGGGAGAAACTGTGTCGACTACGACATATATCCTGAATAGATGTCCGACGAAGATTGAGTCTTCTGAGGGTGTTTGGATCTATATCAGATAGGCATGTGCCAGATCAGTTGAGAAGAAAACTTGATGACAAGTCCAGTCAGATGATCCTGATAGGATATCATTCGACTGGAGGATACAAGTTGTTAGACCCAGTGAATAAGCAAGTAATGATCAGCAGGGACGTGATCATAGATGAGCTTAAGGAGTGGGATTGGACTGAGAGTGTTAAGAAAGATTCAGTGAGAATATTTTATGATGAACCAGCTAGTGAAGTCGAAAAAGAAGTTCGACAGGAAGAAGTCAGAGGTGAAGGAAGTACAAGCAGACCTCAAAGAACAAGACACATGCCTGCAAGATTACAAGAATGTGTGATTACATCAGATGATATGGTCGATGAAGAAGGTGAGCTGGTACATTATGCTTTCTACGCAGATGTCGAACCTGTCAATGCAACCAAGGCATTGAAAGATTCGAAATGGATGAAAGCATAATGTACCAGCTCACCTTCTTCATCGATCACATCATCTGATGTAATCACACATTCTTGCAATCAATGTGAAGTCAATCGAAGTCAACAACACTTGGTCACTTATCGAATTGCCCCAAGACAAGAAGGAAATCAATGTGAAATGGGTATACAACGTGAAGTTGAATCCCAAAGGAGAAGTGATTCGATACAAGGAGAGACTTGTAGTGAAAGGATTTCTTCAGCAAGAAGGAATCGACTTCGATGAAGTTTTTGCACCTGTTGCTAGGATCGAAACAATTAGGTTGGTTGTTGGTCTAGCAAACATGAACAACTGGTAGATGTGTCAAATGGACGTGAAATGTGTATTCCTGAATGGTCCCTTAGAAGAAGAAGTTTATGTTGCACAACCAGCTGGGTTTGTGAAACATGGTGAAGAAAGAAAAGTGTACAGGCTGCATAAAGCCCTATACGGACTTAAAAAAGCTCCAAGATCTTGGAACAAGAAGATAAATGACTTTCTAAGGGAGAAGGAATCTGTGAAGTGTAAATCTAAACATGGAGTATATGTAAGAAGAAGCAAGAGTGAATTGCTTATACTATGCCTCTATGTCAATGATCTGTTGATAATAGGTAGCTGCAAGAAGGAGATTAAAGACTTCAAAGGTGATCTCAACAAGGAATTCAAAATGTCAGATCTGGGTGACATTTCATATTTCCTTGGAATCGAATTCTACAAGAGTGGTAGAGGTTTGATGATGCATCAAAGAAGGTATGTAGGCGAAGTTCTCAAGAGATTTGAGATGCAAGATTGCAACCCAACCTCGACTCCAGCTGAGCCCAAATTACAACTGTCGAAAGATTCAGATAAAGATGATGTCGACCCAACCCAATACAAAAGACTTATTGGGTCACTTCGATAACTTTGCCACACAAGGCCTGACTTAGCATACAGTGTAGGTATGGTGAGTAGGTTCATGCAGAAGCCAAAGGTATCACATCTAGCAGCGGAGAAGAGGATACTAAGGTATCTGAAAGGAACTCTCGACTATGACATTTTGTTTCCTACAGCTGATGAAGGAAAATAGTGCAAATTAGTGGGATACACCGACTCAAGTTGGTGTAGTGATGTCGAGGATCGAAAATCCACAGCTGGCTATGTGTTTATGCTAGGTGGTGCGCCAGTTGCTTGGAGTTCGAGAAAAGAGTCTGTAGTGGTATTATCATCGTGCAAGGCAGAATACATAGCTGCTTCTCTTTGTGCATGTCAAGCAACATGGATGGTGAATCTGGTCGAAGAGATAACAACGAAGAGTCATGGAGCAATTACCATGAAGATTGACAGCATGTCAACTATCAATCTGGAGAAGAATCCGATAGCACATGGTCGAAGCAAGCACATCGAGATGAGGTTCCATTATCTTCGAGAGCAGATAGAAAATGGGAAGATGAATGTGAAATACTACAAAACTGAGAATCAGATTGTAGACATCATGACGAATGGAGTGCATGTCGAATTGTTTAGAAGACTAAGAGCTATGATGAACGTAGATAGCTTAGACATAATGAATTAGGTGGTGTGTTGAATTGTAATTCCTTGTGTCGAAGCAGGTTGCTCGATGGAGTAAGGAATTGTCAAACCACCTATGCCTATTTTAGTAGTGTTAGCTATTTTGGACTTTTATAACTTTGGGCTTTTATAGTTTTGGGCATTGGTTTGAGGTCCAAGTTAACCTAAATCTATAAATAGAGGGAGTAACCCTTATTTTTGAAACAAATGTGAATAGAGTATTCACAACACTTGTAATTCACAGTATTTTGTAGTGACAAAGTGAATTAGAAGTTTTTCATAGTTTGTGGGCAGAGAAGAGAAACTCTGCAGAATTTTATTACTCTTCTCCTTCATTGTTCTTTACTTTATTTATTTCTCCATTGTTCTTATCTGTTCGTTGTTATTGTGTGGGTAATAACAATCTTATTCATCAAGATTGGTTGAAATTCTCCATAGACTTTAGGGGATTTCCAATAAAAATATAGACAAATTATCTTAAATGAGAGGAACGACCAAATATAAATCTTATAAAATGTTTTTGCTAGAAGTTAATGTTCCTCGCAAATGTTATCATTGTGAATATTTTTTTTCCATAGTGAGAGGTTTACTCTCACCTATTTTTTTTTAATGATTGAACTCAAATTACTTTAGGTAATTTTTTCACACCAGTTCTATGTTGTAATTTGTAGTGATTATGACCGTTGATCCTCAAATTAGATAATTGCAATTTTCATATTTTATTTTATGCGTTAAACTATATCACCCACAAATTTAAATCGGACTTTTTCAAATTAAAGCATCGTACTTTAATTGGAGAAAATTTATTTTCATTGATTATTTCAACCTGTCCATACTCTTAGTCTTTTCCAATTTAGGATGTGATAACAACACTTGATTTTTTTCATTAATTACTTTATCCTCTAAAATAAACAGTTTAAAATCTCACATAAAGGGATAGAGAAAATTAATCTTGACGATATAGTCAAGATTATTTTAACTCAAAATTTAGAATTTAGATTCTACACGGCTAGAACATCGATAAATATTTGATCAAAATAAAAAAATTTAAACAAAATTATATTTTAATTTTAATACTTAAAAATACTAAAATTAATAAAATAAATATCGATATTCTAACAATGTGAATGTGATGAATATTTCTAAATTTTTCATAAAACTAAATCCCTTATCTACATAAATATTTCATGATATGTATCTATGCCATATCAAAACTCAAAAAATCAAATTGAAATTGTCCATTGAATGGCTCCAATGAGGATCTAAAATTGTAATCATCCTCTAACTTCATCCAAGTAGAGCTTTCATGCAGATATGCTTCACTGGAATTATCATCACTACTCCATTGTTGATGAGTTGAACTTTTTTTCATGATTTGAACATCATCAACATGAACACAATCATTAAACTCCACAAACATATCAGCAACGTTAGAATCTTGACCAGTGAGTTCTTGCACAAGTGCTCTAAAATTTGAAGCACTAGTTTTCACCTTCATAGGACTTGAAATATAAGTAACCTTTACCTCTTTTGTGTTCTTTTTGCTCTGTCTTTTCCCCTTCATCGTCACATGGTTGTTAACACCAAGCATGTTTATCTCACTTTTCATCATCAAAAAATATATATATATATATATATATTAGTGTTTATGATTGTTTGATGAGTATATGAGTATATGATGATATTATGATTAATAAAATACAAGTTGGGTTAGTATTTATATATAAAGGGTATGATGAAACAAAAGGGTGATGTAAAGTCAAAGTAAATTTCCTAGAATGAGATTATTATATTAGTTTGATGAAAGCAATTGATAGTGGAAAAGGAAATTGGTTAGAAACTGCCTTGGTTCGGAAGATTCTATTGAGAGTGCTTTTTAGAGAAACATTTAAATTAATATAATATATAGTGATATTTTATGTTATGGTGATTCTAGTGGTTTTGGTTCAATGAACTTTTTGGTCAGTTGAGCAGCCATACATGACTTGGAATCTAAAATCTAGATAGATGTCATTTTTGTCATAAAAGGATATAATGTTAATTTTCTCTTAAATATGTTTGTAGTCTTGGTATTTAATTTTTTTAGGACATATTTGCTATAGATTTTTAAAAATGATTTATATTTATATTTTTTTAAATGAATTTTATGATAATCATTTTAAAAATAATAAAAACTTTTTTTTTATAAATTAAAAGACTAATGTTACAATAGAAAAAAATATTAAAAATTAAAACATAGTCAAAATTTAATGTTTTTTGAAAGAGATATATATATCAAAGTATTTTTTTAAAAATATTTTATATTTAAAATAGCTATTTAAATAATTATTTAAATTTTTGTTATACAAAAAAGTTATGATAAAATATTTAGAATAATAATTTCTGAAAATTATTAAAAACAATTCTTTTAATTTGTTTTTTTTAATATTTATAAACTTTTTTTAACTAACAATTGTTGCTTGTTATTTAGAGGATATTTGTTTTAAAAACTTTAACTTTTTTGTTGTACAATTTATATCAAAATTATTTTTTTATTTTACACAATTTTCACTCAAGTTAATAATTATTGTTATTAATATTTTAGTTTTTTCTACATTATTATTATTATTATTATTATTATTATTATTATTATTATTATTATTATTATTTAGTTACTTTAAATAACTTAATTAATCATTTGACACCCAATTGGCTTCCGGACAGATCCGAAAAACTGTTAAACAAATGTTCAAAATATTATCATAAATATGATTGGTTGTGTTTCACAATGAGTGGTACACTTCCTTATTTTATACATGATAGGAAAAGACTATAAAAAGATAGTGATGATAACTTTTTTTTCCAACGATCTTTATGAAATATAAGTCTATTTATCATTAGCATAACTATAAAATCGAAAATATATGATATTAAATTCATTAACACAATCGAAACAAATTAGGTAGGTTGGTTGAAATTTTCACTCCAGAATACTCTTATGGTGATGTATAATTCCTTAATGCATTGTAATGGAGAGGTGTATAGAGTAACATTATTTTTTCTTTTTCTAAAGAGAATTTTTAGTTAAGAGTTTTTTTTCTTCTTCCAGTCTCGTTTACAGGTTTTATAGTGAAAGGTCTAAGAGCGACATAAAGATAAGAGTGTATGAAATAGTTGATTTCTCCTTTGATCAATAATAGATGATTTCATTCTCCAAACACGTTGATCATCATCTAATTAGATCTAATGGTCGCGCGTACAATGCGTCTTATCTCACGCGGATAATTTTAACTACTTAGGCACTCGCACTTTATGAAGAGGAAAGTTTGTCATTTTAGATATTCACAGTTATTCTCACTTTCAGAGTACTTCTTATTCTATCACTGATTTGGATGTTGAAGTGTCAACCTTCCAGACTAGCTCTGTCTCCTATGCACTAGAAACTTGTTTCATTGATCCAAGATCTTATCATACTGTCTCACAAATCATTTATCGTTCTGAAATGAAGTTGTGGTGCCGCTTATTGGAATCAAATTCTAATTCCTATGAATTGCACAGAGAACAACTATTTTCCATCGCAGATCCAAATCTTCGATTCTTTCCTTGTGAACACGGATCTCTTCCCAAACAATCAGATACTGAGCTCGTGAAGCTATGGTGAATTTGGAAATCATTTGATCTGTCAAACCCGTTGTTAGAGCTAGCAAGACTCTTTGGACATGTGACTCCACACACAATAGGGAGATTGGATGAATTGTGGAGGTTTGAAAAATATTTATTGAAAACAAAATCATTTGGAAAATCAAAGTTTTAAAATGTTTCAAGTAACAAACAAGAAAACAAGCAACATAAAATAAAGAGATTGAAAACCAAATGATAGAAAATAAAGTCAAGAAATAAGGGAAGAGAGAAACACTAAAGATTTATACAGCTTCATCTTAATAATTTGGTCTAGTTATGTCCCCAAGAATTATTCTTAAGAATATTCACTAATCTTGAGAGCTTTTAGAATGATGTTCCCACGAATCTCCTTATACAAGGAAATGAATTTAAATACTAACTTCCAACCAAACAACGAACATAGTTTAGAATGACTATCCTTCAAACCAAACAAATAATCTTCACGGTTTTATCTCAAACAAAGATGGAGTTTTATGTTGGCAATCCTCTGAATCGAACAAGAGTTTTATAGGGCCGACCTTCGAACTGAGATGAGATTTTAAACAGGCTAATCTCGAACCATCTAAGCTTTTACACAAGGTGAACTCAAGAACCAACGTAAGATTTTATACAAGTTAATCTCAAACCAAATGAGCTTTTACACAAGCTAGGCTCAGGAACATATATGGAGATTTTACTGGCTGATCTTCACTTATACACAAAAATACTCTCAAAGCATTGAGGCAAAATATATGTGAGAAAAATGAGAGATTTATAAAAAAAAGATTAGAGAGTAAGAAAGTGAGATCAAAGTTCGTTTTTTGGATGAAATGAAATGATAGAAAAACTCTCAATCTATAGGTTAGATTGTGATTCAAAATTGGAAACAATACACGAGCAAAATGAAAATCATAATCAATACTACGGAAAACACATATAATGACGGTTACAAAACACATATAATGGCGATTACAAAATACATATAATGACAGTTTCATATCCGTTGTTAGGTAGTGCGTGATTGTATGTATGGTGGTTTCCACAAGGGGTGTGCGACCGTTGTTATAAGCAATGTAGTGTGCTACCTATCACAACAGTTCTAATAAATGACCGTTGTGATATATATTAAAGTATGAGTTTGAAACCCAATAACAACAACAGTTTATTTAGAAATAATTTACATTTCACCACGATTACAAAAATAACCGTTGTGAAAAATACCTGTAGTTTATTATAAAATATATAGATTGTCTGTTCTTTCTTACATCTCACTAAACATATACAACCATAAAACTTGATGTAGAAGATAATAATTTGAAAAATTAAATTATTCTTGAAAAACAACTTAAACGAACCACTATTTTTCAAATTTCATTCATAGTGTAATTCATATATTGCTTCTTAACACATAGTATTTGATTCAATGTCCAAAATTCTTCAAAGCAACAGTTCATTCATAGTTTATTTTGAAAAACATCAATATATTGACTAATTCGGGATCATCATCATCATTATTTTAATCAATGATGAAGATTATTATGATGACAACGATGAAGATGATCCAACTTCTCAATAAATTTGTTGTTTCGCAATATAAATTAATAGAGAACGAACAATTGCTTTGAAGAACCTGGGGCAATAAACCAAGTTCTACGCGTTAAAGAGCGATATAGATGAATTACGAGATGGATGCAATTCAAAAATCATGTTTAATCTAAATTGCATTTCAAATATAACTTAATTTTCAAATTATTATTTTCTAAATCACTTTAAATTAATGCATGTTCAATGAAGGGAGTGAAACAAATAATCTACATACATTACAATAAACTAAACAACAACATATACATCAACAAAACGACAACAACATACCTTTTATTGAAAAGATTAGTGGAGTGATATGAAGTTGATCTACTTTATGTTTCCATGAAGAAAAAGTATAAGGCGGATAAAACTTCTAAAATTGATTCATACTTCTTGTACTATTTCTCCATAGCAAAATAAAGCATTTATGAATGTAGCACCTCAAATTTGCCCCCCTCATTCATGCATTCATTTTTAGGTCATTTAACATTTCATATTGCATTTCATCATGTCAATCAGAATTAGATCCAAGAAGCTTGAATATCATCCAAGACACTTTGTGGTTTCTATCTGGGTGAGCAGTCAACACAAGGGAATGACTTGAGTTACTTCCAACATGTTCAAATGGGGTCTATTCATCATTCGACATACTACTCTTTAAGGAACAAAGGTCCAGCGCACAGGTTACAAATTTGGAAAGATGACTTGAACTGTCATACTCGCTAGGTGAGCAGAATGGTTCGCCTAGCGAGCCACCAGAGTCTGAACTGTCATGCTCGCTAGGCGAGCAGATTTTTCGCTAGGCGAAGCCTACGCATTTTGAAAGAAAAAAAAATATAACAGAAAGGATTTTGGACTTGGACTCTCTCATTTGAGCCCACAAAGCCACGAAAATCAGAGTATAAATTCTGAAAATTTCATTGAGCCAAAGCCTATTCTATTCCTGTTACCCTAGAAGAAAAAAGGAGAGAGATTCTAATTAATTCAGAGCAGCCTCCAGAGACTGAAGGGATCACCTCTACCAATTCCATCTCATATAAACCCTAAGATTGTTCTGCAAACCCAACGGTGCAATTCAATTTCATTCGATCTCTCCAATCAGGTTTGCCTTATTCCCATTACTTTACGCTTTTAATTTGAAATTCCTAAAGCATGAGGTATTATGGTTGAATCCGGGAGAGTGGGTATAGTTAGGTTTCACATGTGGGTTTAGATATGCATGAATGTGTAAAACAATGCCTTGAATGTTTGACCACTTAATTTCTGAAATCGTACTGTTATCCATGGAAAATCCAGAACCCGCAGGCATTCGCTAGCCGCATCGCTAGGCGAGCCTGCAGCGAAGCTTCGCTAAGCCTTCGCTAGGCGAAGCAGTAGCAATCGCGACAGTAGCTGATTTTTTCTATTTGCTCTCCAATCTGTTTCACGCTTTATTATGACATGCTTTCTATTGCCTCCGGGCACATGTTTTAGTATATATGTCACGTCTTGATGTGTGGATCCTTACCCTCTGACTTTGAGTTTTGATACCCTTTTGATGCATTTGTTTGATAAGAGGTCTAGGCCTCCTACCCTTTGTTGCTTCTTGTGAGCTTTTTGTGAACTTTAATGGCATGACCCATGTGGTTATATTCTGATTTGGTGCAACTCTTGATTGCACCCCATCTTGTTATTCTAACCTGTTTGTTGAGTTTTTGTGAGGGCTCATATGACTCTTGAAGAGATAGCTTGCTTGGTATTCCACTTTATTTGTGGGATACCATCTGGAGATTTATTCCGATTACCTTGCTGACCTGTTTTCTTTGATGGTACCAGCTTGAGAGATCACCGGGTTTCTTGCTTCTTTAGTTGTTATTACTTCGGATTTTTATCCGTGTGGTAGATCTCTTGATCCCTTTATCTTCCCCGCATTTTACCGCTTTCTTAGCTGGAAGACCTCGATAGGAGGCAATGTTTTTGTGTGTTTACTTTTGCGCCCAAAGACCTCCAAGAAGAGGCACCAGTGCTAAAGACCTCCATGAAGAGGCAATTGACAGATAAAAGGGATTAGTAGTCAATTCCCCGTTATTCAGTGTGTCGTTCTTTATGCTCGCACTACGTGTCGATGCTTCAGAACAAAGGCCCAAGATCTTTTGTCCGGTGAGTCAGTGGAGAGGGTTCCACCTTTCTGAATCCCCACTTTTTTTCATGAACTCACCCTGTCCAGGGTTAAGAGCTATGAGGTCTTATCCTCATTACCCTTTTGATCTGCTCACCCTGACGTTCAGTGTCAGTGGTTAAGAGCCCATTTGATTACCTTTCCATGGCTTGTTTGTCGAGGTTGATATGACCCCTCTTGACTAAAGCCCTACCCATGTATGTTGAGCCCCCTTGTTGGCGTGTTTACTTTATGCATGTTTGTTTTGTATGGTGTGATCGTCTCCCCATAGGATTGTTAGGCTTCGTATAGTCTCCCGTTTGCATGTCAATTAAGGTAGCACGGTTCCTTCGTCTAGGACTTCCTTTTTGCATGAGCATTCCTAAAACACAAACAAACTCATTGATTTTTCTTCTCCTAAGAACACGTTAACTCCTTCTACTACAGGCGAATAAGTCTCCAAAGGTCGAGCATCCGGTAGATTGCGTAGTAACGTCGTTCATCTAAAACACAAAACAAACAAAAATAGGTTAGCCGAACTACGACTTGCTCTGATTCTCATTTCAGATGAGATACGTAGGCATAAGACGCGATGTCTTAGCGAGCACACTCCTCTTTAACCCATAGGTAGCCGAGCTACGAAGACTCTGATTCTCATATTCAGATGAGATACGTATGCAGTGGATGCGACATCCGTGCGAGTCATTTTCTTTTAACCCCTCTTTTAGTAAATAATACATTAGATAAACCCACACCCTTTAGACAAGAACAACAAGAGTGGATCCCGTAGAGTACTACGGATGCGTAGGGGTGCTAATACCTTCCCTTCATATAATCGACTCCCGAACCCAAGATTTGGTTGCGAGACCTTGTCTTTTCCTTTCCTTTTTCCCGGTTTACTTCGAGCGTTTCCTTTCCCTCCTTTGGGATAAATAATGCACGGTGGCGACTCTTCTGTCATTGCTTTTTTCGCCGGTTGTTTTTTTCGCATTCCTTTTTTTAGGTTGCGACAATGAACCACACTCATAATATGAGTTAACCTGTTTTGAAAACATAAACTAACATTAATATTATAACATAACAAGCAACAACAAAGCATTAAGCAAGTAAATCATGTCACAACAAAAAACGACATGTTAACATAAATAAGCAGTACATTGTAACATAACAAGCAACAACCCACAACATAAGTACCATTAACATTGTAACATAACAATCAACAATAACCAGCAGTATATTATTAACTCAAAAAGGAAGTAAATCATGCGATGACAAAAAGCAGCATGTTAACAACAACTACAACAACTACCCACAACAAATCAAAAACTTTTCAACAACAACTACAACTAACAACAAATCATGTAAAAAAACAAGGTCTTCAATAAGTTCATTCATAATAACTTCTACCTTCTTCATCTTTTCAGGGTTAAGATTCTTGAAATGAATCTTCTTATATCATGTTCCATAAGATTCAACAATAACTCCATCATATGAATAACCTCTTTTGTAACCTGAATCTCGTGAATAAGTCTGTTGCTCCCACTATTCATGATGTGAGAAGGATCTGAAATCGGAAATTACAATAACAACAACAACAACATACAACAGCATAAAACTACAACAAAATACAAGAAAAAAAAACATAAACTATCAAACAAGGAAGAAGAAGAATACCTTTATGTATGAAGCGATAACTAATGACGAAGAAGAGAGAAAAAGTGTTTTAGGGTGTTTCTATGATAGATACGGCGATATTGTCAAGAAGCGAGAGCTAATTCGCTTATATTATAAATAAGTATACAATTTCACCATGGTTGTTTGAAAAACCCGTGATGAAATGTAAGGACTTTCACAACGGTTCTCACTATCAACCGTGATGAAAGGTATTTCAATTTTAATTTATATATTATAATTATAAGGACAACATCAATTGTAATGAAAAAGTAGAAAATTGTTGGAGTTAGGATTCAAACCTTGTCATTCCGTAAATGTATAATCACGGTTTATTAGTTTGACCATAGTGTAATATATTTTTCGTAAACATAAATAAAAAAAATGCGTCCATAATTGAGTTATTACTGTAACACCCCGATAAAAATATGATAATTATTTAATTTAAGTTAATAGTATATTTATTAATTTAATTAAATAATTGGATTATTATTGGAATATAAAGTTGGAATCAGTAAAAAGTCCCATTTTGGTAAAAAGGGTTTTTTTCACGTGAAAAGGGAGAAGCGACAGAAAAGTGGAAAAGGGCAAAAAGGAAGAGCAAGAGAACAAGGGTTAAAGAAAAGGAAAAGCTTGAAGCTAAAGGATTGCCGGATTAACTCAGGTAAGGGGGGTTTATCGTCGTTTAATGGGTATTATGGGTTAACATGTAATGGGTAGTAATAAACCATTGAATCGACTCTAATTAGGATGATGCATGCTGAAAATGGTGAACTTATGGATGAATGAGATATGGGTTATAATTGAAGAAAATTCGTAGGAATTAGATGTAATGAGGTTAGAAATTATGAAATTGAATGGGTATGATCTGTATTAGATAATATGAACGAATGTTGTGTAAAAATTGGACTGTGGAAGGTTGGGATTGAGAAATCTCGTAGCAGAGAAAAACCCATCGCAGATCTGAAATTTTGGTTCTGGTCATACGCGTATGACACTAGGCCATACGCGTATGAGATGGCTTGGAGGGGAGGAGATTGGCGCTGATACGCGCCATACGCGTGTATTACGCGTAGCCTATGAGTGGTACGCGTATGGGGTGAGGCCATACGCGTATGGATGAAGAAGATGATGATTCTAACGTAGTTTTGTCTCTGTTAGTACGCGTATGGGAGAGGTGGTACGCGTAGGATACACGTATGAGACATGCAATACGCGTATGGGTTGGCTAGGAAATGGGCCATACGCGTATGGGCATGAGGCATACGCGTATGGGCAGAAGTGGGATTTTTCTGAGCTGTTGTTGTGCAGTTTTTGGTCGTTTCAGCTGAGTGATGTAAATTAGCTGATGTATGATATAGTAGGGATCATTTCCCGTTGTTTGAGCAGTATAGGTATTAGTAGAGTGTGCTAATACTGTGATTTATTATTTGGCATGATATGATATGATTCTGTGATAAATACGCTGATGATGTATGATGGTATGCATAATGCTGTGAATGTATCTGTTATGTATGCAATTGTGAATGGACTGTTTATGGCTTAGAGTGTGAGCATATGTCTATCTTGGATTGTTGTTGATGTTTGCATGCTAAGTGATTTAGCGTGTATATCATGACCTTTATGGTGGTAGCTAATTCCCATGGTGAGGAATTAGTGAGTGAGTTGTTGTGGATTGTTGTTGATGTTTGCATGCTAGGTGATTTAGCGTGCATAGCATGGCCTTTATGGTGGTAGCTAATTCCCATGGTGAGGAATTAGTGAGTGAGTCACTAGGTCTCAAATGAGTGGGACTAGTGAGCTTGGTAGCCGTATCTGGGTTTGATCGGTGAGGTTGAACTACGTGTTCACGAATAGTCGGTACCGCATGCATGGAGTCTCATTGCATAATGTATGTATGGCGTATAATATGAATGGATGTATTCCAATATTATACGTGTGTTTTGTGTTGGAGTGAGTATGATTATGATTATGATTTGATGTGGCCGTTGCTGAATGTGTGATATGATTAGGGTGATGAAATGTGTTAATTTACTTAGCATTACATGATATTTTATAATGCTTGTTATATCGATTGAGGAACTCACCCTTACAACTATGTTTCAGGTAACGAGCAGTGATTGAGTAGAAGCTAGTGCTTGAAGTCTAGTGTAGTTCCTTAGTGGGTCATGCTCTGGTATATGGAACATCGGGACGGGATGTTTTACCTTGTTTTCATTTGGTTGTTGAATAATTTTACATGTAATGTGTTACATGGTTTGCATATCCGCTGCGAATTGTGCAATATTTTATTTTGATTAATAAATGAGCATGACAAACTATTTTGGTGAATGGTGTGAAGTGTCAAGTGTGACACCCTTAATTGCATATCTACTCTGATTTATATTTTGTTGTTTTAATTTAAATTTGGGGTATTTTAGAAGGGTGTTACAATTACCACAGTTAACAAACAGACTGTTGTAGTTTAGCCTCAAATCCCATTGTGTGGATTGGGCCAGTAGCTCATTTCGGGGTGATGTAATTAGTGAGTCATTATCGGAGGTGATGGTAACAAATTGGTGGCTTTGATCCTAGGAGGAGAGTATCAAAGCAGTGAACCTGAGTGTAACATATTATTACCACATGCATTTAGTCGAGTTGTTGAGTCTCATTGCATTATATATTGGTTGCATTTGTTATTGTGTTGGATGGTTATTATGTTGTTGTTATATTAGATGACTGTTATGTTGTTATCCTGTTTGGATAGTTGTTATGTTGTTGTTCTGTATGGATAGTTGTGATGTTGCTATTATGTGTGGATAACTGTTATGTGGATTATGTGGAATTGTGTTGTGGAATAGGTTATGTGCATGTGATATCTCACCCCCTTCCTTTATATAATTATGATATTTCACCCCTTCTGTTTGAATGTTGCCTCCACGTGAGTAACATGCAGATCATCCGCAGTAGGAGCTCAAATGTGAGTGGAAGATGAAGTCTTCCATTTTATTTTAGTGTCAACATCTGGTATAATGTGTAACATCGGGGTATTTAGAACGATGTATCTTTCGTTATGTTTTAACATTTCTTATAATGACATGTTATGTTGATGTTGGATATGCGAGTTAACTGTTTGTTATTGTTGTTTCGCTGCTATTTAATAAAAGTTAACATTCATACATGTAGTTATTACTACTATTTTTATAATTGTCAGTTGATTATATGTTGTAGTGTAGCATCCTAAATTGCATGTTGAATTGTTTTACTCTGATACATATTTTAAATTTATGGGGGGGGGGGGATTTAGGGTGTTACACCTACGTCTCATAATAGAACCTTCAGGATTGAACTTAATGTGATGGAGCACAAGTGCCTTGCAACTGCAGCTAGTAGGGATGAATGGATACGACACTATAAACTTGGTCATCTCAATTTCGAAGACATTGGAGATTTGAAAAAAGGAAATATGGTTTCAGGGTTACCAGAAATCGACATTCCAAATGAAGTGTGTGAAGAATGTGTGCAGGCGAAGCAACACAAGAACAACTTCAACAAATATGCAGGAAGCAGGTCGAAGAAAATTCTTGAAGTCATATACTCTGATGTGTGTGGTCCTATCCATGTGGACTCGATCGGAGGTAACAAATACTTTGTCACATTTATAGATGATTTCGATCGAAAACTATGGACTTACCTGATCAAGAAGAAAAATGAAGTGATCGGGGTATTTGTCAAGTTTAAATCTATGATCGAAAGACAAAATGGTCGAAAGCTCAAGATTCCGTGGACTGATGGTAGTGGAGAGTATGTGTCTAAAGACTTCGATAAACTATGTGAGAAAGAAGGGATTGTGCATGAGGTGGTGCCACCCTACACTCCACAGCAGAATGGAACGGTAGAAAGGAATAATAGAACCATCATGAACATGGTGAGAAGTATGTTAAAAGGAAAGCATCTACCCAAATGATTATGGGGAGAAGCTATGTTGACAACAACATTGAACAAATGCCCAACGAAGAAGCTAGAAGGAATTACGCCAGAAGAATGTTGGTCTGGTGTCAAGCCTAGCTTGACTGATCTGAAAGTATTTGGATCTATAGCACATAGACATGTGCCAGATCAGTTGAGAAGAAAACTTGATTACAAGTCGAGTCAGATGATCCTAATAGGATATCATTCAACTGAAGGTTACAAGTTTTTCGACCCAGTAAACAAGCAAGTAGTGATTAGCAGGGACATGATCATATATGAGCTTAAGGAATGGGATTGGACTAAAAATATAAAGAACGATTCAGTGAGAATCTTATGTCAAGAACCAGCAATTGAATTCGAAAGAGAAGTTCGACAGGAAGAAGCCAGAGGTCAAGAAAGCACAAGAAGACCTCAAAGAACAAGACACATGCCTGCAAGGGTGCAAGAATGTGTGATTACATCAGATGATATGGTCAATGATGAAGGTGAGCTGGTAGACTATGCTTTCTATGCATATGTCGAACCAATCAATGCAACTGAGGCATTGGAGGATTCGATGTGGTTGAAAGCAATGAATGAGGAACTGAAGTCCATCGAAGACAACAACACCTAGTCACCTGTCAAATTTCCTTAAGGCAAGAAGAAAATCAATGTGAAATGGGCATACAAGGTAAAGTTGAATCACAAATGTGGAGTAACTCGACACAAGGCAAGACTTGTGGCGAAAGGATTTCTTCATAAGGAAGAAAACGACTTCGATGAAGTTTTTGCACTTGTTGCTAGGATTGAAATAATTAGGTGGTTGTTGGTTTAGCAAACATGAAAAACTGGCACACATGTCAGATGAATGTAAAATGTGCATTCCTGAATGACCCTTTAGATGAAGAAATGTATGTTGCACAACCAACTGGGTTTGTGAAACAAGGCGAAGAAACAAAGGTATACAGGTTGAGTAAAGCCTTGTATGGACTTAAGCAAGCTCCAAGAGCTTGGAATAAGAAGATAAATAGTTTCCCAAGGGAAAATGAACTTGTGAAGTGCACAAGTGAGCATGGAGTATATGTAAGAAGAAGTAATAATGAATTTCTCATACTATATCTCTATATCGATGACCTCTTGATAACATGAAGTTGCAAGAAGGAGATCGAAGATTTCAAACATGACCTAAGTGAGGAGTTTGAAATGTCAGACTCGGGAAATCTCTCATATTTCCTTGGCATTGAATTCTACAAGAGTGGTAGAGGTTTGATTATGCACCAAAGAAGATATGCAGGCAAAATACTCAAGAGATTTGAGATGCAAGATTGAAACCCAACTTCGACTCCAGCAGAGCCCATATTGCAACTGTCAAAAGTTACAGAAGAAGATGATGCCGATCCAACAAAGTACATAAGACTCATTGGAATACTCTGATATCATTGCCACACAAGGCCTGATCTAGCATACAATATGGGTATGGTGAGCAGATTCATGCAAAAGCCAAAGGTATCACACCTAGCAGCGACGAAGAGGATACTAAGGTATCTAAAAGGAACTCTCGACTATGGAATTTTGTTTACTGCAGTTGATGAAGGAAAATAATGCAAGTTAGTGGGATACACTGATTCAAGTTGGTGTAGTGATGGTGAGGATAGAAAATCCACAGCTGGCTACGTGTTTATGGTAGGTGGTGCACCAGTTGCTTGGAAATCAAGAAAGGAACCAGTAGTAGCATTATCGTCGTGTGAAGCATATTACATAGTTGCTTCTCTCTGTGCATGTCAAGCAACATGGATAGTGAATCTAGTCGAATAGATTACAGGGAAGAATCATGGAGCAATTACCACGAAGATCGACAACATGTCTACTATTAATCTAACGAAGAATTCGATAGCACATGGACGAAGCAAGCACATCGAAGTGAGGTTCCACTATCTTCGAGAGCAGGTAGCAGAAACGAAGATGAACTTGGAACACTGTAGAACTAAGAATCAGATTGCAGATATCATGACGAAAGGAGTGCAGGTCAAAGTCTTTAAGAAGTTAAGATCTATGATGAATGTAGATAGCCTAGACATAATTAATTATGTGGTGCATTGAATTGTAATTCCTTGTGTCAAAGCAGGTAGTTCTCTATAGAAACAAGGATGTATCGAAATATGTAGTGTGCGTCGAGTTGTATTAGATGTCGAAGTGTCGAAGCAAGTTGCTTGACACAAGATTTCAACTTAGACCAAAATAGGTATTTTGCACCTTTGTAATTTTTGGGCTTTAGTTTAGGGAGCAAGCAAACTCAAATATAAATAGAGGGTTTAACCCATATTTTAATAGCAATCTTGTAATCACTTGCAGTTGCAAAATTAACGAGATTTTCCACAGGCTGTGGGCAGAGAGAGACTCTGCAGAAATTATCTTCTTCCCCAATTTTCGTCAAACCCTAATCTTCTTTCTTATTCAATTTTTTTTCTTATTTTCATCATCATTGTGCAGCGATACAATTTTGCAACCAAGGTTGGTTGATTCACTCGAATGAAGAGTGAAGAACAAGAGGAAATTTGATCGGTTGATTGAATTTTGTTCATCAAGATTGATTCAGAATTACTCAAAATTTTGGATTTAATTCCAATAATTTAAAGATAATATATGGAAAAGTAAGCTATATATTATTGATGTAATCATTTTACTAATATATGTTCTTAATGACAAATATTATTTTTAAATTAATGAGTAAATCTTAATATATTTTTTTTAAATGAAAATAATTTTTTTTATCCAAATATTTTTAATAAATAATGTCAAAACAAAAATAATATTACATACACAAAAATATATGATTCATCTAAATATTTTTATATATAAAAAAATATATTTATAATCCGTATATAAATCAAAAAATATCTTTCTCTTAAAAATAATAAACTCTTTTGATAAAGTAATATTTTTATTATATTTAAAAAATAAATACGTGTAACGCATCAATGCTCATACAAACGCACGAATACCACATTAGTTTTATCGATAAACTAACATGCATTCAACATTTTATTATGAATAAAATGATTTTAACTTTTTTCCATAAAAAAAAAGTAAATAATATGGTTGTTATTTACTCAATTTGTTAAACTTTTTTATTTCATTGAGAATATCTATTTTAAATAAATAAATAAATAAACTTAAAATGAAATGATTGAATAATTTTTATAAACACTCGCCAAAATTTGATTTAACTGTTAATTGATTTAATTCTAAGCCTCCACAAGTAGTTGTCATACTTGGGTGGTCGACATTTTTTTAATAAATATAATCTTAAACTAACCTGTTAATTAGTTGATAGTTTACGTAATCTATTGTTATCGTTAATTTCATTTCAGCAATAATTGTATTTATAGGTACATCCCTCCTTTGTATATCTCACAAATTTTCAACAATCACCATTGATTTGGTTTTGTCTTTTTCCCTTCAACCAAGGGCCAAATCAATCCCCTAAGAAGAGGTGGCTTGTGACATACCTAAAATTTTGTTATTTATTTATTAAGAGTAAATTATATTATTTAGTAATGTGTGGATGATTACACATCGATAAAAAATATTTAGAACAATTTAGAAATTATTTTTAAGATTGTAAACGATTAATTTGATAAATTAATCGATTATGTAAATTTAATCTATTAATATTAGAGATAAACCAAACCTTTTGTTTTTACTCAATTAAATCCATTAATTAATTAATGCTTTAAAATAATTTATTAATGTTATTTTTTTTAATAAAAATGATTTATTAAATAAAAAAAAGAAAATATTTTAGGACATAAAATCTAGCCCATCAAAAAGTTACAAAAACGATAGTTGAACATGTTCAATCTATCTTTCAAACAACTTTTAAAAATACAAGTAGAAAGTGAATTTCACAAAATGTCATAATTAAAAAAGGGTATTGATTAATCAACAAATTTTATAAAATGACGTCAATCAAATATAATAGCGCTACAGTAGACCTTCACTGAAGGATCCTAGTAGTCCAAAGAGGACATTTATGATGGACTTTCATTGAAAGATCCATGGACTTTCATTGAAGGATCCTTGTCGTCATAAGATATAATCTACGCTGGATCATTGCTACCAAAAAAGACACTCTACCTTAGAACTTCAAAGAAATATCCTTGCCGCCCTAAGAGGAAATCTACATTAAACGTTCAATGAAGGTTCCTTGTCGCCCTAAGAGGCAATCTACGTTACATTTACTGAAGGATCATTGTCGCCCTGAAAGGCTATTTATTTTGTAACTTCACTGAAGGATCATTGTCGCCCTGAAAGGCTATTTATTTTGTAACTTCACTGAAGGATCATTGTCGCCCAAAGAGGCAATCTATGTTGGACTTTCATTGAACAATGATTGCCTCCTTAAGAGGCAACCTACATTGAACCTTCTTTAAAGGACCCTTGTCGTCCAAATGAGCAATATACGTTGAACCTTCACTTAAGGATTCTTACCGCCCAAAGAGACTATGTACGTTGGACTTTCACTGAAGGATCATTGATGCTCATAGAGGCTATCTACGTCAAACCTTTAGTGAAAGATCCTTATTGCCCAAAGAGGCTATTTACCATGGGCCTTCACACCGAAGGATCCCTCGTCCAATAAGATATTAATGGCATACTTATACAAATAACAAAGGATAAGAAACCTCATACATGAAACAAAGAGAAATGCATTAATAATAAGTCCTAAAGGGTGTGTTACAAAAAATAATGAAGGGAACAATTACAAGAAAGCCACAAGGGTCACAATTACAAGAAAAAATAAAACCATACAAGCAGCTTAGTGGCCTTCCTCTTCGACTCGCCCGTCATCCTTGCCAGGGGACCCTTCATTCTTCTCAGAAGTAGCCTCCGCTTCGTGAGAAGGAATCTCCATAGAGGCAAGAGCATCCTCCTCCTCATCCAACAACCAGACATCCTTGATCACCTTAAACATATCAAGTTGGTTCATGTTTAGGTCGAGATGCAAAAATGACACATGTTCTTTGGCACGCGTGAAGTCTTTGTCAGAAGTATCAATCGATTATCTTGACATTCCAATAACCCGCCTTTCAACTTTTCTCTTGAAAAAAAATGGTCTCATTCATCTTAGTCTCAACTTGAGAGAACTTCTTGCCTGATTCATTGGCATCTTTTTGCGCCTTCTAAGGGCCGACTTCAGCTTCGCCTTAGAACGCGGAGACTCGTCATGCTATTTGGTGACAATCTTCAGGAACTTCAACTATTGAATCAACGCCTCCCCCACACTATACAAGTCAGCCTTCAATTCATCGTTAAAGATATCAATTTGATCATGATTATTGAAGAGCGCACACTCCAACTTTAGTAAAAAAAATATCACTAAAGTAGCAAGCAAGGGCCACAAAGTGGCTCACAACTTAGTTAGCATAGTTAGCAGATATCTAATTCAATTAGTTTTATAAAAACTAGTTTAAAATAGATAAATAAGGTCGGATATTTATTCTATAGTTTACTCTTAAATAAAATGACATATTCAAACTCTCAAAATCTAAATAAGTATGATTCCGATATCACTATATTTCATTAAATATTCTCCAATTTACATGTTCATGTCAAAATATTTATATTTCTTTACAATTTATCATCAAAAGACTATGAACAATCATTTTAAAAAAAAAAAATACAAATAAATGAGACATATTTTTTTATAAGACGGATGAAATATCAATTAACTCATCTAAAATTCTATAACAATTACAATGTACTAATTGCAATTAGAATGTACTAATTGAAAAGAAAAAGAAAAACACCATAAATCTCTAAACGCCGCTGGTCAATGGACGATTCCCTACAAAAGTCACAAGATTAGAAAATGAAACCTATAGGAACTTGACTCATAAATTGGAAAGTGCGACGAAAGCACATAACAACATGAAGATTAGTGTGCAAGAAAACTAACATATGTGTTGTCTCTCTATGTTGTGACACCTAGCCTTAAATCAAGCCACAACAATGTGACTTCGTTAAATTCAACGTTAGAGTTATGTACGTAACTTGGCAGCCACACATATACGACAAAAATAATTAGTCTAGGACTAGAAACATCCGAGGAAAAAAAGTCATACACGTGCAATAGTAAATTCAATGTTCACAAACGAATAAATAGATATAAAAAGTTGTGTTCATAATTTGTTAAAAAGTACGTACTACCTTATTAGGTAAGCATCGTTTGCCAAAGTTATGATTGCTGACGAAAGACATCTCAAATTAAAATATTTGTGTGTGTACTAAAGACAAATAAGGTCTTTTTCTTTGATTTAGGAGAGTCGACATGGTTAAGAAAAAGTATTAATTGTATAAAATGATTATATACTAATTATTATTATTTTGAATTTTAATTTATATGTATGAAAAAGTTTTTTATTTAAATAATTTTTTAAAAAATCAAATTTCCATTTTTTTCAATAAATTAATTTTTAATCAATCTTATCTTGTTTTCTACTAATAATTTTTTTACGGGATTGGTATGCCAAATGGGATGGCATAATAGGTGACATGTCATTTTATTTTATTTTTATATTAATAATTATTATATTATTAATTATAATAATTAAATGTACATTTTTTAAAAGTTTAGAAAAATATTTATTTGATATAATAAATATTTTTTTAATAACCCTAATTAATTAAATGATTTATATAGAATTCTTATACTATTAAAATTTAATAAAATTAATATTTTACTTTATAAATTAGAATAAATAAAATTATATATATTTATAATATTGACTCCATCCCAACTGATATTAGAAGTGATTTTATAAAAAATAGGAGAAGTAAATCGACACAAGACAAGACTTGTGGTGAAAGGATTTCTTCAGAAAGAAGGAATCGACTTTGACGAAGTTTTTGCACCTGTTGTTAGGATCAAAACAATCAAGTTGGTTGTTGGTCTAACAAACATGAATAGTTGACACATATGTCAGATGAGTGTGAAATATCCATTCCTGAATGACCCTTAGATAAAGAAGTTTATGTTGCACAATCAGTTGGGTTTGTGAAACAAGACCTAGAAAGCAAGGTATACAAGATGCATAAAGTCATGTAGACTTAAGTAAGCTCCAAGAACTTGGAATAATAAGATAGATATCTTTCTAAGGGATAACAAATTTGTGAAGTTCACAACTAAGCATGGGGTATATGTAAGAATAACCAATACTAAATTGCTTACACTATTGTCGCGCCGTGAAAAATACTTGAGTGTATCACACACTCGAAGATACAATAGAGCCTTTATCGAACTTTATTTATTTCCGAAGGAAAGGGAAAATATCGATAAAACTCAGGAAAAGCAAAAAATGATAAGGAAGTCGGTTATGCAAGGGGAAGATATTAGCACCTCTCACATCTGTTGTACTCAACGGGAACCATTTTAATTGTTCTTTGCGTGAATGAGTGTTAATATCTAAAGGTTGCTTGCAAAAGAGGAAAAAAAGTTTTTAATTATGTGCTCGCCAAGGATTCGGACCCTCGTGCATAGGTATTCTCACAGTGCAATAAGAAAATCAGAGTTTCATAGTTCGTGGTAGACGATGTGTTGATTGCTTTTAGTGAACAGTGTTAACGTTCACGTTCTAGTAGTTAAATGTTGCTTGTATGCTCGCGCGTGGGAGACTTAAGCGTTGTTTGTTTGCGATAGAACGAAAATAACATGTCATTTGTGAAAAGATTTTGAATGCCCTAAGACGGAAAATTGAGTTTGATGGGTTGTGATTGATTTTAGATTTGAAAGAAGGTTGTCTTGATTTGAATTGTACTAAAGTCTATGAACGGAGGTGAATACTTTGAATAATCGGGGCCTACTGTCACACTCCAATTTTAACCCTGAATCATTAATTGATACATACATCATAACTTTTGCATCTTTCCATATCATAACATGCATTACATGCCGCATAATTCCTAAAATGTCAGTCGAAATAAATTTTCGGATCTACAAACAGATCGACTGAATCAATTTATAAATGTGTATCAAATTAGCGGACGAAAAATTTCAAAGTCGAGCTTGTAGACATCAGTTTATTAATCTATGTTTCGCGTAGTTTAACTTGGTATGCTCGTTTTAATTTTTCGACTACTTTTTCGATCATATTTTGATCCTCTTGAGCCTTTTTAATCGAACATCTTTTATTTCAAAATTTGATCAAAACTTATATGTTTCCGAGAAGTTTATTTGCGCTGATCATTTTAGTGCATTCATTTTATTTTCCAAACACTTTTTCGCCCGATTTTTTACTCATTTTCAATCATTTTATTTTTATTCTTTTGTCAAAGTGTTCGAAATAATTAATTAGAATTATCTATGCTTTCATTTTTGTTTTATCATGTTTATTTAAGAGGGTGTGATTTTTAGTTGTTTTAATTGATTTAATCTCATTTAAATTAATTAAAGTTTATAGATAAGGAAATTTTGACATTTTAGATCATGTGGGCTTCTTTGATTAAATATAGATCTTTGATTCAAATTAATAGAAGACCCATAATGGTTATCCATGTCCATATCTCTCCACCAATAGAAATTAAAGAAGTAATAATTAAGAAAAAAGATAAGAAAGGAGAATAAGAGGATAAAATCACAAGAAGAAAAAGAAAACAATTTTATTGGACTTGCTGACCACGTGCCCTCTTCATTCAAAAATATTCCTTCCACTCATAAGGGGAAAACACACACACAGACCTCTCTCTAGGATTTTTGGCCGAAAAGATGAAGACCACCCACTAGCAATTGTTCACGTCTCTCATCTTTTTCATTGGCTAAGAAAACAATTTTTTTTTCCGTTTTTCAGAACTCTACATGATAATCTTTCTTCCTCAAAAATACAAGGGAAAAAGACCATTTCTTTCAAAAACTCTTCTTCATGTTCTGAATATGGACTGAAAAGAAAAACTCATGACTCTTTAATCTTCCATTTTTTCTGCAACGTCACACTTCTTCCCTCATACAACAATCTTCGCCCTTTCTTCTTCCTTGTAACCCATTCACTACTCACAACCTACATCAACCGCGATTTACAATCTTGTCTGCACCCTCTCTTTTGAAACTCATTCCAACCACCGTTCCATTCCCTCCATCTTCGATTTACACAATTCACAACTCCTTCCACCTCCATATTCCTTAAAACTTCACCCTCCACCTTCAAAACCTCCATCATCACCTTCATATCATATTGTATCTCCATCTTCACACACTCAGAATAACCTCGCTTTCTTCCTCCTTACCCGCGGCCGCACCATAAATCTCCCTTTGTTCTTTCTTGATCTCCACCTTAAGCTTGACCAACAGCTCACCTTTCGAAAAGTTGTTTCGAATCAGACTCTAAACTACCAATCTAAGTAATACCATATCACCCTACCTCACACGTCTAAACTGTGAACATCAACACCAAACTCAAAACTCATGATCTTTTCTTCTCTAACGTGTACCCTAGTCAGTAACCCTCACATGTTTTATGGACTGCAACAAAGAAGTAACAATCTCACTACCTGTCAAAGGTTATACTCAGAGGCTTGAACTTAATGAAGACTTGAGGTTCGTACTTGCAGTGACGAAGATTAAAACAACTCCCGCTACGAGTTTATCATAGCTTCAGTTTGCAAACACCAAGGATGCTACTTATGTTAACTAGTTTTGTGACTTGCTTTATGCTACCCAGTTTTCGAAACCGTGCAAACTAACTTAGAGCAGGGGAGATATATTTTCTCCTTTAGCATGTCCAGATTGTTCCTCCATCAGTCACGATTCTGCCATTAAGCGAACTATTCGAGTTGCGATAATGATTTGCATTATTTATGTTGTTTGATTGATCGCCCCTCACTTTGTTTTGGTGGCATTGTGTTTTGATTTTGTCGTACATCATTTTTTGATTTATTATGTAGTTTGATTTTTGGTTGTATTGGTATTAGGATTGTTTCTATTATATTGTGTAGATGATATTTCGTTATGACCTATTTTGTTACTTGCTTTGCTTGCGTTTAAAAATCAGATCTCAATATGCGGAAATGACAATTATATACAGTTATTCCGTTGGATTTTTGATTGATAGATTGATATGATTTCGCCGCATTGTGATGCTTATGTACGAAATTCCGCTTTCATGGTCGTTACGTATAAACCGACTTTGAGCACATTGTATAGATTTGAGTGTGTTTTGTTGTAATACGCTTATCGTAATGTCGATTGTGAGGTTTACATCATTATGGCCAAATGCCATTGTTTTACCATTGCGCATTTTAAATCTCATTTTGTTACAATTACATTTTGTGTGTCTTGAACTTATTCTCAGTCTGCTCCATTTTGCGATGATACGTGTCACGTTAGCATTTCTTTTGATTTATGATAACATACAATGATCCAACGTCATTACGTTTAAATCGAATTTGAACTCTACTTCCAATTGCTTTGCACATCCTTGTGTTATGTGACATTGATTCACATCCTCGCATTATGATCTTGATTCGTGCATGTTTTACTTGTACTTTACTTCTTTCTATTCAAATAAGATGAACGTGTGTTGTGCATATGACGTGTGTCACTATCTCCCACATTTTGGCTTACTCTTGGGCCTTATTACAATGAAACCCTTTTCGTTCACGTACATTTACTAGCTTGCTTTTTCTTGATTGATTTTTGCTTTAATCGTTTCATTATATCATATCCCCATTCGACAAAATGTATCTCACTTCCCCGGGTTGTATTGTTTGCCTATTTTTACCATTTTCCTTTCAATTTGTTTTGTTATCTTAGGTAGTTTCTAACACAAGAATAAAATCAACCCCTTCTTTAAAAAAGAACAAAAATAAAAACTCGATCCAACGTCGAGTATTTTCTCAAAGATCAAACCATTCAACCATTTCAAACTTTTCTTTTCAATCCATTTCTACTATTCCCGATTTCTCAAACTTTTCATCTTCAACCATTTTCAAACTCTCCAACCACTTTTTCAAACCTTTTGAAATCGTTAATCAAATGTTTGATCCAATGTCAAGCCATTTTCACGAAGAAAATAAAAAACACTTAATACTTATTAAACACATTTTAATAAAGATGGAAATGGAACATAATGGATACCACGAGCTCCAGAGGCTAAGATTCGTGATGGATATCTCACCCATCCTAGTTCTCACCATCATTCAAAAATTTCAATGCGACCTCTTCAAACCATTTCTTAATAAAACCTTAAAACACCTAAAGATATCGAACCATTTTGCAAATAAGTTTGAAAAAGAACATGGTGGATACCATGAGATCCAGATACTAGGATTCATGATGGGTATCTCGCCCATCCAAGTTCTCACTGTTACTCAAAATACATCCAACCAATCAAACTTTTTTCTAGCCACCATGCGATTGATCCTTAAACCCTTTTCTCAAACATAAGGTACTTTGTCTTGAGACGACGCAAAAACAATGTTTTGTTCACTTGAACATGTGAGTAAGCTTGTGATGTTGCCCACGAATGTTGATTTGTAAATCCATTCAACCGTGATGCAAACGTTTCCTTCTCCGCTTGTTTTGGTATCCAACAATGTTTTCGTCGATTGACACAAAGGAGTTGTCGCTAAAATCGACCAACAAAGAAACATTTGTATCCAGAAATACGAAAGCCTTGAGTTCTCTATTGCATCCAGAGATACGTAGGAGCAGGACTTTTAAATCTTTTCAGGCACATTAATAAAAAATCCAAAAAGAAAATCTATTTTCGTTTTAGTCATATTTTTCTTTCCCTCTTAATAACTTGAGAAGCCTAACATTTTTAAGCTAACACTAACGTGCACAACTAACCAAACGGTTCCTGTTGAGTACAACGGACATGAGGGGTGTTAATATCTTCCCCTTGCAAAATAGACTCCTGAACCCTGCTTTGGTTGCGAAGACCAATATCATTATCATTATTTCTTGGGTTTTATCGATATTTCCCCTTTCCTTATTTAGGAATAAACAAAGTTCGGTGGTGACTCTGTTAGTCCATCCTGCAAGCGTGTGATTGTGCTTCGCGAGCATTGTGTTCTCATTTTTTGAGGTACGACAAATGACGACTCTATTAAGGACCTGGTTCCCTAAGTGAGTCAAGCCTAGTTTGGTTTGTTGTGCATCTATGTTTGTTTATTTTGTTTGGATTTTCTTTATCTTATGCTTTCATTATTTTCTATATTGATATAATTTGTTGTATCGTTCCATTATGCTATGGTATTAGATCGTTACTCTAATTGCAAACCTTGCGGGAAAGACTCTCTACCCGAGTTTAGAGTGAAAACATAAGACATGACGAGGTTGAGTAGTACGGACTCCCGAGGTGAATACTTCGTAAGGGTCGGTATGAGAATCTCACTTAAAGTAGATTCTTTTGAAAATGTTATCGCCCCACAAGTATTTTTTGTAAGCTTCAATGTTACAAAGGGGTTAATGACTCTCAGGACCTTTTAGAACATTGAACCTTTGGACAACTAGGAATGATGGTTGCGTAGTATGATTCCCTAGGTGAATATGTCGTAAGGATCGATACAAAAACCTCGCTCATAATAGATTCTCGTAAATGAGTTGACGTCAGACAAGCATTTGCTGTAAGCGACTAACATTCTTGCAAATCCATAACTCTGGGAACCACGTCTAGAACCGAAGTTAATGGTTGCATAATGCAGATTCCTGAGGTGGATATTTCGTAAGGGTCGGTACAAAAACCTCACCAAGAATAGATTCCCTTGAAGGAGTTGATAATTGATAAGTATTTTCTATAAGCGGCAAACATTCTTGTGGATCTATAACTCTGGGGTCTGTTGTAAAAACCCTAGATCATATCCAGTGAGAACCATGTTGTGGAAGGTAATCAGATTCATCTGTTACCTCGAACCTTTGAACCCATGTGCCAAAAATAAAAATAAAACACACACACACACACACACACACACACATATATATATATGGTGTCGCATTGCATCCATTCACATACATTACATTGGAATTCATTGGCATGCATTACATATCATTCAAAACTCATCCATCCTTTGTCTATAACCCGCAGTTGATTTCCTGGCACCCATATCAAACTTGAAGCAGTTCTTGAAAGATCACGGACCCTGGACAACAAAACCAGTTTTCATCGAGAGAAGATGTTCCTTTAATAAAAAACCAGCTAAAGCGACTCATGGAGGCTATGATAACTTTGGAAAAGAGAGAGGATAACATTTAACAAACTGACATCATTGAGAATGTCATTCAACTTCTAGTAAACAATCTTGCTCAACTTCAGCCTGTATGGATCCCAATTGAGAACCCTGTTATTCGAAAGCATCTCATTGTCCGAGATGGACATTCCTCACCTCATGACGTTGTTGAGTATCATAGCTTTACATTCTCCGCACCAAATTCCCAAGGGGAAATCCCGGTGAGGAAAATCAAAGACCCTCTAGTTGTTGAGATTTCTGAAAAGCATCGCGTGTTGGAAGAAAGACTCAAAGCCAAAGAAGGGAATGATGTTTTTGATCTGGATGCTTTAGACATGTGCTTAGTTCCATATGTGATAATACCTCCAAAGTTTAAAACACTAGATTTTGAAAAGTACAAGGGGCTAGTTGTTTAAAGATTCATTTGATTATGTATTTTTGAAGCATGGTTGGGTACTCTCGCAACGACAAGTTGCTCATCCACTATTTTCAAGTCGGTCTCAGTGGAGTGTCATTGAAATGGTATATGCAACTAGAGAAGATCCACATCCATACCTGGAAAGACTTGGCTATGGCATTCTTGAAGCATTACCAATACAACTTGGACATGGCTCCCAGCTGCACATAATTATAAGAGTTATCTCAAGAGAGCAACAAATACCTCAAAGAATATGCCAAAAGATGGAGGGAGTTAGTTGCTCGCGTTCAACTATCACTCTTAGAGAAAAAGATGGTTAACTTTTTTATGGATACTGTGTCGGGTTCATACTATGGAAGAATGATATGCGATGCTTCATTAGGTTTCTCTGACCTGGTGAAAGTTGGAGAACGCATCGAGAGTGATCTCAAAAGTGGAAGAATCCAATGCGCATCGAGTAGCCAGAGTAGTGAAACTAAATCCCTTGTCAGTTCCCAAGAGGAAAAGGAAGAAGTTAATGAGATATACGAAACTCACCAAGCTTCGCAAGCTCCACCTTCGGTGCCACATTATCAGCATCCATATGTAGCAGTTGTTCAATGCCAGCAACCACCACCTCTCGGTCCTTAGCACTAGCAACCGTGGCAAGGTCCTCCAAATCAGCCAACTCAGGTTTCATGACAACGTCAACATCAGAATCATCAGACTTGAAATCCAAACAATCAACAGTGGCGTCAAAATAAACGCATACCTCCAAACCAACAAGAAAGATAAACTCTCCAGATTGACCCAATCCCAATGACATATAGTCCATTGTGGTCCTAATTGGTTAAAAGCTCATTGATAGCTCCTAAAGAGACCAGATCCATGAAGTTTCCATTTCCTCCTTGGTACAACCCTGATGTCAAATGTGAGTTTCATTATCGAGTAGTAGGGCACTCAATCGAATATGTAAGGTCTTCCAAGAAGAAATGAAATATATGATCAATAAAGGGAAGTTGACTTTCGATGGCCCTAATATGGTGAATGATCCATTACCTTGATGAGTTCGAAGACTTCAGGAGGTATTTCCTAGAGCCAACAAGTCAAGCAGAAAAGACCATCCTCAACATTGGCAATTATGATGTTTCATCATTTCATTTGTATTTTTCTTAGCACGTTCAACGTTGTTTGCTTTTAAGCATTTGTTATTTTCTTTCAATGGTAATATTAGTGATGTGGTCATGCATTTTCTGAGTTAATCCATTCAAATTCACTCATTTTTCATTTTTATCATACACACACACACACACACACACACACACACACACACACACACACACACATATATATATATATATATATATATATATATATATATATATATATATATATATATATATATATATATATATATATATATATATATATATATATATATATCAGGGCCGACCTAATCTTCTCGGAGGCCCCGTTCTAATTTCAAAAATGGGCCCAAATTTAAAAAAGAAATACAATTATAATAATTTAAAAATATATATCTAAAATACAATTCTGTATTAATAAAAAATTAATTTAATTATAATTATTTTTAGTCTTGATCAATCTTAGTTTTTGTATGTATTGAGTTTTTATCATACTAAATTTTTCAATTATTGAGTTTTTTTTATAACATTTTATTTATTTTTATTAATATTTATGGAGAAAAAAATAAAAATTTCAAAATTTGGGACCCTGTGCTGCAACACTTGCACAGGGCCGGTCCTGATATATATATATATATATATATATATATATATATATATATATATATATATATATATATATATAGATAGATAGATAGATAGATAGATAGATAGATAGATAGATAGATAGATATAGATATATATAGATATAGATATATAGATATATATTGTTTAGGAAAGATTTGAGGGAGGTTGATGAAAACAAATTACCCATAATTGTTGTGGTGTGCTTTCAAAGAGAACTTTGTTGTTGATGTAAGACATTATTTCAAATCCCCAAATACTGGAGAAATAAAGAGTTAATCCCTAATCAACCATTTTGAGCCAAGAAGTTGGCGTTTCTTTCGTATTTCAGAAAAAACCTAAATCTTAACCAAGGGCAAGGTAGTTGTGTTCATATAGTTTGACTACACATTTGATCTTCAGGAGAATTCGTCCATATATACACCTCCTACATGAGGATCATCCATATGTTATCCGTCGCACACAACTGAAATGTCGAAGAAGTTATGAAAAATCCAAGAGAAATTATTGGTTGGTCCTTATCCACCAATAACATGGCAGACACAATCTTTCAAATAAATGAAAAGAAAAAAGCTCGCTAAGTTGAATACCATAAAAGAAGATTTAGGCAACAATTAAGGCGTCTTGGTGGACCGAAAACTTCAATGAAGTGGTCCAGGAAAAATTAGGGATAAAAAAAAGAGGTCATCAAATCCTCAACAAAAACAAAATAAGGTGACTACCATTTCAAGAAAGTCTCATCTTGAATCCTCATCTTTACCATCACACCTTCAAACACTCTTCGAAGTTGAATGCGTGTGTCAATTAGTTGAATGCAGGACTGAAGATCATCAAGAATAAGGGTGAATTAAAATGAAGTTTTAAACCTTATATCCTTTTTGTTCAAAAACCCGTGAACTATACCATATTACAACCCTTAAAAAACCTAATTCAGACCATGTTTATTTTGAAATCATGCTATAGCAAGGTTGTGTTAACCTGACTCCATAAATATCTTTGATAATCATTTGTATTGATCGCATCATCTTCCACATTGTTAATGGATAGATCAACACCGTGTCCTAATTATTTACCCGTTCACTGTATCTCACCATCATTTCAATAATGATTGATTTCAAAAATTTCATTTTGAATGTCTCCAAAGAGCCAATATCTGGGGAAGGATGAGCCACAAAAGGGAAAGTCCTTTCCAGACTTTCAAGCTGCTCGAGCCAAAATCATGCAATGCATCAACAACTATTAAGTTCGAAATGAGTGTGGGAAATTATTCCATCACCCCGTCAAATAACCTTTTGCATTTTGTCAAAGAAGCTTTGTTGCAAAGGGACCTTTCATCCATTACCCACCACATATGTATCTTTGGAAGCCTTTGAGTCATTGCATAGATCATTGTCGCGCATTAATCATGTCGTTTTGCTCTAATGCAAGCCATGCATATCATTACATTCATCTGGAATATTCCCATAGCATGAAGCCTTGAAAATAAAAAAAAAATGCAATAAAAGTCCAACCTTGTTGGTCACCTCACAAAGTCCAATTCTTATTGGCACACATACATGTATTGATTAGTTGTTACATTTCATGTATCATTACATGTGTGGTATACCCATAAGTGTGGGGCACTACACTGAATAACCATAATATTACATGCATCAATCAAAATGCACATCAAAGCATATTCAATCATAAGCATAAAATTAACCATGTCTCATCCACATATGAAGATAATCATTGTTACTACAGTCAACTACTTTACGCTTGTCAACAAAATCTCGACAGAAGATTCCTTGGTTGATCTTGACAGAAGATTTCCAATTAAACCTTGGCAACATGTACTTTTCTCATTGAATCTTGTCAAAAGATTCCCTGGTTAATCACGACAGTAGATTTCTCAGTAAGCCTTAGCAAAAGGTGTTTCCCCACAGAATCTCGGCAATAGATTCCTTGGCTAATCTCGACAAAAGATTTCCTAGTAGACCTCGGCAGAAGGTATATCTCTCTCAAAGTGAATCTCAATGATAAATTCTCTAGTTGATCTCGGCAGAAGATTTCCCAATTAGAACCTCGACAGAAGGTACATTTCCACCAACATAATCTCGGCAGTAAATTTCCTGGCTGATCTCGACAGAAGATTTCCCGGTAGATCTCAATAGTAGGTATTTTATCAACAAAACCTCGACAATAGGTATCTCCTAGTGAATCTCAGCAGTAGAGTCCCTAGTAGTTCCTTTTGAATCTTCCCCAAGGAACCTCGATAGTAGTCTTCCATGGTGAAACTTCTTTAAAAGATTATTCTCGAAGAACATGCAAGCAGTCGGAGTGGCTGACCACTTCTTTCCCCAGTTTTTCACCTTGCATTTCCATTCACCAATAAAGGTGTATCGCCAAACCTCATTTCATGCCATTTCATGAATGTCGAAATTCGCATATCATGATCATTCATATATCATACATATAACCAAATTCAAGTTATTGCATAACCAAAGAGTACTATACACTCATTTTGCATTGACCCAGGTCTTGTTGTTGATTCTATATCCCCTGAATCCAAAACCAACCCTTGTTTGCATTTTCAAAGTCCAACCTTTTTTTGGCACATACAGAGTTTGTAATTTGTTTTCCCTAATGTTTCCTAGAAAGTTGTCGATTTGACTCTTTCATTGAAAGGAATTTTCTAGAAGATTGGATGATTTTCTCGTAAGAAAATTCCAACTTATTTTTGCATGGATGATCTTCTCGTAAGAAGACTCCTGCTACTTTTTGTGTGGATGATATTCTCTTAAGAAGACTCCATATCATGTTATTTAGAAGTACTCATAGAAGGATCTTCAAAGATTGCATGGATGATCTTCTCGTAAGAAGACTCCCATTTATTTTTTTTCTTGGATAAATTCCATGTTATGAATCTCCAAAATTTTTGATTGGATGAATTTCTTGTGAGAAATCTCTAGAGTTGTCAGATATATTCTAAAAGTGTCATAGATCATGTATAAACCTATTAATTAAACTCTCTTTGAATATTCCCCAGTGTCTCTTCTCTAGCAGATTGTTATCCCCCGTGAGTTTTCACCCTCATTTTTGTTTCATGTGGGACACCATTACCATATATCTCTATCATTATCCACAGGTCCCTTCCCTTTATCCATCATGAAAATATTCTGCTAGGATTCATCTCATGTCACAATATATCCCTAGCACACCAAGCCAAAAAAAAAGAGTCACACGTACAGGCATATCATATAATATCATGTCATATGCATTCAGGATCAAAATTTGGGTCTTTTTTAGTATTTACTTATCTCCCATTGCGATCATATGAAGAGTGTCCTTTTTCCTATTCTCTAGTTGAAGATACTTAAATAGGGGCAGCTGTCACACCCCAATTTTGATCTGAATCATTAATCAATACATACATTATAGCTTTTGCATGTTTGCATATCATATCATGCATTTCATGCCGCATAATGCTTAAAATATCAGCTGAAGTAAATTTTTGGATCTACAAACAGACTGATTGAATCAATTTTCAAATATGTATCAAATTAGCAGGCGAAAATTTTCAAAGTTGAGCTTGCAGACATCAATCTTATTAATCTACGTTTCGCGTAGTTTAACCTGGTGTGCTCGTTTTATTTTTTTGATTATTTTTTGGATCACATTTTGATCTTCCTGAGCCTTTTTAACCGAGCATTTTTATTTCAAAATTTGATCAAAACTTGTATGTTTCCGAGAAGTTTATTTTGCGCTGATCATTTTAGTATATTCAGTTTATTTTTTATGACACTTTTGCGCCTTATTTTTTACTCATATTCAGGCATTTTATTTTTATTCTTTTGTCAAAGTGTTCGAAATAATTAATTATAATTATCTATACTTTCATTTTTATTTTATCATGTTTATTTAAGAGGGTGATTTTTAGTTGTTTTAATTGATTTAATCTCATTTAAATTAATTAAAACTTCTAGAAGAGACAATTTTGGCATTTTAGATTATGTGTGCTTCTTTGATTTAACCTGGATCACTGATTCAAATTACTCGAAGGCCGAAAATGGTTATCCATGTCCATATCTCTCCACCAATAGAAATTAAAGAAATAATAATTAAGAAAAAGATAATAAAAGAGGATAAGAGGATAAGATCACAAGAAGAAAAATAAAACGGTTTTATAAAACGTGTGTCGATTTGTAGAAGAAATTTCCTTCTATTTGTCAACCTATAATGCGTATGTGTCGACATGTAGACTGTTTTTCACACAAAAATGAGTTTTTGATGCATAAAATATTTTCTTGATGCATGAATCTTTTATAAACCTTTTCCTACATGTTGTCATGCTTCCTAATTCTAAAATGTACAACTAGACTCAGATGATACCATCCAATGTACATAAACGCTAAAGTATTATAGTTTTGACATCATACAAAATACATCTAACGCAAAGTTGAAATCACATGTACTAGTTGAAGTGTTCAAGAAATTAAGGTCTATGATGAATGTAGATATCTTATACACAATAAATTAGGTGGTGTATTAAATTGAAATTCCTTGTGCCGAAGTAGATTGCTCGACGGAGACAAATAAATGTTGAAATGTTTATGTCGAAATGCTGAAGCATGTTGCTCGACAGAGATTTTGACTTAGGCTTATTTTGTAATTTTAGTTTAATTATGTTAGTTGGAGTTTTGCTTAGTGAGCAACCAAACCCAACCTATAAACAGAGAGTAACCCCTATTGTTGAAAATAAGAGTGAATGCAGTTGCATATTTGAATGAAAACTTTAGTTTGAAGTGCATAGATAAACTTTGCAGAAATATTTATCCTCTTCCTCCTTTCTCCAAAACCTTAATTCTCTTTCTCCCCAATTCATCTTTTCGTTTTCTCTTTCATTATCAATTGTGCAGCGAAATTTTCCATAGATTTTGGTGAATTGCTAACATAATGAAACAATTTAATTGTGTTTCTGGCAACAACAAAAGGATAAAACTACTAGGTTTTTTTTTTGTATTTTACTTAACTTGAATATTTTTATGGTAATTATAAAAAAAATTATATACTAAGGATTTGAAAAAATTATTAATAATCTTAAATTAAAAAAAAAACACAACTAATGACATTAATGTGAGAGTATGACATGTCTCTTTAATATAGAATTTTAGTGAGAGTTTATAGGAAAATATTTTTGTTTAGAAGGATGTTGAGTTAGTGGTAATATGTAGTGTATGAATCATGATGCCAAAAATGAGGTGTGAGAGAGTCATGAGCTAGAAGAGTGTGAACGATATTATTGATTCTGTGCATTTTTCTTTCTACTTTTCCATTTTGAGGAGAGGTGTAGGGATAAGAAAATCGAAATTTCATTCCATTTAGTTTATGAAATTTACGAAAATCTGAATGTGATACTCTTTTCTATTATCATATTAAAAATATTTGATTTCTTTTTCAAATTGTGTTTTAATATGAGCAAGAAACTAAAGCAAAATAGAATGCACTTGAGATTTATTTGCAATTGGAAAAGTCCATTAAAAATTCGTGAAGTTGTCAAGGAATAAAGCATATTAACGATGATGTTCACCTGAACTTAGAATAAGTGGCATCCAAATATCACTATGAACAATATTAAAATACAATAAAGTATAGGAAAAATATTCATAAAAAGGTCATTTGTTTTTCAAGAGCACAAGAATAACAAAAAAAATTCTTCTAAAACTTATTGCATACAATGAAATTGTTTGAGTGTAGAGAACTTAAAACCTGAGTGCTCACATGTTCTAAGTGATTGTGTCATTACTCCTTGGATAAAGCGACACAGGTTGATGGTAAAAATTTAGTAGTGATTGGTCTTATGGTAATCGGATGGAAGTCACTCGAGCTATCATATCTTGTTAAAAGAATTTATGCCAGAAAATCTTTCACAAAGAAACTAAAAGGATCAAATTCAGTAGAAATATTATTACCAATAGACAAATAACCTACTTGTTGTTTCATACAACTAGTTTGAGAGAAAAGGACACAAATTAAAATTTAAAAAAACACTAACTTTCAAAAGTGAGAAATATTTTTAACGCAAAATTTCAAAAATATTTTGCTTTCATTGAGAATTAAACTCAAGAACTCTCACTTACTAAACATGTGTTCTAACCAACTGAGCAGTTTCTCCCTTCTCTGTGCAGATACAATGGTGATAACTTTATCACATTTAATGCTTACATCGCTAGTCTTATTTTTAGAGTTACACTACTAGAAAATATTCCTTCAATGACACAATATTACAACAACCATTTTTCTATCGTAGCCATATCACATTTTCTACGCGGGTGTTTTTTTAATAATTTTATCAAGAAACTTTTCATCATGATACTGATAATAATTATGGTCATAGAACTCGGATGACAAGCTTCAAATCCCAGTATCAACATTTTTCCATTTTTTCAATAAAATAAGCGTGCGACCCTTAATATTTTTTGTTATTTTAACATTGAAAGTATAACAACCCTGATTATAATTTCCATATTTCACTACGGTTGTTTCTTGCAACCGTTGTGAAATTATTTTCACTTTATAAAAACATAACAGACATTTTATTTCGTTCATAACACACAAGGGTGCCCTAGCAAACGAGACGACAGTGATAGAGAAATTATTTTTGGAAACGAATATCATTTATGAAAACGAAATCTTTATCCTCTTCGATTTACGGTACGTTACCATTATGTGTTTGTTGTTCTCTCTCTCTCTCTCTCTCTCTCTCTCTCTCTCTCTCTCTATATATATATATATATATATATATATATATATATATATATATATATATATATGTGTGTGTGTGTGTGTGTGTGTGTGTGTGTGTGTGTGTGTGTGTGTGTGTGTGTGTGTGTGTGTGTGTGTCTCTCTCTCTCTCTCTTTATCGTTGTGGTAATGGTACTACTTTTTGAAAGTTTATGTTCTTCACTATGGTTACATTTCATTTTTTGGTTTATTTTTTGACATAATGACATTGTGATATGTGTTATTAATGTTGTCATGTTCATATATATATATATATATATATATATATATATATATATATATATATATATATATATATATGTGTGTGTGTGTGTGTGTGTGTGTGTGTGTGTGTGTGTGTGTGTGTGTGTGTGTGTGTGTGTCTCTCTCTTTATCGTTGTGGTAATGGTACTACTTTTTGAAAGTTTATGTTCTTCACTATGGTTACATTTCATTTTTTGGTTTATTTTTTGACATAATGACATTGTGATATGTGTTATTAATGTTGTCATGTTCATATTTTTTGACTGTAACTTTGTTCATGTTTTGTGACTATAACTTTGTTCATGTTACAAACTCATTATTAGGTTGTTGATTGTAGTAGTGACTTTGGTATTATTAAAATAAGTAAATGGTAACAACCACTAAGAGAAGAAAATTCTTTTATTCACTAAGAAGATATTACATTTTGGATCCTAAAGACATTAGATAATTGCATTCTCCATCCCACTCTTCTTCCAT